>NW_006399934.1:2022097-2032673 GCF_000299155.1 Elephantulus edwardii | reverse complement strand
TCTTTAGTATCTTGAATTCTTCCTTGTGCTTTGGCTTCTCTGCGCTCCAGTGCAATTTTCAGAGTATCTTCTGACATTCATTTTGGTCTTTTCTTCCTCTTCTTTGTAATGACCGTTTGCACTCTTCCTGGATGATACCCTTGATACCTCCCACAATTCATCTGGCCTTCGCTCATTAGTGTTCAAAGCCTCAAACCTGTTCCTGAGATGGTTCTGAAATTCAGGTGGGATAGACTCAAAGTCATATTTTGGTTGTCTTGGATTTGATTTAATTTTCCTCAGCTTCAGATGGACAGCTAGGAGAACAAAAAGTTTCATCCTAGAGAGGGTGAAACCAGGCTGCTCCTTGGAAGCAAGGATTCTGAAGCTTTGTCTGACATACTTTGGGCATGTTACAAAGAGGGACCGGTCACTGGAGAGGGACATCATACATGGGAGGATGGAGGGATTGCGCAAGAGAGGAAGACACTTGATGAGATGGATTGATTCTGTGCTGGGATAATAGGGGTAGTTCTGTCAGAGACAGTAAGACTGGCACAGGATAGAGCAGGGTATAGGGCTGTTGTATACAGAGTCACTATGAGTCACAAGTTGCTCAGTTGCACATACAACAACAAGGGTGGAGGGTCAGCAAAGGAGAGGCAGATTCTTAACCAAGTGGATTGACATGGTGACTGCTGCAATGGGCTCTAGTATGTCAGGAAGTGTGAGGATGGTCAGGACAGAACAGGGATCAGATCTTTTTTTCATGGGGTTGCTATGAGTCATACTCATCTCGATGGCATGTAACAACAACAACTGGTGGGTGTTTTTTTTTAACAACTGGTTTTTATGAAAAATTTATCATGGTAAAATATCATACTATTCTAGCCATATTTAAGTATGTAATTTAGTGGCATTGATTACATTTATGTTGTACAACCAACCATCACTATTATTTCGGAAAGTTTTTCATCATCTCAGACAGAAACTCAGAACTTTTTAAGAAGACTTATTATTAATATAAATGAAAATTTACAGAGACATGGTGGCCTAGTGGCAAGGAGCTGCAACTACAATCCCAGAGGCGCACGGTTCGAATCCACCAGATGCTCTGCCGGGGAAGGAGGGACAATCTCCTCCTGTACCAGTCAGATCTGATTTGATGGTACACTCACACAAAAATAATAAACATTTTAAAAAATTAAAAAAAATTTACAGAGACTTTGGATTTCCATTCATTCATTCATTCATTGTTGCGTTTTTCTCCCCTCCCAATCTTCCCCCCAATACACTAGGAAAAGTAAAAGAAAAATTCTTTCATTGCTTTACACTCCCTCCCACAGGTCTACTGCACTACGCAGCCTCTGCTCTGGACTCCCATTATGACAAAAATACCTAATCACAAATCCCTTTTAAACAATTTTCTCCCTCATCTGTTTCAATGCAGTATACATTATTGAACCCATCTTTCTCAGTCTCTCCCCAACCCTGAGGTCAGTTCTGTTTTAAAATAGTGGCACCATGCAGTATTTGTCCTTTTGTGACTAAGATACTTCACTCAGCATAATGTTCTTCAGGGTCACCC
This sequence comes from Elephantulus edwardii, assembly GCF_000299155.1. Taxonomy (NCBI): domain Eukaryota; kingdom Metazoa; phylum Chordata; class Mammalia; order Macroscelidea; family Macroscelididae; genus Elephantulus; species Elephantulus edwardii. Next base: position 2,031,106 of record NW_006399934.1, on the reverse strand, counting down.
ATTTTGAATAATATTGCATGAGTTCCTTGTTTTTCAAAAAAAATGCAGCATAGTATTCCATTGTGTGAATACACCACAGCTTCTCTATCCATTTGTTTGTTGATGGGCACTTGGGTTGTTTCCAACTCCTTGCTATTGTAAACAAAGCCACAATAAACATGGGTGTGCATATATCTGCTTGGATGTCAGTTATGGTCTCTTTGGGGTATATTTCCCAGTAGTGGAATTGCTGGGTCAAATGGTATCTTTATTTGCAACTTTTTGAGAAAGTGCCATACCGTCTTCCACAGTGGTTGCACCAATTTACACTCCCACCAACAATGAATAAGGGTTCCAGTTTCTCCACAACCTCGTCAGCATTGTTGCTTGCTCTTCTGTTAAATTTTGCTATTCTGACTGGGGTGAGCGGATATCTCATTGTTGTTTTGATTTGTATCTCTCTTAGAGCTAGGGATTTTGAACATTTCTTCATGTGCTTGTTGGACATCTGAATATCTTCTTTGGTGAAGTGTCTGTTCATATCCTGTGCTCATTTTTCTATTTGATTACTTACCTTTATCTTGTTGTGGTGAGTACATTTTAAGGTACTCAGTTTCCATTAGTTTTTTTAGCTTTAGAATTTTTTAAACAATTTATAACTTAAAGTACAAATAATATAGAGATTTCTTCTATATCCTTTTTGCCTAGCTTCCCGTAATGCTAACATCTTCCACAACTATGGTTTAATTATTTCATAAATATTTATCTTATGGGTTATAATGCAGTGTTATCACTGTTTCAGTGTTCCACTGCTATTAATACATTTTTTTCACTGGTTAGGTTTTCTCCCTAGAAATATATCATTAGTCCTTTCTAGTCTGTCTTAATGTGGATCCTCCACTGAAACCTGTCAACTGTGGGTGACCCTACTAATATTTGAAATATTGTTAGCAAAGCTTTCAATACCATAGCAACATCCAAGCCACCATGGTATAACAAACTGACAGACAAGCTGTAAGTCCCTCAGGTTGGAAGGCACTCAGAATACAACTACGGAAGAGTTACCACTTTGCAGTCAAATCTACCATAACAATGTGGAATGGAACACAGCTTTCGGGATCTTTATTTGATGATGTGGAATGATTAAAACTTAGAAGTTATCCATTAATAATATCTATTAATAATCAGAACATAGAATGTAAAAAGTATGAATTTAGGAAAATTGAAAGTTGTATAAAGTGAAATGGAACATAGAAAGATGTTGTTGTTTTTATGTGCTGTCGAGTCACTTGCAACTCATAGTGACCCTATGTACAAGAGCCCCTGATACTGCTCTATCCTGTGCCAACCTCACTGTCTCCAACACATATACTCCTGCCACCCCAATCACTGAATTGATCCATCTCATTGAGAGTCTTCCTTTCCTGCGCCATCCCTCCACGCTCCCAGACATGATGTCCCTCTCCAAGGATTGGTCCCTCCTTGTAACATGCCCAACGTATGTCAGACGAAGCTTCAGAATCCTTGACTCCAAGGAGCATTCCAGCTTCACCCTCTCCGGGACAAACCTGTTTGTTCTCCTAGCAGTCCATGGTATATTCAACACTCTTCTCTAGTACCACAGCTTGAAGGCATCAATTCTCTATCATCCCTGGTTACTGTCCAGCTCTCCACAGTTGCAAAGACTATAGCCTGAATCAGGTGCACCTTAGTCTCCAGCCTGACATCATTGCTCTTCGGTATTCTGGAGAGGTCCCTAACAGATGACTTTCCCAATGCAATTCGTCTCTTGATTTCTGGGCTGCTGGTACCAAGAATGTTGACTGTGGAGCCAAGTAAACTAAAACTAACTATCTCAATCTCTTCACCATTCATACTGATGCTGCCAATAGACCTTCAGATATTATTCTTTGCTGTGAAGTTGGGACCAACTTACAGCTGACCCATAGTTTGGGTTTCCAAGGCTGTAAATCCTGGAAGGAGGAGATTGCCCATCTTTATCCGAGGGAGCTGTTGATGGATGGAGCTGCTGGTGGATTCAAACCACTAAAGAAGCATGGACTTTGGCTCAACTGTACAGTTTCCTACATACTAAGCCACCAGAGAGCCCTATCCTAGGTATTGCTGAGCTGAAATGGATAGTAATTTTGCATTGGATAATCATTTGATTACTGTTCTGGGAAGGATAAATTGGAGAGAAATTGTGTTATATTTATCATCAGAAAGAACATTTGAAGATCCTGTCAGTGATCAGGTAATAGACATTGACATACAAGGAAGGCTAATTACTCCAATTTGCATACCAATCACTAAAGCCAATGGTAAAGAAACTAAAGATTTCTACCAACTTCTGCAGTCTGAAATTGAACATGCAATCAAAATACATTGATGATTACTGGTGATTGGAATGCAAAAGTTAGAAACAAGAATAAGTAGTCGGGAAATTATCTTGGTAGTAAAAATAGTTGGAAATTGCATGATAGAATTTTGCAAGATTGATGTTATTCTTTGCAGAGGCACATCATGCTTGGGAGGATGGAGGGACAGCGCAGGAGGGGAAGGCCCTCTATGAGGTGGATTGATTCAGTGACTGGGGTAATCGGGATGGGAGTGTCAGAGACAGTGCGATTGGCACAGGACAGAGCAGAGTTTAGGGCTGTTGTACATAGTGTCACTGTGAGTCACAAGCGAGTTGACGGCACATAACAACAACTAATTTATTTAAAAAATGTTCCTTGCAACAAGTTGTTTCTTATAAAAGAGCATTAGAAGAATCTGGTATGAAAAACAAGATATTAAATTTTGTAAATAAGCTAATATAAATTAAAGCAAATAAAGAAGAGCATTACATTGTGCACATTATACTGAAAAGAATGCGAGAGTGGATTATTGTTATCACTATTCTTCCTCCCTGCCTCACCTTTCCAGATGTTATAAGAGTAAAGGGTGGGCTGTTGTTTGGTTGGGGGTTTTTTTTCCATATTCTTCCTTATTTTAATTTTGTATAAGAGTAAAGGCTTTCTCTCTTTTTTTTACTATAGCAAATATGCTTTATTTAAAATGTGTGATTTGGTGTAAGTGGACTGATTCTCATTTGGTCTCAGTCAAGAGTAAAGTTTTCATAGTAATCACATGAAGGATTTTTTTTAACCACCACCAGTGAACCAAAAAACAGAATTTGCTCACTCTGCTGCTGTTCAAAATGTCAGTATTAGTTTTCGCATGCCCTTTTCTCCACACACCTGTTTTGATTTTTTTATTCTTGGTCTCTTTTCTTGCGCGCACACACACACACACACCCCATTTTTAAAGAACTAAAACATTAATATCAGAAGAGCAAAGATTTCACTACACCTTCCAACAACAACAGCTGCAGAACACCTATGAAGTAGGGAAATGTTTTTCCCAACAAATAGCTTTTCCAACAGAAGCAGATTAAAAGAAAAGATGCAGGACTACTTCAGTTCTGCAATAGTCTTAGAAAGAAAACCTTCCAGAATACTCTTCACACTATAAAAAAAAAACAACCAACTAACTTTTAGTAAATACTGTTCATTCTATTTCTGCTCCTGTGTTTCTGTCAATAACCTAACTCTCAGACCTTTCTAAAAACTCATCAAGTTTGACTGATGCTCCAGATTAAGGATGAATATATTTAACCCACTGGCCACCTTTGTCAATAATGTTGTTGTTATATGCTATTGAGTCGCCTGCGACTCATAGAGACTTTATGTACATTAGCTCTGAAAACTGCCCTATCCTGAGCCAATTTCATTGTCTCTGACACACCTAATCCCATTATCCCAGTAACTATGTCAATCCATCCATCCAGGGTCTTCCTCTCCTGCGTTGACCCTCTACCCTTCCAAGTATGATGCCCCTCTCCAAGGACTGGTCCCTCCTGGCCACATGCCCAATGTAAGACGGAGCTTCAAAATCCTTGCCTCCTGGAAGCAGCCACGTTTCACCCTTTCCAGGAAAGACTTGTTTGTTCTCCTGGCAATTCACAGAATGTTCCACACTCTTCTCCAGCACCACAACTCAAAGGCATCGATCCCTTTTCTATCATCCTTAGTTATTGTTTAGCTCTCAGATGCATAGCAAGTAATTGTGACAACCATGACCTGGATCAGATACACCTTAGTCTCCAGACTGACATCATTGCTCTTCAGTACTCTAGAGAGGTCTCTGACAGCAGACTTTCCCAGTGCAATTTGTCTTTTGATTTCCTACTGCTGGTGCCAAGAGTGTTGTCAATGAAGGGAGCTTTGGAGGCCTAGTGGCAAGAAGCTGCACTGTAATCCCAGAGGTGCATGGCTCAAATCCACCAGATGCTCTGCTGGAGAAGGAGGGGCAAATATCCTCCTGTACCAGTCAGATCCAATTTGATGGTACACACACACAAAATAATAAAAATAATTTTTTTTTTAAAAAGTGTTGTCAATGATAGAGTGAGCCAAATTTTGGAAAATGGTGACTTCAACAGTATTAATAGGTCTATCAGGATCACCCTATGCATTTCAACCCCCTGCACAGTAATAATCATATCTAGAGGGCTTGTATCAAAAAACATATTGGGATGGGAGAGTCTGCTGTTAGGGACCTCTCTAAAGTATTCAAGAGCAACGGTGTGTCTCTGGAGACTAAGGTGCATCTGATACAGGCCATGGTCTTTGCAATCACTTGTTATGCATCAGAGTTGGACAATGACTAGGGAGGATAGAAGGAGAATTGATGCCTTTGAGCTGTGGTGCTGGAGAAGAGTATTGAATATACCATGAACTGCCAAGAAAACAAACAGATTCATCCTGGAGAGGGTTAAACCAGCTACTCCTTGGAGGCAAGGATTCTGGGGCTTCGTCTGACATACTTTGGACATGTTGTAATGAGGAACCGGTCCTTGGAGAGGGATATCATGCTTGGTAGGGTGGAGGGACAGCGCAGGAGGGGAAGGCCTTCTATGAGGTGGATTGATTCAGACTGGGGTAATTGGGATGGGTGTGTTAGGTACAGTGCCATTGGCACAGGATAGAGCAGGGTTTAGGGCTGTTGTACATAGGGTCGCTATGAGTCGCAAGTGACTTGACGGCACATAACAACAACAACAACAGAGGGCTTGTGGTTCATAAGCTCTTCTAATGGTTTCTGTGTATTTACTGCAGAATCTCAAGTTTTATCAATACTGGAACCAAACGTGCTATTATAATGATCTCTAGGTTTCCTCTGTCTAAAATGATTAGATTCCTTCCTCTAAGTGGTTAGTAATAGAGGAAGATTCAACGCAGTGCTACCTACCACACTGGCTGCTTCATTGGGAGGAGGAAGGGTAAATCCTTGACAAGCCATAATCCTTTTTAGATGGAAGCATGGTAGGCCCACATAAACCAGGAGGCTTTCTGTCAAAATCACCTCTGCATTGGAAATCTCACAAAAGATTAATGTCATCATTGTAAAATAACCACAACCATAAATTCATTACCACTGAGTCAGAACTGACTCACAGTGAACCTGCCATTTGGTTTCCAAGACTGTAAATCGAAGGGGAGGAGACTGCCCACAATACTCTATGAGCTATGCTACCATAATCATAGACTTCATCATAAAAATTGAGATTATAAAGTTACACATTTGGTGAGTGACTCAGATCAGAGATGATCTTTACATACTCTACAACACTATGAACCATCCCTCCCATAAGAATGCTGCTGTCAGTGCAATAAGGACAGCAACCCTTGAAAACTTGTTTGTTATCTGAGTGTTCTCTCAAAGTTCTTTGATTTTAGCACCTTTGACTCCAATAATTCTTGCTGCCAGACTGATGAATCAACAGTCTCAACTTGCAAAGTCACTGCCATTATAGTTTTGGTACTTTTCTGAGATAAGGATAATCTTTCTCAGAGCTTCTCCAATTGTTTCATTATCAGCACTATATATGCACTTGGGGCTATTGCTGTCTGGGACTGAAACGTTGGCATTGTCTGTGTGAAGAGATGTAATATTCTTGCCTCTTTTTCCAATCACAACTTCAGCATTCTTAACTCTGAAGCAGAATGCACAGTTTAACCATCCATCAGTATTCTTAGATCTCTTAAATGCTTGCTCCTCTTCCATATTTTCTGCAGGGATTTTCCAGATTCATTATTAATTTCAGTATTGGGAAAGATTTCTTCTGACTGTTCTGTGTTTATTTTCTTGTATTAAATGGACACACCTATCTAAAGACCAGAAAGAAGCTGAACAAAGGCAAGTCACAGAGACACAGAGCCACAACGGTGGCTGTGGGGCGTTCAGCTAGGGCATTTTCTTTTCTCAATAAATATCCTTCTCAACAACAAAAGGGCCACATGTGGACCTCACCAGGTGGAATACATAGGACTTAAAGCAACTACATGTGTAAAACCGAGCACGTGTGGTGGCTTTTTTGGGGCCCACGTGGGGGTTGGCAGAGCAGACTTGCCAGATGAATGGGGGTCTGGGGCAGGGAGTTTCCCAGCATTTGGGCATGCCTGGCTGCTAAGACACTGAAAGGTGGGTGACTTTTAATCTGCAGCCCTCAGGCCTGTCTTTCATTGTTTTTGTTCAAACATTCCTCTAGGTCGTATAGCCCTGGTGTACAAGTTGCCATACTGCGGTCACTTGTGGTTGCTGTGAGGCTGAACACTGTGACACTGATGTGTCAAATGCGTTAATGGCTGGTTACCCAATGAGGATAGGGAGTGGGGTGGAGCTCCCCGATTAAAACAAGCTTAGAAGGAGGAGTGGCATCCACTTCTGTAATAGCTTTCCTCCAGAAACCCTATGGACCTGGAGAGAGGATGAAAGACACACAAGTGTTGAGGACTTTTCTTCATGGGGTCGCTATGACTTGACGACACTTAACAACAACAACATGTGTAAAAAGACAATGGAAAAGCTCAGTCAGTATTATCATCAATCAGAACAAGGGCAAGAGCCAACTGTGTGTGGAACAGACTGTCAATTGTCCATATCCAAGTCCAAGTTGAAGCTGAAGAAAATTAAACTGAGTCTACAAGAGCCAAAATATGGCCTTGAGTATAATGCCATCTGAATATAAAAACAATCTCAACAATAGGTTTAATGCACTGATCACTTATTTCCAGGTAAGTTGTGGAATGACATCAGAGATATCATACATAAAGCAAGCAAAATGGTCACTAAAAACACAGGAAAGAAAGAAAACATCAAACTGAATGTCAGAAGGGACTCTGAAACTTGTTTTGGAATATATAAACTAGGGCAAAGAGAAATAATGATGTAAGCAAGCCAAACAAAAGATTTCAAAAGGCAGCTTGAGAAGATGAAGTAAAGTATTATAATGAAATATGCAAAGACCTAGAGTTATAAAATCAAAAGGAAATATACATTTGGCATTTCACCAGCTAAAAGAACTGAAGGGGGGAAAAAGAACTGAAGGAAAAAATTGCAGCCTTTGAGTTGCAGTTGTTGTTATGTGCTGTCGAATCATATGCGACTCATAGCGACCCTATGTACAACAGCCCTAAACCCTGTTCTACCCCTTGCCGGTCTTATTGTCTCTGACACACCTATTCCCATAACTCCAGTGAATGAATCAGTCCATCTCATTGAGGTTCTTACTCTCCTGCACGGTTCCTCCACCCTCCCAAGCTGACAACCCTCTCCAAGGACTGATCCCACCTTACCTCCAAGGAGCAGCCTGGCTTCACCCTCTCCAGGATGAACTTGTTTGTTCTCCTAGCGGTCCATGGTATATTCAAGACTTCTCCATCATGGCAGCTCAAAGGCAGCAACTCTCTTTCTATCTATCCCTAGTCATTGTTCTGTGATGCATAGCAAATAATTTCAAAGACCATGGCCTGTATCAGGAGCACCTTAGTCTCCAGATTGACATTGTTGCTCCTCAATACTTTGGAGAGGTCTCTGACAGCAGACTTTCCCAGTGCAATTTGTCTTTTAATTTCTTGGATGCTGGTACCAAGAGTGTTGATTGTAGAGCCAAGCAAACTAAAGCTGTCAACAATCTTGATCTCTTCACCATATATCATGATGCTGCCAATCAACCCAGTGTTGAGAATCTTTGTTTTCTTGATGCTGAGCTTCAATCCATAGTGAAGGCTGCAGTCCTTGACCTTCTGCAGCAAGCGCTTCAGGTCCTCCTTAGTTTTAGCAAGCAGGGTTGTGTCATCTGCATAATGCAGATTGTTGATGAGTCTATCACCAATCCTGATGCCACATTTCTTCTCATAGAGCCCAGCCTCCCAGATAATCTGTTCCACATATAGATTGAAAAGATATGGAGATAGGACACATCCTTGACGCACAGGAGGCAGTCATCTGAACAGAGCAAGGAAACACTGCATGGTTCAAAATTGGAAAGGGTGTGAGTTGTAATAGTGAAGGTTTTTATGGACAAAGTACTGAATAATACAGGAAACATCAAAAGAAATTGAAAGAATATACAGAGTTACTGTACCAAAAAGAATTGTTTGTTGCTCAGTTATTTCTGGAGGTAGCATATGATCAAGAACTTAAAGTCCTGAAGGAAAAAGTTTATACTGATGGCATTAGCAGATAAAAAAGGTTCTAGAAACTATGGAAATTTTTGATCAGATGGATGAAGTATTGGATTTGCTCACTTATCTATGCCAAGAAATTGGAACATAGCTATTACGTCAATTGAGTGGAAGAAATCCATTATCGGGGATCCAGCCCTGATATGTCCGGAGAATTCCGCCAAAAGGAGGCACAAGGTTGAAATGAAGATGCGGAGAGGCTAATTGCTGATGACAAATGTTGTTGTTGTTATGTGCCGTCGAGTCGCTTGCGACTCATAGCGACCCTATGTATAATAGCCCTAAACTCCGCTCTGTCCTGTGCCAATCGCACTGTCTCTGACACTCCCATCCCAATTATCCCAGTCACTCAATCAATCTACCTCATAGAGGGCCTTCCTCTCCTGTGCTGTCCCTCCACCCTCCCAAGCATGATATCCCTCTCCAGGGACCTGTCCCTCCTCACAACATGTCAGAT
>NW_006399934.1:1974376-2019017 GCF_000299155.1 Elephantulus edwardii | reverse complement strand
ATGGATTCTCAATTCGATTCCATTGATCTATGTGTCTGTCATTGTACCAGTACCATGCTGTCTTTACCACTACGGCAGTGTAGTAGGATTTGAAATCAGGACAATCCATCTTCTAAAGAAGGATGATCCAAGAAAAGGTAGAAATTGTCTAACAATATCATTAACATCTCACACAAGTAAAATCTTACTGAAAATAATTTAAAATTTGTTTTAGCTGTTTATCTAGAGGGAACGGCAAAAATCATTGCTGACACCAGACGGATCTTAGCTAAAAGCAGGGAATATCAGAAAAATGTTTACCTGCATTTGTTTGTTGTTGTAGTTGCTGCTTGTTTACTTGTGTTTTATTCATTATGTAAATGTATTTGATTATGTGACTAATAAGTTATGATATTGTGAGGAATAGGAATTCCAGAACACTTAATTGTATATGTGTGAAACTTGTACATTGACTAAGAGGCAGTTACTGGAACAGAACAATTTGTTTAAAATCATGAAAGATATCTGTCAGGGTTGTATCCTTTCAGTATACTTACTCAATCTGTATGTTGAGCAAATAGTCCAAGAAGCATCGAGATTGGAGGAAGACTCATTAACCACCTTGAAAATGCAGATGATACAACCTTGTTTGTTATAATTGAAGAAGACTTTAAGCACTTAACTGATGAACATCAAAGATTGACTTCAGTTCTCATTATCTATAGTATATTTACTTAACCCATAGTTGTTGTTGTTATGTGCCGTCGAGTCGCCTGCGATTCATAGCGACCCTATGTACAACAGCCCTAAACTCCGCTCTGTCCTGTGCCAATAGCACCGTCTCTGACACTCCCATCCCAATTATCCCAGTCACTGAATCAATCCACCTCATAGTAGCTTCATTTTTTCTTCCTTATTTTTTTATTTATTGTTGCACATTTTCTTCCCTCTTCCTCCTCAGCCCACCCAGCAATGCACCCCTTGTTCCAGACTGTTGCCATACAAGTAGTTGCACTTTTTAAAAAAATATGAGCCTGGCACAGACTTTGACAGATGCCATTTGCCCTTCTCTTTTCTTTTTGTCTTTGAGTCCTTTCTTGTTTTGTTCTTTTCAGTCTATTCCTGTCCTCCTCATTCAGCCCATCCTGGGTATGGACTGCCTTTCTCTGTCCATTTATCCCCACAGACTGTGTACAGTGCCCTGGGCCTCAGGGATGCGTGCCGCTCCCTGCCTCAGTCCATTCAGCTCTTCCGGAACATTGCCCAGGAATTCTCTGATGACCTGCATCATATCGCCAGCCTCATTGGGAAAGTAGTGAGTGGAAAGAAAGAGACAGAGCTCTTGAGAAGGATGAGGGGGGAAAATGATATGGGAGAAGGAGTGGGGTTGCGGTTTGGGAGTATAGGTGCTGGTCAGTTAGGGGATCAAAGAATGGATGGTGAGAAAAGGTAGAACATCAGGATATGCCTGGAGGGTTAGGACTGAAGCTGGAACTGTACAGAGGGAAACTGGGGCCCAGGTAAGCTGGGGAACAGGACTGAGCAATGGTACTGGGGTGGAAAGAAACAGGACTCCTTGCCTTCTCAGGTGGACTTTGAGGGCAGCCTTGCTGAAAACCGCTTCACCGTTCTCCCCAACATAGATCCTGAAATCGATGAGAGTGAGTGTTAGGTGTCTGGTGGTGAGGTACCACTGACAGTTATTTACTATAACTGGAGATCATCAGCATCCAGGGCAAGAAGAGTCAACCTTCCTTTTGTGTTTTTTACCTCCTAGAAAAACGAAGGCTGATGGGACTGCCCAGTTTCCTCACAGAAGTCGCTCGGAAGGAGCTGGATATTCTGGACTCCCGTATTCCTTCATGCAGTGTCATCTACATCCCTCTGGTGAGGTCTGTAGGGTGTAGCAGGGTTTTAGGGGAGACATTAGACTTACGAGAGACACACGTTAGTAATAAAAAACTACTGGATGAGTCTGAAAAACATGTGACTTTTGGTGGTGGATACAGGAGTGTCTAGGCTACTGCTGTGGTAGAAGATTCCCAGTCCCTCTTCATTACCTCCTCTGTACTCTCCCCAGATTGGCTTCCTTCTTTCTATTCCCCGCCTGCCGTCCATGGTGGAGGCCAGTGACTTTGAGATTGAGGGACTGGACTTCATGGTAAGACTTGACCTGCACAGGGCCGTGATAAGGAACATGAATCATGCCAAGGGGGCCTCACTCCATCAGTGCTGGCCATTATGGGATCATACCTCTGTCAATTTTTGCCAGCTGAGACAAAGGAGAAAAATCTGGGTTGGGGACTGGAGGTGAGGTGAGACAGGAGAGGAAGACTGAGAGCAGCAAAACCTTTAGCTTTGACCCCTTGTGTACAGTTTCTGTCAGAGGAGAAGCTGCATTATCGTAGTGCTCGAACCAAGGAGCTGGACGCATTGCTGGGGGATCTGCACTGTGAGATCCGGGGTGAGGAGACTCAAGAGGCTGGGGTGAGGGGCCTCACCTGTTTTCTGTTTCTCTTACTCCAACTCTGTATCATCTCCTCTGAGTATCTCTTAGGGTCTTGGACTGTCTCTGCAACCCTGTTGCTGGATTTCTCTGTGCTTCACCTTGCCCCGGCCTTGACCTTCAGCTCCCACTTACCTGCCCCCCCAGACCAAGAGACTTTATTGATGTATCAGCTGCAATGTCAGGTGCTGGCCCGGGCAGCTGTCCTGACCCGGGTTTTGGACCTTGCTTCCCGCCTGGATGTCTTGCTGGCTCTTGCCAGTGCTGCCAGGGACTATGGCTACTCAAGACCCCAATACTCCCCCAGACTCCTTGGAGTAAGAATCCAGAGAGGCAGGTGAGAATGGAGTGGGTGGAAGCATGTCCACAAGGGCCTGTCTCCTGAGGGGTTCACCCACCTGGGCTGTGCACTTAGAGATTCCTCTCCACCCACTCCAGACATCCTCTGATGGAACTCTGTGCCAGAACCTTTGTGCCCAACTCTGCAGAATGTGGTGGGGACAAAGGGAGGGTCAAAGTCATCACTGGGCCCAACTCTTCAGGGAAGAGTATATACCTCAAACAGGTGAGGTGAACTCCCAACAGCCTGGGCCCCTGGCATCTTTTCTGCCTTTCCACCTACTCCCCATCTTCTAGCCAATCCAGCTCCCTCCAGCTCTTCCCTGCCCCAGCCCCTCCACAGCTCTGCCTCATATCCTAGACAGTGCCGATCTCTTCATGGCCTGAGTTCCCTTCACCCACCTCTGAACAAGAGTATTGAATATACCACGTACTGCTAAGAGAACAGGTTTGTTCTGAAAAGGGTGAAACCACACTGGTCCTTGGAGGCAAGGATTCTGAAGCACCAGATACTTTGGGCATGTTACAAGGAGGGACCAGTCCTTGGAGAGGGATGTCATGCTTGGGAGGGTGGAGGGACAGCGCAGGAGGGGAAGACCCTCGATGAGATGGATTGACTCAGTGACTGGAGTAATGGGGGTAGGTGTGTTGAGACAGTAAGGCTGGTTCAGGATAGAGCAGGGTTGAGAGCTGCTGTACATAGGGTCACTGTAAGTCACAAGCCACTCAACAGCACATAACTACAACAAAAATCAGCTCTGAACATCCCCAAATATGCTTTGCCCACTCTAGAGTGAGCTTAAGGAGAGATTAAGATTTTGAGAGGAGGAAAATGGTGTGTTCTATTACCTTCCCCTCCCGTCTTGTGTTCAGCTGAGTCCACCTGTCCTTGAACTATCATTTACACCCTCACCTCAGCCCATGCACCAGGCCCTGTTTCCTTCCCTGTTCAGGTAGGCTTGATCACATTCATGGCTTTGGTGGGCAGCTTTGTGCCAGCAGAGGAGGCTGAAATCGGGACAGTAGATGCCATCTTCACTCGAATCCATAGCTGTGAATCCATCTCCCTTGGCCTTTCCACCTTCATGATCGACCTCAACCAGGTTAAAGGGTGCAAAGGGAGGTTGAAAAGGGGGATGGGGGACAAGAACTCCACCTCCCCCAAAAATGCTTAGAGTAAGAAAATAATTCCTTTTGCTGGCATGCCCTCTACACTAGGGTTGGGGAACACCCAGTTCAGAGGCTGGAAAAATCAATACCATAAACATTTATTGAACCTTTACTTTATGTAAGGCACTGCTGGCAATGAAGGAAAGAACAAAACATGTACTTTGCCATGAAAAACCTTGTAGTCCAGTGAGAGGCCCCATCAACAGCCTTCTACACACTGTGGCCAGCATGTTCCAGCCCTCTTCAGGATGCTAACCAAACACTCCTTTGTCCACCTCATGTCTGGCAGGTCGCAAAAGCTGTGAACAATGCCACTGAGAAATCTCTGGTCCTTATCGATGAATTCGGAAAGGGAACCAACACGGTGAGGGGAGAAAATGATTAGAAACTGAGGAGGGGAAAACAGGAGATGAAGGAGCATGAGAGGGAGGCTGAACCTTGGGGAAAGAATAGGGATGTGTGGGCAGAGGAGAAACAGTGGGCGAGAGGAAGAGCCAGGGCTGGCAGAGGGGCATCCGCAGCCTCACCACGCCCTCTGCACAGGTGGACGGGCTTGCCCTCCTAGCTGCTGTGCTCCGACACTGGCTGGCCCTCGGCCCCACATGCCCACAGATCTTTGTGGCCACCAACTTTCTGAGTCTTGTTCAGTTACAGCTGCTGCCACAAGGACCCTTCATTGAGTATTTGGTAAGGAAACCAACTTAGTCCCGGGGCTGGGGTTTCTCCAATATGAGAACTGGCGTCTCCAATGGAACAAGGGTTCCTTAAACCTTGAAGGGATCTTCTCCCTTCTCTTTTCCCCACAGGGGTTAACCAAGGGCTTCAGGAAAAGCAGCAGAATGGCTGATGATACGTTGCCCCCTTTTATTTTCTTTTAAGACCATGGAGACGTGTGACGATGGAGATGACCTTGTCTTCTTCTACCAGATTTGCAAAGGTGTTGCCAATGCCAGCCATGCTTCCCACACAGCTGCCCAAGCTGGGATTCCTGACAATCTTATTGCTCGTGGCAAGGAGGTGATTCTATGCAAGCCACCTCCCATCCAGGGTCCTCTTCCTATTGCTCCTGCTCCTCTCAGGGACAGGAGACCCCTGAGTTTCTGGGCCCACAAGGTCTCTGACTTCTACTTCTGTCCTTTGACTCTTTTGCCTCTCATCATTCTGATTGGTCCTAGATCTCAGACTTAATCCGCAGTGGAAAACCAATCAAGCCTGTCAAGGATTCACAAAAAGAGAATCAAATGAAAAAGTGAGTGTGTGGCCTAGTGTCCTTGTTCATCTCTTCCAGGCCTTCTCCCCTCTCCAGGGCCTCAGAGGGCCTTCTGCCAGCACTTCACCCTTCAGAGAAACCCAACATCTTCAAGATCCCATGCTTCCTGTGATTCAGACTCTTTTATCTTAACCAAAAGTCTGTTTTCTCTCTCCTCCAGTTGCCAGGCCTTGGTGGATAAGTTTCTGAAACTGGATTTGGAAGACCCCGGCCTGGATCTGGATGCATTCATGAGTCAGGAAGTGCTGCCTGCGGCCAGCTCCATCCTCTAAGGGCCTTTCTTCTGCTCTCCCCCATTCTCCAAGGCTCCCCCACCCCCGGATTATCTTCATGCCCATTTTGTTTCCTTTTCTCTTTTAACCCCAGGTTTTTCCTTTCCCATTTCCCTGCGCATTTGTTTCATATTAGGAATAAAGTTTGTTTGGATAGAGCTGTCATTTTCTTAGGCCATTCAAAACACAAGAGAAAATAGGAAGAAGCTGAATGCAGAGCATAAGTCCACCATGGACTTACTGAAAACAGTGACACTGCTGTAGGTAGATCCTCAGATTCTATCCAGGGGGAGTTCAAAGGCATGTTAGGGAGGCCCTAAGAGGCAGAGAAGCCCAAGGGACACATGGTTTCCCATAAATAGGAACACTTCAACCTTAGATATGTTAGAGAAGGCCCTGAGACTGAAAGACTGGGAGGATGGGTGTAGGGCAGGGATTAGCCCGGCTGCACTAGTGGGAGTGGCTCCACCCTTCCCACCTCAGAGCCATGGGGAGCAGGGCTTCCGGAGGGCTGCCCTTGGCACGGACTCCCTACACAGTCCTGCTGCTGCCACTGGGAACAAGCCGCCAGGATCCAGGGGCCCGGAGCTTCTTCCTCTGGGTAAGTATTCGCCAACACTTCTTTCTAGGTTTGCCTCCATGTGTCCATTCAACTTTAAGAACTCTCAAAGTGTTCCCCCTTTCCTTGCCATCCAGGTTCACAGTGGTCAGTCTGGGCTCATAACCTGTGACCAGACAATGATCCCGCAAGGGTTGAGAGGCAGGACAGAGGTCCAGTCAACTTGTACTTCCTGCCTTTCCAGCTTCAGAGAATGCAGGCCCTGGAGCGAGAGCAAGATGCCCTGTGGCAGGGGCTGGAGCTGCTGGAGCAGTGTCAAGCCTGGTTTGGGAACCATCTAAGGGAGGCACAGCAGCAGCAGCTACACCTGGGGGCCCTCGGTGAAGTATGTAGCTACCTGTGTGTGTATGTATGTGATGCAAGGGATGGACTGGGAATGTGACCATTCTGGAGAAGAGAGAGTTAATGGGCAGGAATCAGAAGCAGCATAGTAATTATAGGATGCTGAGTGGTAGGTGTGGTGTCCATTATTGGGATGGGGGATGCTGGTCTACTCTCCATTCAAAGGGACATGATTTGGATCATTCCATTGAGACAGGGGAGTAGCCTGCACCACTCCAAGGGCACAAAGAATAGAAAAAGAGGGTATTGTGGTGTTTAATTTAAGGAAATTTAGGAACTAAAATGCTGAAGAGATGGAGATGCAGACCATTGGATTTTTCCACCTGCTAGGATGAGGTAACCCATGTGGAAAGGAATGTCCTATGGGGACAGGACGAGAGCAGCAGGTAGACCTCAGATTTTCTCCATGTTATTAGCCTCCAACTTTGTCTTCTTTAGAATTTTCTAGCAGATTTACACCCAGAGCCTTGTGGCCCCCAGTTATCCCAGATACAAAAGGTGAACCACTGTTTGCAGAATCTCATTCGGGGGAAGGTGAGTTTATTGTTTTTAGTTTAAATGTTTGGGATGAGGGGAGAGAGGGGCGTTTTGAAGGTCACTACTGGTTTATCAGGAAACAGCTCATTTTCCTCTCAGTTCTCCCGACATCCATCGAACAAAGGTAGTTCCTGTACCACCCAGCAGGGGAAGGAGAGGCGAAGGAAGCTGAATTTGTGGCAGCAACAGGTAAACTGTAGGTGTGTGGAAAGAGAAGCTCTCACCCCACAGGACAGAAGGCACTCCACTGCTTAGGCTGCTTCTCTCTCCTCTTTTTCAGGAGTCCTCAAGGCAGTGGAAAGGAGTCACCCAGACACAGGAGGAGACAGTGGAGCCCAAGAGGCGGTGGGGCCCTACGCTTGTCTGACACCTCCTCTCACTCTCCTCAGATGGCTGAGGGGAGGCCACGTCAGAGCCCTCAGCTCCCTCCTTCTGCTTCTTAAGCCAACAGCCACCTAGGTTAGGTTCAGTGGAAGTTTAGACATCTTGGTATAGTTGTTTCTCTGTTCCTCAACACTTCCATTTCATCTTTTTGGTGTTTCATGCCCTCATCCTGCCCTATATGATGTGAAAAAAAATTATCTTTCTTCAAAATTCCTCTGGAGAAAAGACATGTTTATTTAATCTGTTCTGCAGCTTTAAATACAAAAATAAAATAGAAGCTGTTCTGGAGTCTCAAATTTTAAAAATTCTAGAAATAATACTTCCCAGTGCCCACTAGCTGCTCTACAGGAAAATGATAGGTAATCTCCTCCCATGCAATTTACTGCCTCTGAAAACCCCCAGGAGGGTCAGCTATGGGTTGGTTCCAACTTGATGGCAAACAACAACAATGGTTCCCTCCTGGGGTTGGAAAGGTGAGGGTCAGCCAAAGAGTAGAAGACACTCAATGAGAGAGATGGACACAGAAACTGTAAGGTGGCCTTGAAGATGTCAGAGATGATGAGGATGGCACAGGATAGGGCAGGGATAGGCTCCATTGTTCACAGGGTCTTTCTGAGTTGCAGCTGACTCAACAGTACCTAACAACATTATCTTCCTATCCCAGTCCCAGTCTGGTCTCTGCTCCATGTACTTTTTCTCTACCTGAGTCTGGGCAAGCATGAAGAGGTAGCAGAATAAAGACACTACCAAAGAATTAGAAAGCAGTTTTCTCTAAAACTAAGTCTTTGGTTTGGATCCCACATGGTTGAGAAGGAAAGTGCACCGTGGGAAAATTCATCGTCCTCCACCCCACACTTAACAGTTTTAACACAGAGAAGGGACAAAGCACATGAGAAAGAAAACGTCCGCCTCCGCATGGAAAGGTAAGGCCCGGATCTCCTTCCTACTGTGGAGCAGACTGAAAAACGTGCTGGGACCCATCCCTCTAGGGTTTCTTCTGTTACCAGGAGGACAGGCCCAGCAGGAGCAGCACCCCTCCAACTGTGCCCCACCAGGGGCTGCCCGACATCCCACCACCAGCCCTCCCCTGTGTCATCACAGTGGACGGGGCAAAGGCAGGGCTGGCTGTGGTGAGGACAGAGCCGGTTGAGTGGACCGAGGAAGTGAGCTGGTCCTAGGGAGGAGGAGAGACCATCAGGGTGGGTGAAGGGCAATCTCTTCCCACGCTATTTACAGCCTCTGAAAACCCACTGGAGGGTCAGCTATGAATCAGTTCCAACTTTATGGTACATAACAACAGCGCTCTTTAGGAACTTGGTGATACAGTGTTTAAAGTACTCAGCTACTAATGGAAAAGTCAGTGGTCCGAACCCACCAGGCACTGAAAAGGATGTGGCAGGATGTATCCAGTGAGATTTATGTCACAGAAACCCTGCAGGGCAGTTCTACCCTGTCCTGTAGGGTTGCTGTAAATCTGAACTATACAGTTGGGATGAGGTGGGGCCCTCTCTTTGACCTACCCTCTGAAGAACTGGGGGGATGTCTCACCTGGGGGGCCTGAGCCAGCACCAGGAGCCGCAGGAAGGCATGGGTTGGGGGCACTGAGCTGGCTTCTAGATCCTCCGCAGTCACTGTCACCATCACCACCAAGTCAGGGGCAGCTGAATCTGGGACCTCCAGCCACAGGTGTCCCCAGGCAGACTCATTTTGTCCCAGATGAACCCTGGAGGATGAATAAAAGACTAGCTGCTTTAAGCCCAGATACCACTGAACCATGAACCAGTCAGTGGAGCCACAGACAGCACAAGGGCAGAAGAATATGAGGCACAATCAGAAGGGACCAGAATCGGGGCTTAGGATAATGGAGGGGGGTGAAGAGGGGTTGGGGAACAGCGAGGCCAGAAAGGAGCCACAGGGTTCAGAGGTCTCACCTGGAGAGGTTAGAGGTGAGGGCAAAGCTGGGGTTGACTGTTGCAGTAAGGCTGAGCTCTTGAGGGCCCAAGAAGCTGGCAATGTAGAAGCTGAGCTGGGTATGGGTGCCTGGTGTCAGGAAACCAGGAGGGCCACTGAGCTGCAGAGGTGGGCCTGTCAGTGGAGGCTCCACCTCAGCTCCCTCCAGCCTCGGCTGCACCTCCCCAGGCATCTCACCTCCAGAAGCACTGGGGCCATGGTGCAGGGTTGGAGGGCTGCCCTGTGCAAGCTCTGACCCGCTCCATCCTGGCCAATTAGTTCCAAGGTGAAGCGCCCAGGTGTGGGCAGTAGTGTGGGAGGCAGGGAGGCTGCAAGGAGACCTCGCTCAGGGGGACCCACAGGCTCCAAGGACACCCGGCCTAGTTCTGTGCCCTCTGGGACCCCTCGAAGGATAACGTGAGAGAAATGTGGCCTGTAATTCCCTGAGTTCGCCCTGGAGCTGAGTCCTGTCACCTCCACCATCAGCTGAGTCTGGAGACCTGGGATAGAGAAGGGAACCATGGTCTGCGTGAGAGTCAGCGACACAAGGAAAAATGATGAACTGCCTTTGGAATAAGGGTTACCTCTTGGTAGTATGGGGGCAACTGATAGCAAGGATCAGAAGGGATTCTGGGATGCTGAAAATTCTTGTATTTTGAAATGCATGATAGGTTTACATATGAAATCTGAAGGTAAGCCACCCCCCTCTCCCAATATCTGCTGCCACCAATTCTCTCAGTGACCCTGTCAGACAGAGTAGAACTGTCTCCTTGGGCTTCTAGAGCTATGTCTTTCATGTGCTGAGCAGCTGGTATCTTCTGGCTGGTAACAGAGTACTTAACCACTGCGCCACCACAGCTCCTTAGTGTACTTCACCATGGTAAACTACAATGCAAAAGTTTAAATCTATTTTAAAAGGATTTATGAACTGGGTGTGGAAGGATGGGCAGTAAATGTACCTGCAACTGGCTGCGTCAGCGGATAGAGGCCAGGGTGGGGTCCCTCCTCCACTGGGATCCCAAAGTGAACAAGAAAGTCCACGGAGGTCTGGGCTGCAGAGGGCAAAGGCGGTCAGGGACTCTCCCACAATGAACGTAACTGATGGATCTGAGGTCTGCAGATCCCCCTTCCCTTTGACAAGATACCTCCCTCCTTACCTTGTACTCTTACCCGTGGAGTGCCCTCAGCTGTGATCTGGATCTCCCAGGATCCTTTCAGGGGGGGCTCATTCAGAGTCATCATCCAGAACTTCCCAAAGTGTCGAGTGTGACCGAGAGGACCCTGACCTTCCTCCTGGTCCTGGGAGATCCCTGTGGGGAGAGATGGGAAAAAACCCTGCCATATGAGACAATTATTCTTCTCTCTTCTCTTCAAGTTCAGATCTTAAGTCCCTCTCCCTTTCCCCTACTGCACCTCCCTCATACTCAAGTCTCCATTCTTCCCTCTTCCTTGAGCTACAAGCACGGACATACCTGCAGGATTCCTGATCCAGAAACTGCTGACTTCTCCATGGATCCGGACTGTGATCCTCTGCAGCATCTCATCCACAGTGAATGCGAGTGGCTTCCCAGAAACCACGACAGGGGGTTCCAAGGGAAGTGTCACCTTGGGGGATGGGCAGAAACCAAAACCAGGGGAGAAGATGAGACACAGAGAACTAGGAGACAGAAAGAAAGTCACACAAGGACAAAGAATAAGGATCTCTGGTGGCGGGGTGCACAGTGAGTGCTGCACTGTGAATGGAAAGGCTGGTGGATTGGAAGCTCCAGCTTGCTCCATGGGAGAAAGACAGGTAGTCTCTTCCCATTAGCTGTGGAAATCAGACTTGGAATCAATTTGACAGCAGTTTCTTGTTTTTGTTGTTTGTTTTTAAGAGAGAAAGTATACCAGTGAGAGAGGGGCACAGGAGTAAGATTAGTCGTCAACGGCAAACTTGGGGGTAAGGAATTAAGAATGAGGTGGTCACTTCCTGTTCTCCCTTTTAAAGATGGCAAGACTTCTTGTGGCAGTGTGCAGGGCAGAATACTGCAGACCAAGATGGCACATGATACTAACATGGAAATAGCAATGCAGAAGGTGAGTAGCTGTGAATCTTAGAGGGAAAGACATTTCCTTTCCCATCCTTGCCTGGAATGGCACTATAGCAATGGGACCTCTGCCTCTTTTGACTGAGGAGAAAGAGCTAAAATGTCATTCATCACCTTAGTTCTCAGCTCAGGATGGTGACCCCCTGACCCTCACTCACTTACCAGGTCAGCCATGCTCTCTCCAACTATGGCTGCCACATCTTGAATGTACTGGTCTTTGGTGAAGATCAGCTCGCCTCCTGAGGCTAGGGCCACTGCCTCATATGGCTTAAAACGCAGAGGGGACAAGACCTCACGCCGGGTCCGCATCCGCACCCTCGAAGGATCTTCAGTCACTAGAAATGTCACCTATGGCCAGAAGAGACTGTGTCTGAATGCCATCTACCATTATGAATAAAGAACTCCTGTGTCTTGTGTCTGAATGCCATCTACCATTATGAATAAAGAACTCCTGTGCTCACACTTTCCACAAAGCTTATGATGGGTGACACAGCTTTTGTCTAGCCTCTGGCTGCTTCTGTGGAGGTCTCTGATAATACAATCCTTCACCGCAAGCCTTCAGTTAGTAGCTGGCTGCTCTCATTGTAACCATCATGTTACTATTTCACAGCAAATTTTTGGTTATATTTAAAATTGGTTATATAATTTTTTATTCTATTCCCAGTTCTTCAAATGCTTTACTGGAGCAGGTTAAAATAAGAATGCAACATTATTAAGGGTTGGGTCTCACACTCTGGAGCATTATTCAATGTATCAGGAAGTAAGACCTTCACTTCCTGCTCCTCCCCTCCCGAGCTCTGGCTGCTCGACCACCATCACGTGCTGTGACATAAGACTCTTGTCACAGGGTATGTCATGTCACCAGGTGGCTAGTCAGTTATGGGTCTCCCACCAGCGATGCTCACTCGGCAGTGTCGCTCCTGAGTCAGAGATTCCACCCGGTTGGTGAGAAAGGCGTCCTTAGGGGAGGCATCAGTGAAGACAAAGATGTCTGAGAGCGGAGGTGTGTGCAGCAGGGCCAGCTGGCAGGGAGGGAAAAAGGGTAGCATTAAAAAGGGCAGTAAGAAGGAGAAGGGAAAAACAAGGGAGGACAAAGCAAAAAGCAAGACGGACCTGGAATGGTGAGTGAAGGTGTGGAAAGGAGTAGGGAAGATGGTGGGGGTGTCCCAGGAAAGAAAGGTCTAGCTTTTCTTGGTGGCAGGGATGGGACAAAGGGGAGAAGGAGAGAACAAAGGGGGAAGGCGGTGGGCCAGACCTCCAAGGCTGATAGGCACATCTCAGGCTCATCTCCACCGCCCAAGGCGTGGAGCTCATTGAGTTGTTGCCAGAAGCTGTCGGGGTCACTGGTTGTAAACACAGGACCAAACTCTGGAGAGATGCAAGGAGACTGAGATGAGTAAGAGAAAGCTACCCTCGTTTCCACCCAGGGACACAGCCCCAGCTGAGAGGCCTGCTGTGCTCCTGGGATAGACAAGTATTGAAATAATACTTTAAATTTAAATGGGTTACACGTTAGTACAGGGCAGGGGTTAGGAACCACTGGTGGAAAGTTAGTGCTCCTGACTCTGCTTTCTTAACAGAATGGTGGCACTTCCTATGCTCCTACGGAGGGAGGTATTTACTGGGTGTTATGTGTATCTAAAACAGCAACTGGGGCCTCAAGTTTCCTTGTCACAAAAGTCAGAGAAAATAACAGTACTTCAGAAGATTATTGGAAGAACTAGAAGTTGATTTTGTAAATCCTAGACTAGTGCCTTGACACAAAAAAGAGGTAAATTCTTACTGACACATTTATTGGTATCATCAGCAAAGGTAACAACTCTCTATCAAATGCCAATCCCTAAAATTGCCTTCTATAGACAAACCAGAGTAAAACCCCATCTTTTGGGATATCCTAGGAGGTTCTTTATTTGATCACCATTTCAACCCTGGGTGATAGGCAAGATCTAAAACCAAACATGACCCACTGATGTCAAGTTGATTCTGATTCACAGTTGCCGTATTGGTCAGAGAACTGCCCCTCAGGGTTCCAAGGTTCTAAAGCTTTACAGATTTACCGCAACAGATAGCCTCATCTTCCTTTCACAGAGTTTTGAGATGGTTTGAACCTCCAAACTTCGGGTTAACAGCTGAATCCTTTATTTTGCACCAGGGTTCCTCAGGTGACACCCAAAACCAAACCCACTCTGTGAACTTGATGCTGAATCCCAGCAACCTTACAGAACAGGGAACTGTTCCACAGGGTCTCAGGTTGAATGTTTTGAAAGGAGCTGACTGCCTCCTCTCTCCCACAAGTGGGTAACAGCTGGGCTACAACCACCAACTTTTTGGTGAGCAGCTGCTCAGTGCCTAACTTGCTGTGCTACCAGGGTTCCTTTAGGCAGGATGAGCCATTGCTGTCAAGTTGGTTCCAATTCATAGTGATTTTCCATTGGGTTTCTTATACTGTAAATCTACAGAAGGCTGTTCATCTTTCTCTCCTGGAGCGGCTGGTGGATTAGAACTACCAATCTTTTGTTTGGCAGCCTAATATGTTACCTATTACCTACCAGGACTACTTTAGACAGGATAAGGCAGGTCTACAAATTAAGCCAAACCCATTGCTGTCAAGTAGATTCTAACTTCTAGCAATCCTTTTTTTTTCTTTTCTTTTCTTCTCCCTGCCTCTTTTTAAACAGTCCCTCCGTAAGGATTATCCACTTAGCTTTGTATCCAAAGACGAAATTTGTAGGTGAAAGGAGTTAGGAGTTAGCCTTCGTTACAGACTGGTTCATTTCAGGGTCAAAAATATGGAGCGCTTCACGAATTTGCGTGTCATCCTTGCGCAGGGGCCATGCTAATCTTCTCTGTATCGTTCCAATTTTAGTATATGTGCTGCCGAAGCGAGCACAACTTCTAGCAACCCTGTAGAGCAGAACTGCCCCATGGGGTTTCCAGGCTTTATAGAAGCAGATTGGCATATTTTCTTCCGATGGAGCAGTTTGGGGGTTCAAATCACTGTTAATAGCTGAGGGTCTACCTCCTGCTCCTCAGAGCTAAATGAATCCATTTTGGCAAATGGACCCAAGTAAGGTAAAATGAGGTTAAATGATCAGACCAAGGATATACAATGAGACTAGTCAATCTGCAGAAAACTCAACCAAGATCCACACCTCACTCCATACACAAAAACCAACTCAAGGTGGATCATGGACCTAGGACTAAAACCAGACTATAAAACGTCATTAAAGAAAAGCTTGGAAGAACTCTAGAAGTTCTAATCCACAACATAAACAGTCTTCCAAGCATCCTGAAAAAAATCTACAACCAGGAGAGGATAAAATAGATGAATGGGATCTTCTAAGAATCAAATCCCTATGCACATCCAAAAACTTCTCCAAAAGGATAAAAAGGGAAGCCACAGACTGGGAAAAAGTATTTGGTAATGACATGTCAGATAAGGAACTTATATCTACAGTTTATAAAATACTGGAGCACCACAACAAGACAAAAGTAAACAACTCAGTTAAAAAGATATGAACAGACACTTCACCAAAGAAGACATTCATATGTCCAACAAACACATGAAGAAATGTTCAAAATCCTATCTCTAAGAGAGATGCAAATAAAAACAACTATGATATCATCTCACCCTCACTACAGTAAGAACAGCAAAATTTAACAGAACAGCAAGCAACAAATGCTGGCGGGGTTGTAGAGAAACTGGAACCCTTATTCACTGTTGGTGGGAGTGTAAAATAGTACAACCATTGTGGAAGGCAGTGTGGCGCTTTCTCGAAAAGTTGCAAATAGAGATACCATTTGACTCAGCAATTCCACTACTGGGAATACACCCCAAAGAGACCATAACTGACATCCAAGAAGACTTTTGCACACCCATGTTTACTGCGGCTTTGTTCACAATAGCAAGGAGCTGGAAACAACCTAAGTGCCCATCAACAAACAAATGGATAGAGAAACTGTGGTGTAGTCACACAATGGACTACTATGCTGCATTGAAAAACAAGGAACTCATGCAATATTATTCAAAATGGGTGACCCTGGAGGACATTATGCTGAGTGAAGTATCTCAGTCACAAAAGGACAAATACTGCATGGTGCCACTGTTGTAAAATGGGACTGACATCGGGGTTGGGGGGAGGCTGAGAAAGATGGGTTCAATAATGTATGCTGCATTGAAACAGATGAGGGAGAGAACTGTTTAAAAAAAATATGTGATTAGGTATTATTGTCATGACAGGAGTACAGAACAAAGGCTGCATAGTGGAGTGGGCTTGGGGGATGTATTGTACAACGATGAAAGAATTTCTCTTTTACTTTTCAAAGAGAAGAGTGAACTGAGGGGGACAGGTGGGCAGGGAGAAAAGTGCAACAATAAATAAATGGAAATCCAAAATCTCTGTACATTTTCATTAAAATTAATAATAATAAAAAAAAGAAAGAGGGGGTGACTTCAGGGATAAGGTACAGGGCCATGGAGCAGTGGAAGTTGGAAGAGTGACGAGATGTTGACTGTGTCAATGCCCTGAACTCTCAACAGCACTTTCTAATCACTGCCAACAGCACCTGATGTTGGGAGTCAGAGTCAGAGAAGTGATCCAATTATCCATAGTTCTTAAAACTTAAAAGGGTGGGAAAGGCCAGGCTTGATGGTCTGATAGGGACCACTGGAAGCTTTGAGACTGTCACCTCTTGAGCCTGGTGTAAAACTAACCCCTGTGGGTCAGCTTTCAGACAAACGATAGATGGGCCTCTAAGAAGACCAGTAACAACAAAGGGGCACTCACTCCTTTGAATAATCATCCATAGAGGGTCAAGGGAGCTCTGGTGGCCAACTGGGGAAAGTTTTGCTACCAACCCAGAAGCAGACAGTTTGAATCTACTAGCTGCTCCTTGGCAGAAAGATGAGCAGTTTCTTCCCATGTGATTTACAGCCTCTGAAAACTCTCTGGAGGGTGAGCTGTGAGTCAGTGCTCATGCAATGGTAAATAGTTAGATTATTAAGGTAAAAAGAGCAGCACTTGCTCAAAGATAAAAAAAGCCCTGAAGGCAGGAAGAGGTAGGACAGAAGGATTGATGGAAATGAGAATTACAGAAAGTGGAAAGGGTGATTGTATTGTGGGTTTTGTAATTAAAGTTATACGACAAAATGTGATGCATAATTGAATGAAAAGTGAATATGCTTTGCAAGCATTCATTCAAATCACAGTAAGAATAAATTAAGGGGGGAATTTATCCCCCCAAAAAACCCCAATAAGACTAATCAACTAATTTTTCTACTTCTAATTCAGTGGAGAAATAAATGTGATGTGACTAGTTAGTCAGACACTTTACAGAACCAAGGACACACCAAGGGGGTTCTATAGATCTGCGGCAGAACCCCCTGCTCCCAAATTTTCATCCTAATTTCTGCCTACAGTAAACTACTAGCACAGAAACTTAAGAAAACTGAGGTATGGATCATGCATTAAAGTCATAATGGAATATCCAACTGGTACATGTGAAGACTGTAGAAATGGCTAATTTTTTTGTGTGTTGTTTGTTTGTTTGTTTGTTTTAAGACAAAGCAATTTTAATACAAGGTGCACACCACATGCCCTTGCTGCAAACTGCAGAAATGGCTAATGTTTTATCGCTTAAAAATTTACCACAATTAAAAATTAAAACGCGTACCAAAAAACTCTATTTCTCCCCACCCCCCTCCAGTTTTTTGTCTGATAGTTTAACTTTCAATTCTTTCCATTTTCTCCAGTCAGAGATTGGGATGAAGATTTTGGGGAGAGTGGGCTTGTCTGTCAAACAACAAAATAAAACAAAAAACTTCATAGAAAATGCTGCTACTCTGAAAACAGTGGAAGAAAGAGCTGATTGTTACTCTGCAGGTGCATGCACCCAGTAAAGGCCCACCAGGATCAGAAGATGCTCTACCATTTTTTCAAAGAGCTGGAGCTAGAGGCCCACTTTCCCAGCAAGGGCACTGACTGTTCCTTCCCCTGCTCACCTGCCCTGCACAGTTACCTGGGTCGTGGAAGGGCACCAGAATGTAGAGCGCAGGCTCCATAGGGGTGCCCCGTCGCTGCTCCACAATGCTGCGGGCCTGGATTTTGGCAGCGTTAATCTCCTCGCCCATGCTGCCCGTCGTGTCCAGGACAAAGCTCAAGCTGGAGACCGGAGTGATGTCTAGCAACCTGGGGAGGAGGCAAAAGACCCAGTGATGGCTCTGCGCATTCATCCTCAAGCCCATACTACTCAGCCCCACCAGGGAGGCACTGCAAGGCAGCCCCTCACCTGGAGAAATCCCTGTCTCCCAGGCGGCTTCGCATGAGGCTGAAGACCTGGATGGAGGCTAGAAGAGCCAGATTTGCAGCCTGGAGATGTAGCTCATGGTGTGGAGAAAAGCCTGGGGATGTGCTATCTTTGTTGATGCCTCCCCGGGGTGGCTGGGAGCTGCTCCGGTCAAAATGGCCCCCATGGCTACATTTTCCTGAGATGGGGAAAGGGATCCTGGAGGGTGGAGGTCAAAAAATTCACTGCATCCCAAGAAAACAATGGTGACTTTTTGTAGTCACTATGGCATATGGTAGATCCCAGGTCCCTCCCATCAGCCCCTAAAAGCTGCCCATGGGCAGTGGAGAAATCCTATCAGCTGAGTAAGAAGCTGCCCCTCATAGCCATGGTCTGACCTCCATCCACCCACCCACTCACACGATCCTCTCCTTCTTCCCTGAAGTGGTATCATAAGACCAGGGCTTATAACACTGAGATCCCAAGGGAAAGGGTCAACAAAAAGGGACTTTCTACCATTGCTTCTGAGAGGCTCTCATGTTGGATACCTGGAGGTTTGGGGGGATCTGTTCCAAAGTAGCCAGAGGTGAGGAGTCGGAAGTCCAGCAAATTCCCAGGGCAGCTCAACTGCTCACAATCAGAGCAGGTAGGGTCACTGGCTGGAAGAGAGGACAAAGGACTCGAACCTAAGGTTCCCCTGCCTTTATCCCTGTCCATCCACACTTTTGGCTTTTCCTCCCAATGGGAGCAAAGTAAGAATGCTTTATGTAGTACTGAGTTTTCAGAACTAAACCTCAAAGCTCAGGAGCCGGTAACAAGACTGTCTGAGGCCAACTGCTAGAAAACTCGGTTTACAAGCTCATTCTATAGAGATTATGCCCTCTCTGAGCTCCAAACAAAAGTGAATTTGCAATGGGCACAGGAGACAACTTCTGGTTCCAAATCTATATGGGAGGATGAGACACTGTATGAGCAAGTATGGGAAGAAGTCACACAAGAAAAGCTGAGGACTCAGCCGAGGTCTAGAACCTGGTCTTGGCTCTGTCCTTTCATGTGTGACCATGGGGAAGCTGTCTGTCCTTTCCTGTGTGACCATGGGGAAGCTGTATAACTGACCTGGCCCCTCGTTAGACTAAGGAAGAGAGCACAGGTCCTCCCAGAGACGAAGGGATGCCACATCTATGTCATGTGGCACTGTGGCTGGGTAGACAGCACAGAGGTGGTATAACTGACTCTCACCTACCACCTGGGTCATGTCTATACTCTATACCTTGTGCCAGGTTCTGGAACTCCTGCCTCGGCCACAGGAGGTGAGGGTGTGGCTGCTCCTGTCCCAGTTCCACCCAGTTGCTGTGACTGTAGAAATCCTGGGGGTCCAGAGGATGGAAGGAAGAGTATGAGGCACTAACCTGTCTTAACACGTCAGTCTGTTAGGCAGAAAGCCTCTCACCCCCACTGCTCTCAAAAACCTCTAGACTCTCCTCATGGCTCGCAAAAATGTTACTATTCATCATTCATTTGAGTTTTATCCAAAGTGGAAACTCCCCCGGTGTTTCTTTGTATATCAAAGAGGCTTTTCAATGGTTGGGCAGGTCCTGTATGATGTGCCTATCCCCTCATTTCTTTGACCTCATTAACTTATTCTACAGTCGCCTCCTTGCTGTTCCTATAGGAAGTACTGCCATTTTGGGAGGTGGGGAATTAGGAAACAGCTTTAAGGCTTAGCAGGCAGTCCTCAGTTTCTTCCAGAATAGGGGAAGATATAATCAAGAAGTCACCATTAGGAAGTTTTGCATCCTAGAGACAGGCAAACTGGAAGTGAAGACTTCTCTTACCATGACCTTATTTGTGGCTGTGTTCTCACCTGCAAAGCATGAAGGGCAGCCCCAAGGCGCTGGCGGGACAGGGTGTGATCGAGGGCTCTGGCTGCCACCAAGCTTTCTCTCAGAGCTGCTGCCAGGCGTGTGCGCCCCTGGTCCAGCCGCTCAGCATCAAAGTGCAGGTCAGGGTCATTTTTGGAAGTTGGCAGGAAGTCCTGGGCTGCGTTGGCACGAGACACCTCACCTAAAGCTGCTCGGAACCTCCGGGAAGACGATCCAGATCCAAAGTAGGCGGCAAAGAGGTCGTCAGCAAGGAGGGTGCGGCCCTGGAAAATGGGAGGGGACAGGGACTCCAGGGAAGCCCCTAGGATTGCACCACTGCTCCTTATTTCAGACACAGGCACTCAAGGATGGATATGGAAGGAACTGACAGTAATGCAGGCCCTACAAGGGACAGGCTCTTGTTTGCCAGGACCAGACCTCCCAGGGTATATTGTTGCAGAGGGCAGAGGGAGCATGCTTCCTCCTGACAACCATGTTCCCTGAAGCAGCAGAGGTCCCAGGGAATAAGAGCATCTAGCAGAGACGTGATAGAGAATAAGCCACTTACCAGAAAGTCCTCCAGGCGGAGGGGCGGCCGGCCAGGGGGTGGCTGCTCTAGGAAGAGTTGCAGAGTAACATTGAGTGCTGCCTCCTCCGTCAGGTCCTGGTGGGTGATGGAGCCAATGGCAGCCAGGAGGCTCCAAAAATTGGGGAAGAAAGCAGATGCAGGCAGTAGAAATGGTAGCAGCAGGAGCACTGAGGAACCCAGGCGGGGTGGGAGCACCTCTGCAGGAAGCATGGCTGAGACATGGACCTGGGGAATAGGAGAAAGCAGTGATTCCAGGACAGATTGGAGGTTTGTCTGCAGAGGCACCTGCTCAGGCCTCCTCAAGCACCTCCTCTCCCTCCAGCACCGTATCTGCTCCTACCTTACTTCTCCACAGCTTCCTGTCACCCAGACAACTTGAAGGTCTTAATAGGCCAGCAGGACACAGGCTTGCCAGGAGTGAGCTCCGAGGCTTTTTCCAGGCCTCCTTATCAGCCCCAGGCTGAGTCCCCAGCCCTGTCACAGGGAAACCCACACACCCCGGAAGTTTCTTTTCCCAGGCCTCTCCACTACCTGGTTGTTGGATCTCCTGGGTAGGGAGGCTGGGGTGTCCTCACAGGGCACTTAGGTCAGAGTTATAATTAACCAGGACTCAGTGGAGGAGGGAGGGCCATGCAGGGGCGGAGCAGAATCGGCAGCCCCAAGCCCCTCTACTTACACCTACCCAAGGCCAGAGCGGCTGCTGGTACCACCGGCAGGCCTCCCTCAGCTGCAGTGCGGAGGTGAATGAAGGAGGAGGGAGCCCAGGGAGCATGACTCAGGCCTGGCATGGTGCCAGAGAGACCTAGACAGACGCATCTCCGTGCCCATCAGGACCCAGCGCCTCACTCCCAGCCTGCAGACCGCCTGCTGCTCACACCCTTCAAGAGCCCAGCCCTTCCTCTGTCCCTCCCACCCCTATTAAATACACAGACAAGAAATGGTTTTGTGACAAAATAGTTTATTGCTGCCATCCCCATGGTGGGGCCATGAGGGTCGGAGTTGAGTCTATCACAGCATCTTCTCAAAAAGGGCAATGGCTTCTTCCACCTTCCTGAGCTCTGCTTCTGTCTGTTGGAGCTGGGGGTAGAACAGAGGTGGTGGATGGTGAGGATTCAGGTCCAGGACAACAGACCTCCAAATGCCAGTTTGACAGAGGAGTTAGCAAGATAGCTGAGGACCATGTGAAGGTACCTCAGGGAGTGTCAGTACTTGCACTTATCTCTACTCCACTCCCCCCACTGACTTCTCACTGGCCCCCCCAGCAGCACCACATTCTCTTGGGTCTGTCTTTTCCCAGAGTGAACAGACAGGCCTCAGAGCCCATGGACCCCACAAAAAGGACTGCTCTCAGCACTCCAACCTGGGTAGTGTGTAGTGGTCAGGAACACAAGGTCACTGAACCTCCATTTACAAAGGGGATGATGCCCCACCCTGTGACTTATAGAGGGCTGCTGGGAGAAGTGACAGGGAGGAACCACGCTCAGCTGTGGAGACCACTCTTAACTGCCATTACTGTTTCTTCGGTATGTGGAGGGGTGCACACTAGTGGGCTCTATAGTAAGTGTTAGACTTGGGGCTCTGTATATATGGTCTCAGCCCCAGTTCTGTAGGATTCCATGTTCAGGGCAATTAGGTAGGGTGTGAATGGCCTGGCTAGAGGCAGGAATACTCGGTTCAAGGTCTAATTCTGTCTCAAATTTGCAGTGTGGCCCTGAGTCATGTCATTCTGTCACATATAAAAGGAGGGGTTCCACTACCTCCTGCAGGCACAAACTCCATGTGTTCATAGTCTCAGGCTCTGTGCTCCTCCCAGATTTCCCAAGGATGGGACTTTATGATGGAAGGGCTACTGGGGTGGGGAATGTGACAGGCTTCCCCACCGCATACCTTGGCTTTATCTGCCTCCTGGACGTCTTGGGGCACTTTGGCTGGGTAGCCTGGGGCAGCACGGCGTTCGCGCAGGCGCTGGGCTTGTCGCTGCACGTCTCCTCGCTTGGCCTGCAGCTTGCTCAGCTCCCGAGCTGGGTCAACCAGGCCCTGTAGTTGTAGGTGGACTGAGCAGCGGTCAGAGGCCAGGGCTACAGCACAACCTTGTGGTGCGGAAGCGCCCAAGGCCAAGACAGCCACCACTCCTGCACTGGCCAGGGTCTGCACGTAGGCTGATACGGCTGAGGCCTGGGCACCGGTGGTCTCATCAGCTACTTCCAGGAAACCTGCCAAGAGATAGAGGAGGTAAGTCCTGGCCCAGGAGACATGTCAGTGATGGTCTGACACCAGGTCACCAGAGCAGGCAAAGGGGATTGTGGTACAGGGTAGGCACAGGGGCCCGGTGCTCACAGTCTGGCCGAGTCCGGGTGAGGTTGTAGTCAGCACGCAGGGAGCGCACAACTCGTGTGATGCTAAGTGCCAGCTCAAGGGCGGCTTCAGCCTCAGGGTCCTTCCAGGAGCACTGGAGACAGAAGTGGAGAT
Organism: Elephantulus edwardii; assembly: GCF_000299155.1. Taxonomy (NCBI): domain Eukaryota; kingdom Metazoa; phylum Chordata; class Mammalia; order Macroscelidea; family Macroscelididae; genus Elephantulus; species Elephantulus edwardii. The sequence continues at coordinate 1,996,357 of NW_006399934.1, read as the reverse complement.
GAGGGAGGCTGAAAGGGAAGGCCAGAGTCTCCCCTCCAGGCCACATCCAATACCTCCGAAGGCTCTGGGTAGGGAGTGACACAGAGGCTAGGGGGGGCTTGTGGTGTCCGCCGGGGCAGCCTTTGGAATAGCTCCTCAGTCACAAAGGGCATAAAAGGGGAGAGGAGCCGCAGGCCAACGTCCAGGCAGGTGTAGAGGGTCTGTCGGGCACAGTCGGCCGCCACCTGGTCTACTCCGTTTAGCACGGGCTTTAGGCACTCCTAGGGGAGAGTACAGGAGGAGTCATGGTTAGCGAAGGGGTGATTCAGGCTCCACAGCAGCTCCCCCAGCAAACCTGGTTCCAAAGCTATCTCCCTCCATCCCTGCCCCTTCTTGTGGCTCCACTTGCTCCTTCTCACCAGGTAGACATCACAAAGCTCATAGAGCCAGAAGCTGTACTGGGCAGTGGTGACTGCTGGGAAATCGTAGGCCTGGAAACCTTGGTTGCTGAGCCTCACGGCTTCAGCCAGCCGGCTTCGGATCCAGCGGTCGACCAGGCTCTCATGGCCTTCAGGCTTCGAGGGAAAGTGAATGTATGAGCCAGGGAGCCCTCCTCATGCCAGGGGCTGGAAACAGAGATCTTCCACCCATGGGGCAGGAGCATGGGCAGCTCTGTATTCCAGGAGACAGATGGGGTCCTCAAAGCAACCAAACACATGTCTAGTATCTTGGGGAGAAGGGACATACCCCAGCATCCTCTAGAGAAAGCCTCAATGCCCTGGGCTTTCCTTGTATCCACCCAACCTCTCAACTACATGAAAGTTCCTCAGGGCAGAAACTGGCCTTGGACTCTGTCTATAATCCTGTTAATGGAGTGGCAGAGGAGCAGCTTGAGTGGGTGCTGCCCACACCCCTGCATGCCAATGTCAGGTCTTTACCTCAGAGGTAGGTGAGGGCACGAAGCCCTTCCCAAGGCCCCGGAGGGCAAACTTGGTGGCATTCCAGAGCTTGTTGCAGAAGTGGCGGTAGCCCAATATCCGGTTCACATCCAAGTTGATGTCCCGGCCTAGGTGAGGGTGAAAAGTTGAGTCTTAACTTAATTTCTTTTCCAGCCTATCTCACCAAGGGCCAAGAGTAGAGAAGGAGAGGGTGGGCCTCAGGAAAGGAGAAAGGAGGTAGACAAGGGAGGCTGTGGGGGCCATACCCTGGGACGTGTAGGCACAGAGCCCAAATCGGAGAGCGTCAGTACCACACTCAGGGATCCCTGCTGGGAAGTCTGTCTTCTACAGGGAAGAGATAGAAGGAGAGGTGTCTTCAACCACCCCACCTCCAGATATGTCCTTTAATTTTTTAAAAACTGTGGTGAAAATGTTAATAACATTTGCCATTTAAAAAAAATTTTGAGTGTCTAATTCAATAACTACATTCATTGTGTTACAAACTTCACTACTATCCATTTTCAAGTGCTTCCATCATCTTTAATAGAAACTCAGGGAGCTCTGTGGCCTAGCGGATGGGGAGGTGCAGTCCTAACCCAAAGCTGGCACCTCTCTGGCAGGATGAAGGCACCAGTAGCTCCACAGGATGGACAATCTCCTCTCCAGTGACTTACAACTTTCAAAAACTCACCACACGGTGGTCAGTTATGAGTTGGTTCTGACTCCACGGCAATGACTCTGACTGACTAAAAGAAACTCAGTGCTAAGCATTGACTCTCTTTCCCTCCCTCCCTCCTTCCACCCCATAAAACTACCAATAACCCTTGGTGTCTGTCTGTATATTTGCTTATTCTAGATACTTTTATGTCAATGAAAACATAAAATATTTGTTAATGAATGACTTAAGTTTCCTCAGTGTAACATCTTCCATGTTCACCACGCGAGTTGTGGCATGCATTAGGACATCAAGTGGCTGAGTAATACCCACTTTGTGCATGGACCACATTTTCTTTATCCATGAGCACTCAGGTTGCTTCCATCCCTTTCATACCTGTCCTTCCTTAGCCTTCTCCACCTCACTGGGATCCAGGTTGCTGTTTATTAACTGGTCATGGAGACCCTGAGGGTGATGATTTAAGTGTTAGTTGGCTGCGGCAGCACCCCCACAGCCTCTTCTCAGCCTGACCCATCGCCCAGCCCCACCTGAAGGGTGACTCCATGGATGACGTCCAGGGGGTCGATGACATTGCCTAGAGACTTGCTCATCTTCCGGCCGTGGGCATCTCGAACAATGGCGTGGAGGTAGACCTATGGGGCAGGCAGATGGGCATGTGGCCTATGAACCCGAGTAACTCTCAGCCCTCCTCCTATAGGTCTTTATAGAAGCTCCACGCCATATCCCTCCCATGCTGAGTTCAAGACACCAGCCCAGAGCAGAGGAGAGGTGAGCTGGGGGAAGGATCTAAGCAGGCTTCACACCTCTCGGAAAGGCAGCCTGCCAGTGAGCTTTAGGCCAAGCATGACCATCCGGGCCACCCAGAAGAAAAGGATGTCGTGGCCTGTCTCCAGCAGCGTTCCTGGGTAGAACACACTCAGGTCTTCTGACTGAGGAGAGAGGACAGTGTGATGGTGGAGCCAATCACCCCACCTCTAAGACTTCCATCCAACCCTTATTTGACCCCAAGAACCCACCTGGTTGGGCCAGCCCAGAATAGAGAAGGGGAAGAGGCCAGAGGAGAACCAGGTGTCCAATACATCCTCATCTGAAAGAGGCCAGAGGTCAGAGGTCAGAGAGAAGAGTGAGAGGATCAGAGGCCCTCCCCCTCCCTAAAGGGCTCGCCTTGCCTTGCTGGAGGCTGATCTTATCAGGGGACACTCCAAACACCTTGGCTGCCTTCTCCTGGGCCTCTGCCTCATTGCACCCGCTCACCCAGTAACGTTCATCAGGATCCTGCCAAGGGATAGGATGAGTACCCAAGAGGCCTCTACGTCTTTCCCTCTAAACCCTCACCCTACTAAACACACAGCTGTTTCAGATGGTCCAGCAACCAGCCCTGGCCCCATCCTTACCTCTCCAGGGGGAACAGCAGGGTCATTGACGGTGATGAAGTAGGCTGGGATGCGATGGCCCCACCACAGCTGCCGGGAGATGCACCAGTCCCTGCAGAGGGTGGGTACGATAGTGGCTCAGTCAGGGAGGGCAGGAAGATGCCTTGGTCCAGACTGTGCTCAGCTCAGTTCCTTACCTTAATGGTGCTACTCACCGGATGTTGTCCATCCAGGCGTGCCATGTCCGCTGATGGAACTCAGGCAAGATGCGAAGGTCGCCCCTTGTCACGGCAGCACTGGCAGCCTGGGCCATCTCTCCACAGCGCACATACCACTGTGGCCGCAGCATAGGTTCTACCACGTCTTTGGAACGGCTAGCGTGCACACAGTGGGCTGGTCAGCACCCCGAGAAGCCCCTCTACCACCTCCTCCCTGCTTCCATTACACATTCCATCCCCACCCTCACTTGCAAAGGGGCACCACCATGGGGTTGTCCTTTATGTCCCGGAACAGTCCCTGCTCCTTCAACGCTGCCAGCACCGCCTTTCTGGCCTCAAACCTAGGCAAGCCCTGAGTGAGAGACAGGCTTTGTCACAGCCATGCAGAGAAAAGCCTTCCTATTCCCCAACTCAAGCCCCAAGCCCCAGGAACCTCACCAGGAAAGGCGGGGGAACATTGATGAGGGCCCCACGCGAGTCCATGATGCTGATAGCCTCTAGTGCGTGGCGCTGCCCAACCTCGTAGTCATTCTGGTCATGGGCAGGTGTGATCTTCACCGCACCTGTGGGTAACATCAGATCTTTGGCAGAGGCCCCACTCCCCATTCCTCAAGAACATGCTCCCAGATTGTGCCTGCCCTCCTTCCACTTCCCAAATGCACAGCCCAAGCCCAGTCTATCCAGTCGAGACTAATATTTCTCTTTAAGAATGTGGTCAATAAATTAAGCAGTTAATATATATAATAAAAAAAGATGGATGGTCAACGGTGCTTCATGGTCTCCATTCTTCCTCTCTCATCAGGACCAGCCTGTACCTGCTTACCTGTACCAAACTCCATGTCCACAAAATCATCAAAGACAATGGGAAGGCTCCGAGACACGAACGGATGGATGACACTCTTCCCCTTCAGGTGCTGGGAACAGAAGAAAATGCCAAAAACGTCAAGTCCCTTCCCTTTTGGTTCTGTCTCAACAGCCAACTGCCTCTAATGACCACTGAGGGCTCTATCTTCTGGGTCAGGAAACTGCTGGAAGATGGAGCATCTCATTGTTTCTCTTTAGCTATGGGTTTCAGTTACCACCCCACCCACTCCCAAATATATCCTCACTACCTGGTATCTGGGGTCTTTGGGGTGCACCGCCACAGCCACATCACCCAGCATCGTCTCAATTCGAGTTGTTGCTACCACCACCTCCTCGTCACTGTCTAGGGGGAGAAGTTGCCTGGTGGTCTCAGCCCGGCCCACTCCCACACCCCCACCCGATCCAGCCCAGAATGGTGATGTCCCACCTGAGCCTTGGATCTTGTAGGCAAAAGAGATAAGGACCCCAAACTCCACTTTCTCCTTATAACCAGGCACAGACAGCAGGGTGCGGCCTGGAAGTTCCTTCTTATCCACCTGTGAGAGGGTAGTAAAAACAAGTGGCCATGGGCTGGGGTCGAGGAAAAAAAAACAAAAGAGGAGAAGGGGAGGGTCTGGGAAGGAGGGCGGCTCACCTCGATATCTGAGATGGCAGAATTGAGGGTACAAGACCAGTTGACCAGACGGGTACTGCGATAGATAACCCCTTCATCGTGGAGCCGGACAAAGGCCTCTGTCACAGCCACGGAGAGTTTCTGAGAGGTGTGAGAGAAAGAGATGTCCCTTGGTGTGCAGGGGCCTGGTCAAGTAGCAAGGTCCAGAGAGCTTTGGCTAGCCTAGAATAGGGGGCTGCAGTCCCATCTCCCAGTATTAAGACCCCTTTATAAGCTGGAAGAGTAACGTACTTTTCTTGAAGGGTAGAAGGGACAACAAAAACAAAGGGTAGAGAGTATGTCTGATGATGCCAGAAATGGTAGGGAGTATTCAGCAAGAGCCAAGTGCTGGGGCAGAGCACTGGGACAGGGCAGGCTCCGTGGATGAACAAGGCTTGGTGAGTAGAAGGAAATACAGCAGGGAAGGCGAGCAAGAGCCACGCCAAGGGTGGGGAGTGACGACTGCAACGGGGCCCTCAGTGGTTTCTTGTGAAAAAGCTGCTGTCCTGGGGATACAGCTCTCTCCACTTTGTGCCCCCTTCACTCCAGCTGAGATGCCTCACACTCACAGGGTCCATGGTGAAACAGGCTCGATCCCAGTCCAAAGAACTGCCAAGTTTTTTCAGCTGGTGGTATATCCGGTCACCTTTCCTGGGAGTGAACAGACAGGCCGTCCAGGATAAGTATTCAGGGCTGGGCTAGAAGAAGGCACTGGGGAAGGCAGGGAGGGGGCTTGATGTGGTAGTGTGGTGATTGGGCATCCCTTCAACTTGACATGAGGTTGGGAGCCATGTGATTCTCAGCCTCTAGGAGGATTTCTGCCCCATACAGCCAGGAGCTGTCACAGGCGATAGAGATTTCTGCTGCGGATGTGGAGGGCAGGGTCGGGAAGCAGGGCTGCAGTGCATACTCACTCCTCCTTCCACTTCCAGACTTCTCGCAGGAAGGCCTCTCGGCCCAGCTGGTGTCGGCTCAGCCCCTGTTCACGCCACAGTTTCTTTTCAACTACCACCTGGGTGGCAATGCCTGCATGGTCACAACCCGGGTTCCACAGAGTGGTCTCTCCACGCATGCGGTGCCTAGGAGAGGTGGGTGGAGGACCAAGTTCACCACCAGGGCAACCCAGAGGGTTAGCTGGGCTAGGGGAGGCTGGCATCAAAGGGAGAAGAGGCTTGTGGGTAGAAAGTCAATACGCTTAAAGGAAAAGCCAAGACAATTTTGAAAAAGAACAACAAAGAAGATGCTACTGTCCAACTAGACAGTAAAGCATGAGAAAGCTCTAGTTATAACAAAAGGTTACAGCAGAAGTACAAAGGAACAGAGGAGAACACAAGAGGTCTAAGCAAACTAGTAGTTACTAACAGTAGCACTTCACACCAGTAAAGGAAAAAAATGTAGTCAGTTTGTTTGAGACTAAGACTCCCACTGGAGCAGGTGTTCTAAATGTACACTTTTAGATATTACACTGTGAGAAAAAGAGTCCTGGTGGTGCAATGGTTAAGTGTTCAGCTGCTAACTGAAAGATGTGCAGTTTGAATTCACTAGCAGCTCTACGGAAACTTTCCTCCTTGGTCCAGGTCTTTGTTACCAAGGTGTCCTTATGTTGTACATATGTCCTATTCCTCAAGACTGTATCAAGGAAGTAACCATTCACCTCTCCCTTTGCAAATTTACAACTAACATCTCTGAGTATAAAATAAAAATTGATGTTACAACAACAAGAATATTGTCCTAGAAGATAAAAAGACTAAAAGAAGAGAACATATTAACATTTTTTTTCTCAAGTGAAAATAATGCCATTTTTGGTAGGTAGAGAGCCCAAAGTGAGGATGCTGGATCAAGCCAACTCGACTATGATCACAGAGAAATGATGGATGTGCTGCCACCAGAGGGCAGAGCTGAGAGCCAAGGATGAAGAAGAGTGGGCTGCATAGCCAATTACACTAATCAATAAACTACTTGTAAAAAGCCGATTTGGTAAAAGTTGTATAACAGATACATTTGCAGTGGGGGGGGGGGGGGGGGGGGGGGGGAGGGGAGTGCTGCTTAAACTGCTTATGGACAACCAAACATTTCATGGGATTTTTTTGGTTCTTTGACTTAAAGAGATTTAAGGTTACGGTTTCATGGGCCATCCCAGTAAACTGGTCTAATAATATACTTGGTGCTTCTGTTCTACCTCCTAGCAACAGAGGAAGGAGAGCCAGGATAGGAGGAGAAAACAAAGTTTGGTTAATTGCTTCTTTTGTCACTGGCTGGGTATTTTGATGAATGATTCATTATAGGTCAATTACCATGAACAATAGTCTAAGTATGTTTTGGTGTTACATACAATGATGCAGTGTGTAATCTGTTGACATTCTCAATCTCTGATGTTCACTGGCAAGTGTTTAAGTGAAATATTTTCAGTTTCCAAAGACAAAAAAAGGAATTTATAAAGATAGTGATAAAAAAGGCAGTAATACTGAAGACATTAAAAATTGTATTTGACTTCTACAATGAATGAATGAAAACCCAAAATCTCTGTAAATGTTCATTAAAACTAATAACATTTAATAATAATAATAAAATTATATTTGACTTCTGTCAGAACAGATTTTTGAAGGAGTTTCTGGAACAAAATGTCGTAAACAGAAGACTATTTACAGACGATTCCTAATCAAAAGGGGTAAAACGTAGAACAGAAGTTCAAATTCTTATAGATTCTAGATTTTCTGAAGTCTTGAAGAAATGAACCACTGAAACCACTGCCCTGAGTTACTCTTTAAACTTTAAGCAAAAATTATGCCTTAAGGAATTTTTAAAACCTTTAGCATTACTAGTAAAGAACGTTTGTCTTCAATATTACACTCTTTTAAGACCTATAAGGAATCAACCCAAAACCTTTAATTGTGCTCAAACAAAACCTAGACCAAGAGGCTGTTGTGTGAACAGAGCAAGGGAACACTACATGGTTTAAAACTAAGAAAGGTGTGCATCAGGATGGTATTCTCTCACCATATCTATTCAATCTGTATGCTGAGGAAATTATATGAGAAGCTAGCCTCTTCTATGAGTAGCATGTGGCATCAGGCTCAGAAGATTGTTCAATAACCTGCATTATACTGATGATACAACATTGCTTACTGAAAGTTAGGAGGACTTGAAGCACTTGCTACAGAAGATCAAAGATTATAGCCTTCAATATAGATTATATCTCAACATCTGGAGAAAACAAAAATTCTCACCACTGGACTGACAGACAACATCATACTAGATTGAGAAAAGACTGAAACTGTCAACAACTTATCAGGAGATCAAAGAATATATTGCATTGGGAAAGTCTGTAGTCAGGGACCTCTCAAACAATGACATCAGTTTGAAAACTAAGGTGCACTTGATTCAGGGCATGGTCTTTTCAATCACTTGCTATGCATCTGAGAGCTGGACAATGAATAAGGATGACAGAAGAATTGATACCTTTAGCTGTGGTACTGGAGAAGAGTACTGACTATCCCATGAACTGCCAAAAGAACAAACACTATGCACTTTGCAGATAGTAGAGCCAGAGTGATCTTTGGAGGCAAAGATGACAAAGCTTCATCTCCCATACTTTGGGCTTGTTCCAAGAAGAGGTTGTTATTCCTTGGAGAGCGACAGCATGCTTAGAAAATGTGGAGGGTCAGTGAAAGAGAAGATTCTCAATGAGATACATTCATTGACACAGTGACTGCTGCAATGGACCCAAGTATGTCAGAGATGATGACGATGCACAGGACAGGACAGGGTTCATATCTGCTGTCCATAGGGTAGCTATGAGTTGTACTCGACTCGATGGCACCTAACAACAACAACATATAGAATCAAACTGACAGTTTGAAAGATTAGCTAAGAACTTTAAGGTTTTAAAGTGGGAGGAACAGCTCAAAAAAGGGAAGTAAGAATGGTTGTACAATTCAGAAGAACATAATCAATATACTAAATTATACCTATAAAAACTCTGTGACCCAGCAATTCCACTACTTGGAATATACCCCAAAGAGACCATAAATGCCACCCAAGCAAATATATGCACACCCATGTTTGTCGCGGCTTTGTTCACAACAGCAAGGAGTTGGAAACAAGTGCCTATCAACAAACGAATGGAGAGAGCAGCTTTGGTATATTCACACAATGGAATACTACGCTGCATTGAAAAATAAGGAACTCATGCTCATCTAGATAATAATTATGATACAAACAAAAGGGGGGAATATGGGAAGCCAACACTAAATATTTGTAATAAACTGAATGCTATTTAAATTAAAAAAATAAATAAAAAACCAAGGAACTCATGAAATATTCAAAATGGGTGATCCTGGAAGACATTATTCTGAGCGACATATCTCAGTCACAAAAGGACAAATACTGCATAGTGCCACTGTTGAAAACAGGATTGACATTGGGGTTGAGGGAGACTGAGAAAGATGGGATAAATGATGTATACTGCATTTAAACAGATGAGGGAGAAAACTGTTTAAAGGTGATACGTGTTTGGGTAGTATTGTCATGACAGGAGTCCAGAACGAAGGCTGCATAGTGCAATGGCCCTGGGAGGAGGGATTATAAAACAATGAAAGAATTTATCTTTTACTTTTCAAAGAGAAGAGTATACTGTGGGGGGAAGGGGTGGGCAGGGAAAAGAGTGCAACAATGAATGAATGGAAATCCAAAGTCTCTGTAAATTTTCATTAAAACTAATAAAAATATGTATTTTATAAAAAAAACCCACAAAAAACACAAAACTTTGTCCAGGGAGCTCTGGTGGCCTAGTGGAAAGGAGCTGCACTGCAATCCCATAGGTAAGTGGTTCAAATCCACCAGATGCTCTCCTGTAGAAGAAGGGGCAATCTCCTCCTGTAGCAGTCAGATCTGATTTGATGGTACACACACAAAAAATAATAAGAAATAATACAAAAACAAACAAAATCCCCCACAGAACTCTGTCTGCTATGTATACTGTCAACAATAAAAATAATACATTATTAAAGAAAAAAGAAAGTGGGCGGAGGGTACCAATCAGGGAAGAGAAGAAAGTCACAGCAATGGGGAGAGAGAGTAGAAAGGACCAGCTCAGCTCAGAGAGAAAAGAAGCTCACCATCGAGTCAGAGAATCCTGGATGGCATTGGTGAGGGCGTGGCCCAAGTGCAGAGAGCCTGTCACGTTGGGGGGTGGGATGCACATCATGAAGATGCCTCGGGGGTTTGGTGCTGACAAGCTGGAACGCTGATGGGAGTGGAGGGATGGGATACACATTTAGGCCTCATGTTACCTATCCCCACTACCTCCCAATCAGTGTATCCTTCAACCCTGCCCCTCCCTGCCTCATACCCTCTAGACCTGGGTGGTAATGCCCACTCACCCCATATTCTGGCTTGAAGAAGCCCTGCTGCTCCCACCAAGGGTACCAGGCTGCTTCCACATACTGGGGGCTATAGGAGTCGGGCATGGTGCCACTGACATCTAGGGGAGAGGGGAAGTGGGGTCAGTGCCAAGGCTGAAAGGAAGTGGAAGGGAATAGGCCAGCAGAGAGGAGCTCTAGGCCTTCCTCACATTACAAGATATCACTGAGTGTTTGTGAGGCCTGCCACCATACAAAGCATAGTGGGAGCAAGGATGAAGCAAGAAGTAAAAGCTTAAGAAACGGAGCTAAGGAAGGTGGAAGTGAAGGGTGAATCTATTTTCCCACCCTCATACCTTTCTTTTCCCCTGGTGGAGTTGGGATGTCATAGGTAATGACCCCAAGATCCCGTTTCTCCCTCTTTTCAGGTTTGGGTTTCTTCTGTTTAAGAGGAAAAGACATAGGTACAGACGTCAGTTACCCCACCCAAGGTGCCAGCCTTTCTGCAAGTTCCACCCTCGGTCTCTCACCTCCCCTGAAGATTGTTGCTGCTGCTGGATCTTCTGCTTTTGCTGGAATTTCTCTAGCTTTTCCCGTTTCTTTGCCTCTTTCTTGAGCTGAGCAGCTGACTTTGATGGTGCAGGGACATCAGAGCCTGAAGAAGTAAAAAAAAAATGCAAACTCAGCCTGAACTCATTAGGGACTTTCTAAGAATATATATCACTACACTTCGGATGGGCTACTGTAGTTGCCTGTGGGCCCTCCCATGAAAATCCTCCCACTATCCCCTTCTCAATCCTTAAATGATTCTACTATTCTTGAAAGAAATTAGTTACATGCAAGGCTCTGTTGTCATTGCTGTGTACTGCTGAGTTGGAACCCACCCATAGTTGACCGACCCTCCAGCTGGTTTTCAAAGGCAGTAAATCATTTGATAGGAGACCGCCTATCATTCTCACGTGCAACAGCTGGTGGATTTGAACTGCGTATCTTTGGGCTGGCAGCACATTCCTTACCACTAAGCCATCATAGCTCCTGGAAAGCCCTAGAGAATCACAATCCTTCCACTCCAAAAATCCCTCACCTGGCTGTTGGGAAACAGGTCTGGCCCCTGAGTACAGAACCACCTCTCCTAAAACTGCTCGGAATTCTGGCTGCTGGACACAGGTGACAAACCAGCGAGTAACGTTACCCCAGATCCGGCGGGCTGAGGGATCCAGGACCTGGGAAGGAAAAAAGAAATGAGCAACCTTCATCATCCTAAGGAGGGGTCTCAAAAGGAGCTGCCCTCATCCTTCCCTAAGCCACAGTGACTCACATATCGGAAAGGCAACAGCAAGGCTGTTACAGCTGCCAGGTCAGCCAGTGTAGGGGCCTCCCCAGCCAGGTAAGTATGCAGCTTAAGCCACTCCTCCAAGGGGCTCAGGGCTCGGCCCAGTGCCCCAAGTGCAGCCTGCAAGGAAGAGGAAGGGATGTGAGACAAGGCTTGGCGCACCTCAATCCCCACCTGGTTCTCAGAATCCAATCCATCTGGCTCCCTCCCCTCAACCTCTGAGGTCAGTTTCTTCTCAAATTATAAAAAACCAAACAAAAACAGCTTCCTTAAACACCTATTATGTACCAGATACTATTAATCACAGATTATATGAGGTAACACAGTAGTTGCTTAAAAAAATTTTATTAATTCTTTAAAATAAATTAATGTGTTTGGTAAGGAACTTTAGTCATTGAGCACCCAGTTAATTGAAGGGTTGGTGGTTTGGACCTACCAGCCACTTCTCCTCTGGAGAAAAAGTGTGGTAGTCTACTTATATAAGGATTACAGTCCTAGAAATCCTAGGAGGCAGTTTTACTCTGTGGGTCAGAATCAACTCCATAACAATGAGTTGGGTTTTGGTTATGTGCTTAGTTAGGTGTCCCTGGGTCCTACAAATGCACTCAGTTGCTAACTGAAAGGCTGGCATTAAATAAGAGTCCACCCGGAGGCACCTCTCAAGTAAGGGCTAGGGATCAGCTTCTGAAAAATCAACTACCGAATACCCTGTGGAGTTTCTCTGTCAGTCAGGAAGGATGCACAGATGTTGAAGGAGAATAACCACACCTTCCAGTGTTTAGATGAACTTCAGATGTGAGGCTTTCCAGCTAAGCATCTGTGAATTCATACTGCTAGAGCATTCAGTATGTTCCAGGAGACTGTAATTTTAAGTTTGCAGTAACCGAACCAAGAAAGAAGGCACATGCATCTTTCTACAGAAATTATGATTCCATGAAGAATTTAAGAAATAAGGAAGACTAGTAACTTTCAGAATACAACATGATTTTGGAATGTAAAGAAGTTTTTTGGATTGAGTTAAGGAAATTGTCATTGGTCCATGTTCCTGAATGACTATATTAAATAAGGATGAGTTATAAACAAATAACAAAAAGAAAATCCCATGAAGCAAGTGCTCATCAACAGATGAATAAACCAGTCATACTATACAACTTACATAAAATGGAATATTACACAACTTTAAAGAATAATGAAGAGTCCACACAACATCTTAATAACATGGATGAATTCAGGGAATGTGGTATAGTATGTTACACGTTAGTTACACTGCTAAAGTAAAATTTGGCTGTGAGTTGGAATCAAATCTATGGGAGTGGGTTTTTGGTTTTGTTGTGCTGAGTGAAATTAATCACAAATAGATAAGTACCATATAATCCAACTATTGTAAAAAAAATTGAGTGTATATACAGACATTGCCAGCAAATGGTTGCCTAGTGGCAACAAGTTGTGCTGCAATCCCCAACGCATGCAGTTCGAGGCCACCAGCTGCTTTGTGGAAAGATGGACAATCTCCTCCCACATAATTAACTGCCTCTGAAAACCCTCCGGAGGGTCAGCTATGAGTCTGCTCTGATGCTAGAGCACACAACATACAGCCATTAATCCTTCTTATCCAGGGTCTTCCTCTCCTATGCTGTCCCTCCAACCTTCCAAGCATGCTGTCCCTCTCCAAGGACTAGTCCCTCCTTACAACATGCCCAAAGGATGTCAGATGGAGCTCAGAATCCTTGCTTCCAAGGAGCAGCCTGGTTTTACCCTCTCTAGGATGAACCTGTTTGTTCTCCTAGAGTAATCCATGGTATATTCAATATTCTTCCCCAGTAACACAGCTCAAAGGTATCAATTCTCCTATCAGAACGTAACAACATACAGACAGTTCTGGTGGCCTAGTGGTAAGAAGCTGCACTCCAATCCCAAAGGCAAATGGTCCAAAATCACCAGCTGCAACATGGGAGAAAGATGGGTAGTCTCCTCTTGGGTAATTTACTACCTCTGAAAACCTGCTGGAGGGTCAGCTATGCATTAGTTCTGACTGAATGGCACAGAACACCACACTGTAGATTTGCGCCTTTGGGCTGGCAGTGCTATTATCTATAAACCAAAAACCTCAGTGTCTTGGTTCTAACACATAGTGACCTTCCATCAGACTGAAAAGCTTTATAGGGGATACTGACTACTCGTCTTTCTCCTACAAAGTGGTAGATGTATACAAACTGCTGACCTTTCAGTCAGCAGTCTCATATGTTACACACTGTGTCACCAGAACTCTTCATAGAACACATCTATGCGTTCTGCATATATATACCTCCACATAGCCAACAAAACACTTAGCACTAAATTACAGACTCCTTAGACATATGTAGACACCGGATTGGTTTATGGCCTCAAGGGCCTGGAAACCAATGTCAGCAGACAACTTGTCAAATGGTATATAACACATTTCAAAAAAATAATGGTTTATATCCAAGTTTGGTGAGTTAATGTCTGTGGTCTTAAAAGGGCAAGCAGCCATTTAAGAGCAAAAGCAGTTGTTACTGTTGTCAGGTGCTGTGGAATGAACACTGACTCAAAGAACCAACTTTCTAAACGACAGATCTGAACCTTGTCCTAGTCTATGCCATCCTCACCTCTCATGTGCTCAAGTTCATTGTTAAAGTCACTTTATCTTGTTAAGGATTTTCCTTCTTTCTCGGACCCTCCTTCTTTCCCAGAATGATGTCTTTTCCCCAGGACTGGCCCCTCCCGACAACATGCTCAAAGTATGTGAGACAAAGTTTCACTACCCTTGCCTTTAAGAAGCACTCTGGTGTACTTCCTCCAAGACAGATTTGTTCTTTTGCCAGTCCATGGGATATTTAGAACTCTTCTCTAACATAACAATTCAAATCCAAAGGCATTCAACTTTCAGATACATGCGGAGCAACTGAAAATATCAGGGCTTAGATCCAGCATGCCATACTCTTTATACCGACATCATGGTTTTTTAGTACTTTGAAGAGGACTCTGACAGATTTTTCCAATGCAACTTATCTTTTGATCTTCTTGACTGCTACTACCATGGGTACTAATTATGGATCCAAGTAAAATCAAATTTTAGACAACTTCAATCTCTTCTATGTTTCTTATTGGTCCAGTTGAGGACCAATATTTTGAGGATTTTTATGTCCTGTATGTTGACATGTAATCCATATTGAAGGTTGCAGTCTTTGTTCTTGTGGAGGAAATGCTTTACATCCTCTTCATTTTCTGCAAGAAAGGTTCTGTCATCTGCATAACACAGGTTATCGATGAGTTTTCCTCCAATCCTGATGTCACCTTCTCCTTCATGGAGCTCAGCTTCTCAAATGATGGAGCTTGGTTTACAACCCTGACACACACTTTTCCTGATTTTAAATCATGCAATTGTTCACCTGTCATTAGGATAAATGATTCTTAGTCTGTGTATAGGTTTCACATAAGCACAATTAAGTGTTCTAGGATTTCTATTCTTCTCAATACTAACCATAATTTTTTATGAGCCACATAATTAGGAACAAAATAAAGTTATGACAATCAAAGGATAAGAGAAGAAAACAATCCATAGAACTAATAACCTACATGAACTCCAACCTCTTCAAATCTGAGACTAGAAAAAGTGGATGCTAAAATGCTATATGACTATCAATATTGACCATTCTGAGCAGGAACATGACAGAATGTCAGATAAAATTCCTTAAGGAGGCCAAATCTACTAAACTGAAAGAGATTAGATAAACCTCTGAGACTAGTGTCCAAAGACGACCTTTGCACATCTTTTTTTTCCTTCTTCTTCTTGTGTACTGATCGGATCTGACTGGCACAGGATATTCTGATATTATCCAGAGGAGCATATGGTGGATTCGAACCACGAGCCTTCAGGACTGCAGCAACTGCAGTGCAGCTTCTTGCCTCAAAGATCATCTTTGAACATGGAATTGAAGACGTATCTGCAGGTCACCTTCAGCGAAATGAGATTTGCTTACAAAATAGACAATATCACCTATGAGTAATATGTTCCCTCAAACAAAGAGCTGCATAAAACCAAACAATCAACATTTATCTGAAAACAAAGGAGAGAAGGCAAGAAGGGAAAGGAAAGTTAGATTAATAAAAACAGAACAAACAGAATGTACATAATGACAAATGTTGACACATAAAACTTTTAATAGGACAGAAAAATCTGTATAAAAATTGTTAAAGGGAAAAAAACCTATTAAAGGGGAACATAACTTGCTTTGCTAAAATTCACCTACAACACAATCAAGTATTATTAAAAAAAAAATTCTATGGTACAGGAGGTCCCCGTGAGTCGGAATGAATGTCATGGTAACTGTTGTGTTTATTCATGTGCCAGGCACTACGCTAAGGTTTAAAGTGACAGCTTGAACAACTAGGTCAAGCCTTTGATCTGCTGGAGTTCACATTTTAGAAAGGGAGACAATAAACAAGCAAACCTATAATGCATTACTTCATTTTAATCTCCTTTGGTGCTAGGAAGAAAAACAAAGCAAGGTGAAGGGCCAGCAGGGAGCTCCATGAGAGTTCTCATATAAGGTGACCTGGATTTGAAGGAGCAAACCAGAGTTTACGCTCCATAAGCATCTGTTGGTCAGTGATGAAATTCTAAACATCCACCATGTGCTCAATATTCTGCTAGGGACTAAAAAAAAACGCTTAGGCACAGCCACACTCTGGAGGGACAATTACAACGTGGTAGCACAATCTATTAGTTATTTGCTTCCTTCTCTTCTTCATTTCATTACTCATTCCCTTCCCTGCCCAAACTGCCCAAGTCCATCTCTGCCTCATACTGTTTCCCCCCTTAATTTCAAATTAACTCCTATCCTCCCCAGTTTCAGATTCAGCAGACATTTAAGACTTTGAAGATCAAGGCACTGTGTGAAGTTTTCTGCACACACCTTCTTAAATCAGTGAGGGATGTATTGCATCACTTGTTTCACAGGCATAGGGAAACCAAGGCTCGCAAAGTTTAAGAAATGTGCCCGGGGTTACCCTGCCAGGCTTCTCTTTCATTATCCATCCTAACCTTTCTTTCCCTTCCCAACCTTGCTTTGTTCATTTCAATCTCCCAGTTCTCTCCTCCTTTCCACTCACCTGGGGGTCATAGGCAGAGCTTCGGAGACCCAGGGCTGGCAGTGTTGCCCCACAGGCGGCTGGTATGAGCTCGGTGTCCGCGTAACTGACCCACTGTTGGACGAGGGCAGCTGCCTGGCTACCTCCAGAACCCCCCAGGCCTGCTGGCCATAGCAGCTGGGCCACAGCCGTGGCTCCCCACACCCACAGTCCACCGGGCCCTTGCTCCAGGGCAGGCAGACGAGGTGGGGGGAAGGGGGTCCTGCTGGGCGGGGGTGGCTGGAGACAGATGCGGGGTTGGGCACCTCCCCATCCCGGACCCTCTCCAGCCTCTCCATAGCGCGCAGCTATGAGGGCTCGGAGACTGGGGAAGGCGTCGGGGTGAGGAGAGACGTAGAGGATGGACATGGTTATTCAGGGCCTCGGAGTACGGTGTAACAAACCTAGGGAGAAAGAGACAGAGGAAGACAGGGATCTAGGGAAGTCCTAGCAGGCGACCTTCGCGGGAACTGCTCTGCCGAAGGTACTCGACCCCCAGGGCTGTGGTTCTGACCAAGCCTCAAAGGTCAAGGGTGTCTGAGCACCTGGGGCGGAGGGGGGCGGGCCCCCTTATCACGGTCCTCCAGAGTGTGGGGCTCCTGGGAACCCTATAGCATCCCGGGAGTACCCAAGCTAGGGGAGCGGGTACGTACTGGAGCGAACTGGTGAGGCTGGGCCGGGCCGTGGCGGGTTCGGGCGGAGGAGCCAGGCAGATGGGGATGTTAGCAGCGGTGATCTTCGGGCAACCCTACCTTCCTGCGCCCGGCTAGGCGCTTTCGGCGCCCACGTGTCCCCTCCTTTATGACAGAGCGCGTTCCCAGGCTCGAAGGTCCTAGCAGGGGCGGCTGCGACCCGCCTGCCGTGAGGGCTCTGTCCGCGTCGACGTTGGCCTGAGAAGGAGCCGGCACTGCGCGCCAAATTCACGAGGAGCAGCACGCGGCGCAGGAACAGCAGCGGACTGTCAGCGGAGCAGCTCTGCCGTCAGGCGCCGCCGCGGGCAACCCGCTCGGGTCCTCGGGGCCAGCCAGTGCGGTCCCCCCGCGGGAGCCAGGAGGCGGGGCCGGGCGGGGCCCTGTGGGCGGTGCACCTCCGCTATCTAACAGGGAGTGACTGACCGTGGTCCCTTTTGTCAGGACCACAACCCCTAGAGCGCAGTCATGCCGGCTTTTCTTGGTATTTTCTTTGCGGTTTAGTTGGAACCGACTAGTCACTGACCCTCCAATGGGTTTTCAGAGGCAGTAAGTTGTGCCTGATCCAGGCCATGGTCTTCAAAATTACTTGCTATGCATCAGAAAGCTTAGACAATGTACAAGGGATGATAGAACTGATGCCTTTCAGTTGTGGTGCTGGAGAATATTGAATGGACAGCTAAGAGAACAAACAAGTTCGTTCTGGAAGTGAAACCCGGCTGCTCCCTGGAGGCAAGGATTCTGAAGCTCCTTATCATTGAGGCAAGGATTCTGAAGCTCCTTATCATTGAGGCAAGGATTCTGAAGCTCCTTATCATTGGGGCATGTTTGCAAGGAGGGTCCTGTCCTTGGAGAGGGACATCATGCTTGGAAGGGTGGTGGGACAGCACAAAAGACCCTGGATGAGATGGAGTGACTGGGGTAATGGCGGTAGATGTCACTGACAATGAGGTCGGCACAGCATAGAGCAGGGTCCACAGCTGTTATACTGCACCTAACAACAAAAAAATCACACAGGAGATTGCCCATCCTTCCGCGGAGCTGTGAGCTGGTGGAGTGGGACGTTTACTATCGCAGCGCAGCTTACCACTAGGCCAGCATAGCTCCCTAGTATCACTTTAGGTGGCCTCTAAGGTCTTTATTATTAATTTTATCAGGGTTTCCATTCATCCATTGTTGCACTTTTCTCCCTGCCCACCCTCTCCCCCCAATTCACTTTTCCTTGAAAACTTTGTTAGGCAATCCCTCCCCACAAGTCCACTCCTGTGCAGCCCTTATTTTGGACTCTTGTCATGACAGTAATATATATATCCCTTTTAAAAGCCCCCCAAAAAAAAATTCTCTCCCTCATCTGTTTCAATGCAGTATACATCATTCCTCCCTTCCTTCTGTCTTCCCTCAACCCTGATGTCAGTCCCATTTTACAACAGTGGCCCTATGCAGTATTTGTCCTTTTGTGACTGAGATATTTCACTCAGCATAATGTCCTCCATCCAGGGTCAGCCATTTTGCATACTTCATGAGTTCCTTGTTTTTCAATGCTGCATAGTATCCCATTGTGTGAATATCCCAGCGTTTCTCTAGCCATTCATTTATTGATGGGCACTTGGGTTGTTTTCAACTCTTCCCTACTGTGAACAAAGCCGCAATAAACATGGTGTGTATATATCTGCTTGAGTGGCAGTTATGGTTTCTTTATAAGGTCTCTTAATAACACTGTATCTTCTTGTGTTGCAGAACTGTTGCTGTATAGTTTTGTTCTTCCCCAGTCCTATTTATAACAAGTTATGTCATTTGTTTAAAAACACGAATACTTTTATATAACTAGTCACAATTTTGACTTAAGGAAAAAAATGCAAAGCCAATTATTGCTCTTGTCTCATAGCTCTGTCACATAAATGGAAGAATAGACTTAAAGGCAGTAAGGAGATGTGGCAGCCTCTTGCTTAATTAACAACCTGGTCTTTAGTTCTGTTTCCTGACTGCACTTGAGGCCTATAGGAGGCTGACCAGACCAAGAGGGACCAAGTTGGGACTCCATGCTAACCCTCAGAATGCATGTATTTGCCATGTAGTGAGACCAAGAAAAGGCCTTTTGCAGGATGGATTTCATTAGAGCTAGTTATGTGATAAATTTGCTTTGAAACCTCTGCAGCATTCCTTTTTTCTGCTGGTTTGACCTTCTCTTTAACAGTTTGTATGCTTGAAATGAATTACCAGACCTAAAAAACCCAAAAGGGACTGGTACCTTTTGTTTCTGAACTCACCCAGATGAAAAGGGACCAAAGACCGCATAAAACCTGCCAGGGTGAGCTGAGATTCCCATAGGATGCTGTGTGTAGAATGGTATTGGAGCTTAAGAGTCCCATAGGATGTGATGTGTACAATGGTATTCATTACCTACCATGCATTTGGCATCAGAGGTGGATAACCTGGGTTTTCTTGGACAGGTATGGAAACAGTTGCAAAGTTCTAGTTAGTATAAGACAAAAGGCCAAATAAGAAATGTGCATAGGGGGATATTCTGGAAGCATGCAGTCCAGGTATATATAAGGTTTTTAACAGGGAAGGTAATGCTACAGAGTTGAGCTAGGTTCTTAGACGTGAGAGTGAGTGTAGAGTATTCAGCATCACTGTACTATCTCCCCATTCCTCTCCCTGTCCTCAAATTTCTGCTCAAAAAGACCACAAAACCAGAACTCAAATTTGCATTATAAATTTTATTCCCGATGCGGGACAAATTCACATCCTGCTCTGGGGAGATCTAGGGGACCCTCTTCCACCTCTATGGAAACAGAGAAAAGGGAAGGTGCTAGAGACTGAGGCAGTTTTGCAGTTCCTCACTGTACTTAGCCTCCTTTTCTCAACAGAATAGCTACTTCCCATTAATATTCTTAATTCTCATTCACTCATTCTTTAAAAGAAAAAAAAAACCAACAAACCACAAACAACTGAAAACAATAAAAATCTTCACTATTAAAAACAAAACAAAATCCTATGATGAGAGAAGCGCAGGGTTAGGAGAGAGTTAAGGGTCCCCAATGGAACAGGCAAGGAAAATAGAGGAAGCATCACTGTTTCTGCTGCAGGGCCTCCTTTCTTGCTGCATCCTGAAGCAACTGTGTGTCAACTTCATCTGCTGGCAACTGCACATAGCGAACCACTGAGCCACGGATGAAACAGTTCTTCACGGATAACTACACAAAAATGGACAAATGTGAAAACATCTTTAAAAATGGCCTCTACCCACCCTGGGGCTTTCTACTTTTGAAGATGTTTGTTTTCCATCATCCTCAACTCACCATATGAGGGTATTTTTCAGGGTCTGTGACACTGATGTCAGTTAGTTTGATGTTCAGATACTAAAAAAAAAAAAAAGGTACATCATTAACCCTAGAGGACACAAGACCCAAATATTTAACCTTTAAACTCTTCCCCCAAGACCAGCTCTGGACTCTCGCTATCATCTCACCTGATCCACAGAATGGAGGGTGCCACATATGCTGTTCAGGGTGGAAAGAGAGAAAAAACAAATAGTTACACCCAAGTCAACACAGATGTCTTGAAAGCTGATATTGCTGTGGAAAGTGTAACAAAATAATATTTTAAACTCCACTTCCTCCCCCAACCCAACTATGTTTTCAAAACTGTATTTTAAGCTTACATTCCATTCAAATCAATATACTCTTTTCCACCCCACCTCGCTTTTCTTGTTGTGTACCATGAATCTGATCCATCTGGCACAGGAGGAGACTGCCCCTCCTCCAGCAGAGTATCTGGTGGGTTTGAACCTCACGGCTTCCGGATTGCCGCGTGCAGCTTCTTGACACCAGAGCTCCTAAACCAATATATTCTTAAAAGCTACCATTAATCAATTATTAAATATTAGACCTATATTCTTCATAGTATTTGTAACTTTTGCAACCCCCTTACAAGGTTATTGCTGTTTGCTACTGGGTTAGAAGTGACCCACAGCTGACACTCTAGTGGGTTTTCAGAGGCAGTAAATCACACTGGAGGAGACGGCCCATTCTTCTCCTGTGGAGCAGCTTGTGGATTCGAACCATGTGCCTTGTACATTCAAGTTTCCAGAAACACAGAATAGAGAGAATGTGTGTGGTGTCAATAGTTAAAGAATAACTGTTCTTTAATTGCACATCCTCATTTACTTTTGAGGAGGAGTATTAAAAAAAAGTTTGAATGTCAGTAATAATGCCAGTTTTTAAAATGTCCTCAATTCTGTCAAAAATAAAGTTGGCAATGTTGGAACACCAATTTTTTATGTCTACAAAGTCTCTGAAATCCACAATACCAGAGACCTACTTACCATACATCCCTATCTGCTCAGAAGCTTGGAATAACATTCTCTTGTATTCAACAGCTGGAACTAAATCACGTGGTGTCATTTCATCCAATCCCTTAAGAGACTTTGGCATATAAGTGGTCTGACTAAAAGGGAGAGTAAGAACTCTTCCAAATCTTTGCTGTAGGCCCTGGACTGTAACAGATATCTATGCAGTGAGAAAGGTCCGAGGAGGAGAAAAGAGGGAACTTAAAGACATAGGGCTGGTTTCTTTCTTAGCTCTATGGTCCTAACTGGTATGACATTTGACAATGCCTGTACTGGCAGTGGTGTTGGTAGTTACATATCATCCCGTCAATGGTAACTGAGAAAAACCCTATGAACAAGAGGTATGAATCTTCGGGGGGAACGCACGTCGCTGCCCGCCAGACCAGGGGAACGCCGC
>NW_006399934.1:1959845-1968205 GCF_000299155.1 Elephantulus edwardii | reverse complement strand
AAAAAAAAAAAGAGGTATGAATCTTGCACTATCCTGAGCCATCCACGTGACTTATGATTGCCAGTGGAATCAGTGCTATAAATCAGAACACTTAGCTAAAAAAAGGTACTTGGGAGGGACTGGAGAACATTATGCTGAGTGAACTCTCTCAGTCCCACAAGTATAAATATTGTATAAAAACCATTATTGTAGAATGAGGATCCAAGAAGGGTTGGAGAGGTTGGAAACAGAGGGATGAGGATGTGGGGGGTGAGGGGTGGGGATTAATCATGGGTTTGTACAATTTAATGTGATGGGGGCAGGTGAATGAAATTCAAAGAATTTGTTCTTGAAAACAATGCATCCAAATTTTGTAAATAAGCTAGTAGGGGGAAAAGGTAAAGGCTTTCAAGTTCAGCCCCTCTACTCACCATTCTGTCATGTCATCTTTCTCCCACAATGAAATTATTTCACAGAAGAAGGGGAGAGAATACACGGATTTAATCTTTTTTGAAGTTACCAGATAACATTGTTGTCAGAGTCAGAACTGACTCATAGCTGAGCCTCCACAGGGTTTTCAGAGACTGTAAATTGAACAGAAGCAGCTGGTGGATTTAAACCATGTGCCATAAGGTTGACAGAGCAACTCCTTAAGCCTGAAGCCACCAGAACTCTCGAATCAGGTAACAGGTATAATTATCTTAAATGGGCATTTTATTTCTTTAGGGAAAAAAGTCTTTTAATTGGACGTATATAGCTGTATAGATAGCATCATTTGTAAAAGCAAAGTATCAGAAACAGCCTAAGTGTCTAATAGTAGGATCTTGGTTAAATCCAGCCTTCTAAT
This sequence comes from Elephantulus edwardii, assembly GCF_000299155.1. NCBI lineage: Eukaryota > Metazoa > Chordata > Mammalia > Macroscelidea > Macroscelididae > Elephantulus > Elephantulus edwardii. The sequence continues at coordinate 1,967,379 of NW_006399934.1, read as the reverse complement.
AAAACACCAGTCATTTAAAAGTTACAGCATTAACTTTTATTTACAGAAAAACATACCATAGCACAGTGTCAAGGAAAAGCAAGTTTCAGCGTTACATAGAGAATACGATCCTATTTTTATTTACTTTTTAAAGAACTGGAACCACACAGAACTGAACTTCTAGCTATGTAGCTTTGTAAGACATCAGCTAGTGTCTTCACCTTAGCTTCAGTTTCATCAAGTAATACCACGTCACTTAGGTCTGTTGTGTGAATTAAAAGAATTAATAAATGTAAAGGACCCAGAACTGTGTCCTGCCCACTGGAGGCTCTCAAATGTCAGTTATTTTACTTCCTTAAATTGGAGCTCTGGTGGCTTAGTGGTAAGGAGTTGCATTACCAACTCAAAGTCATATGGTTCAAATCCACCAGCTGCTCCAATGGAAGAAAGATAGGCAATCTCCTCTCATGGGATTTACTCCCTCTTAAAACTTGCTAGAAGGTCAATTTCAACTCAACAGTACAAGATAACTATATAACAGGCAGATATTGAGAGGATGGTACTATATCAGGCAATGTTTTGTTGTACCAGATATGAGTTCACTTAGTCAGGGCCAACTACAAAGAACCTTGTTGGGCTACAACAGAAAGGTCAGCAATTTGAATTCAACAATCACTCTGAGAAAGACAGGCAGTCTCTTCTAATTACTGCCTCAGAAAACTGCTACAGGGTAGCTATGAGTTGAGAAGCACTCACTAGAAGAAAATAATCTCCTTGTCAAAGGGTCTACCAAACTAGAAGGATCATGAAATCTAATATTTAACCAAGTTCTGAAAGAGGATTCACCAGTAACACAAGGAGGTAAGACAGAAGACGTTGCCCTGGTTGTGCTATTCCTCTGTATTTTAGCAAAATATCGTGCCACACATATTATTCTGCAACAGATTTCTTTATCAATACATCTTACTCCTATAAGACAATTGTACAGTATAGTATACCACAATAAATCAATGATGGCAACACATTTTTCTCAATTTTTTGGCTACTGCAAATTTTTAAAAAGCCAAACTTACTGCTGTCAAGTTGGAACCAACTTATAGCTGACCCTCCAGGTGGAGGCTGTAAACCACACAAAAGGATCATGCCTGTTGTTCTTCAGAGTAGTTGGCAGCACAATACCCTACCGACTAGGCAACCAGATTATCCTCCTTCGCTTGCAGTAATATCTCTATGCACATATCTTTACTTGTGAAACTTAAGGTGGGCCAGAAATATACAAAAATTTAATGAGGAAAAACTTCAAACAATGTTCCTTTTGGACAACATTTTATTGACACTTCCATTTCATTGACCTCTCTCTAGTATTTACCTTTTAGAATATACATTACGTTCCAAAGCACAGATTGACTCTTTTCTGTAGCCCTCCCCACTTGCCCAGCCATCAAATATTTGTCAAACTAAAAAAAAATTGATTCTAGGACCCTGAGCACTCCCACCCATTACAAACATAATGAAAACTGGTACTTACCTCAGATCATTTTTTAGTTCCACGACCACATCCTTTCCCACAAGAGATTTGAAAAAGGAATAGAAGAGCTATATATAGGGCGACACAGGAGGGGGAAAAAACCCATCATGTGGAGAGAGCCATGGCAGGGGGGGATATTGGATTATTCTCTACGTTACTGGGATCCCCACGACATTGTGGGACTTCTGAAAACAGAATACTCAGCTCACAAGTGTGTGAGGCTGGAGTCTAAACAATTCTGCATTCAACTGAGCTACTGATAATTTGCAGCACCAGTGGGCGGCTCTGTTCCCAAGAGACCTTCCCTGGGACCCTGCCTGCTCCCTACAAGGCATTTCACATGCCCTTCCGAAAGTTTGGTCTCTGGCTAGGAAATGCTCCTTGGGTTATAGCTTGTCGCTGTCCTACTGTTCCCTCCGACTCTCTCTCATAAGGGGGAGAAAAATCCCACTCACTCCCAGATGCCTCCTCAAAAATTCTGAAGTTTAGAAACTAAAGTTGGGAGGGAAACCCCCGGGACCGACTGCACCCAGAAGGCAGAAGGTCCGATGCCTGCCTCCCGACCCCCACCCCCCGCGTCAACCATTTGAACCGCCCGGGCTCCGCGAGGGCGCCCTCTTGTGACGTCACCGTACCTACCATGATGCTCGCGCAATGGGCCGCAAGCGAGACAACAGAACCAGAAGCACGAGCCGGAGACCTGTCGGGAAGTGCAGGGAGCACGGGCGCGGCGAGCCGGGGTTGCAAGGGCGCAGCCGGAGACGCCGCCAGACACTCCGAGGGGATAAAGGAGAAAGCACAGCGAGCTAAGGCCGGGAGATGCACAAGCAAAAGAGCGACAGAAGCAGCCAAGGAAGGATAAAAGCCGGGAAGGGGCGGAGCGTCCGCCTTGCACTTCCTCCAGGCGCTATCCACTCCCAGCGCGCAGGCGCGGGCCGAGCAACGGCGGAGAACCTCTTAGACGCTACTGAACGTTAATGTTGTTATGTGCCGTTGACTCGTTTGCGACTCATAGCGACCCTATGTACAACAGCCCTGCTCTATCCTGTGCCAGTCACACTGCCTCTGACACACCCACCCATCCCGATTACCCCAGTCACTGAATCAATCCACCACATAGAGGGTCTTCCCCCACCTGAGCTGTCCCTCTACCCTCCCAAGCATGATTTCCTTCTCCAAGGACCTGTCTCTCCTTACAACATGTCCAAGTATGTCAGACGAAGCCCCAGAATCCTTGCCTCCAAGGAGTAGCGTGGTTTAACCCTCTCTAGGATGAATCGGTTTGTTTTCTTGGCAGTCCATGGTACCCTCAATACTCTTCTCCAGCACCACAGCTCAAAGGTATCAATTCTCCTGTCCTCCCTAGTCATTGTCCAACTCTCTGATGCATAACAAGTGATTGCAAAGACCATGGCCTGTATCAGACGCATTAGTCTCCAGAGAGACACCGTTGCGCTTGAGTACTTTAGAGAGGTCCCTAACAGCAGACTTTCCCATCGCAATACGGTTTTTTTATTTCCTGGCTGGTAGTACCAAGAGTGTTGACCGTGGAGCCGAGCAAACAACGTTAAAAGCAAGATTTATTCTTGGGACATGGTTTCAGTCTGTGGCTCGTAGGCACCTAACAGCCACCACCACCACCACCTTCCTTATAAAGATTGTTGAGTTTATGAAAAGTAATTAGTAATTGTGTACTTTTAAAATATACATTATGTTTTAATAAAAAGATTTTTAATAAAAAGTCTCTCAAGTGAGGAAGAGCCTGGGCACAAATCTTGATTATAAACGGTCCCTTATAAATTTATTTCTCTCAAGGACCAGGCCTGTCTTCACATTCTTACACACTTTTGCCTATGATTGTCCCGTAAGAATATATGACTAGATACGGAAGAGCCTCGGGAGAGAAACACCCACCATAGTTTTTCACTTTCAGAGATTGTCCCCCTAAAAACATAAAGCAGATACCGTTAGATGCACTGCTATACGCACATCTCTCAGGGATATATAATGTAAATTAAGACACAAAACATAAATTGTTTCCATGGTATAAAATTGCTAAGCTGTCCATTTCTCATTTCATTATAATTCTGCATAAAAATATTTCTTTTTCAGGAGTTTGTTATAGAGCAGTTTCTGCGTGCAAATCACTCATCATTAGTGAATGATACCAAATCAGTTCCAACTTCCATCTTTCTCTAGCTGAGCCAGCCTAAACTCCTAAGCAGGCACCTCCTTTGGGTTACCAGTGCAACTCTATGGGAGTAGCACACCAGAAGTCCCTTTCTGAATGAAAATGGTAAAAAGATTCTTGAGTACTTAAGTGCTGATTTTCATACTTGACATTATACCTCCTGCTTGAGAAGTCTTGCTGCTGCAAGATGCCTGGAAGCCTGTGTCAAATATTCATTCCAAACACCTTTTTTTACATAACACAAGTGGACAGCACAGTAATCAGATTGACTACATCTGTGGAAAGAATTGTCGAAAAGCTCAGTATCAGCAGTCAAAAAAAAAAAGGCCAGCTGCTAACTGTGGAACAGATCATCAGTTATTCATGTGCAAACTCAAACTAAGGCTGAAGAGAATGAAAACAAGTCCTGAAGAGCTAAATTATGATCTTGAGTCTATTCCACCTGAATTGAAAATTCATCTTAATTTGAAGTATTGAATGCCAATGATCAAAGACCTGATGAGTTATGGGATGACCTCAAGAAGAGGTCACCCACAAAGAGAGCAAAAATGTTACTGCAAAGACGGAGGGGGGAAAAAACAAACAAAATGGATGTCAGAAGAAATCCTGAAAATCGCAGTACAGCACTGGCAAGAGAGAGAGAGAGAAAAGGGAAAAGATGTTGAAGGAGAAGAGCAGAAGAGATGATTTAAAAGGTCAGTTTGAGAAGACAGAGCAAAGTATTGTAATGGAATGTGCAGAGACCTGCTGTTGTTGTTGTTATGTGCCGTCGAGTCGTTTCCGACTCATAGCGACCCTATGCACAACAGCCCTAAACCCTGCTCTATCCTGCGCCAACCGCACCGCCTCTGACACACCCATCCCGATTACCCCAGTCACCGAATCAATCCATCTCATAGAGGGTCTTCCCCTCCTGCGTTGTCCTTCAACCCTCCCAAGCATGATGTCCCTCTCCAAGGACCCGTCCCTCCTGGCAACATGTCCAAAGTATGTCAGACGAAGCCCCAGAATCCTTGCCTCCAAGGAGTAGCTTGGTTTAATCCTCTCCAAGATAAATCTGTTTGTTTTCCTGGCAGTCCAGGGTACATTCAGTACCCTTCTCCAGCACCACAACTCAAAAGCACCCACTCTCCTTCTGTCCTCCCTAGTCATTGTCCAACTCTCTTATGCATAACAAGCGATTGCAAATACCATGGCCTGTATCAGGCACACCTTAGTCTCCAGAGAGACACTGTTGCTCCTGAGTACCTTAGAGAGGTCCCTAACAGCAGACTTTCCCATCGCGATACGCTTCTTGATTTCCTGACTGCTGGTGCCAAGAGTGTTGACTGTGGAGCCGAGCTAGAGTTGGAAAATAAAAAGGGAAGAATTTGCTCAGCACTTACCAAGCCAAAAGAACTGAAAAACAAATTCTAGCCCAAGCTGCAATACTTAGAGATGTGATGGGTAAAATCTTGAATGATCTAGGAAGCAGAAAAAAAAAGATGGAGGAAACACATAGAATCACTGTACCAAAAAAAGAGCTGGCCGACACTAAACTGCTTCAGGAAGTACCATATGATCAAGAGCCAATGGTAATGAAGAAAGAAGTTCAAGGACTGAAGGCATTGGTAAAAAATAAGGCCCAAAGAATTGATATTATACCAATTGCCATGTTTCAAATGACAGATGCCACCCTGGACATGCTCACCAATCTAAGCCAGGAAATTTGGACAACTGGCTGGCTGGCTGGGAGAAATCCATAATATCATTCACAAGAAATGTGATCCAACAGAATATGGAAATTCTCAAACAATGTAATTAATGCAAGGAAAATACTGCTGAAGATTATTCAAAAGCAACTGGAAGAACAGTCTTTAGACAGAGAACTGCCAGAAGTTCAAGCTAGATTTAGAAGAGCCATGGCACCAGAGGTATCATTACTGATGTCAGATGGATCCTGTTTGAAAGCAAAGAATACCAGAAGAATATCTATTTGTGCTTTATTGATTATACAAAAGCATTTGTGTAGATAATAAGTTATAGCTAACACTGAGAAGAATGGGAGTCCCAGAATACTTAATTGTGCTCATGAGAAACCTATACCTAGATCAAGTGGCAATTATGTGTGAATGCAAAGAAACACTACAAGGTTTAAAATTAGAAAATGTATCAGAGTTGTATTTTTTCTCCATACCTATTCAGTCTGTATGCTGAAGAAATTATTTGAGAAGCTATGTGGCATCAGGATTGCAGGAAGACTTATCAATAACCTTCACTGATCAATAACCTTCATAAGGCAGATGACACAATCTTGCTTGCTGAAAATGAGGACTTTAAGCTCTTGCTTCAATATGAGTTGCATCTCAATGTCAAGAAAACAAAAATTCTCACCTCTAGACCTATAGGCAACATCATCATAGAAGGAGAAAAGATTGAAACTGTCAACAACTTCATCTTACTTGGATCCACAATTAAAATTCTTTGTACTAACAGTGAGGAGATGTATTGCACTGGAAAAGTCTGTAGTCAGGAACGTCTTCAAATTATTGAGGAGCAATGATGTTAGTTTGAGGACTAAGGTGCATCTTATTCAGTCTATGGTCTTTTCAAATCATTTGCTGTGCTGCTAAGAGCTGGCCAGTAAATAAAGATGACAGAACAATAATTGATGCCTTTGAACTATGGTGTTGGAGTACTGAATATCCTATGGACTGCAAAAAGAACAAATAGGTATGTCTACAAGAAGGTTCAGCCAGAGTGCTCCTTGGAGGCAAAGATGATAAAACTTCATATCTCATACTTCGGGTGTATTGCTAGGAGAGACTGTTCATTGGAGAAGGACATCATGGTTGGGAAGGTGGAGGACAGTCAAAGAAAGGAAGACCCTCAACCAGGTAGATTGACACAGTGACTACAGCAATGGGCTCGAGTGTCTCAGAGATTGTGAGGATGGCACAGTATAGGAGAGGGTTCAGATCTGTTATTAATAGGGTCACTATGAATTTTACTCAATTCAATGGAACCTAACAACCACCTCTAAATGGCTTTAAGGTATCATGGAGAAATTTGTTTTTCCCAAATAAGCTTTTTTTTTTAAACTCTTAAACAAGTCTTGCACTGAATATGAGGCCAGCTCTGATGGTTGAGTTCCTAGGAGTTGTGCTGCTAACCCAAAGGTTAGCTTCTGTCCAAAATTCACTAGTGGTTGCATGGAAGAAAGATGGGCAACCTCCTTCTTTGTGATTTACAGCCTTGGAAACCCCCTAGAGGATCAGGTATGAGGTGATTACTACTTGACAGCAATGTGAATCTCTGAATATAAGCAGCAGTTACAGTTGACAACTGCTATGTCTGGGGTTAAATGTGATTGTTGGTAAGAACTTATTTGCCTGTTTGAAACAATGAACTGACAGGTCCTGTCATGTTGACTAAATATATTGCCACCCAACTAGTTAGAACCAACTCATAGTTGACCTTCTAACACATTTTCAGAGGCTGTGAATCTCATGGAGGAGACTGTCCTCCTTATTAGGTATCCTTCTTGGGCAGACCAGCTGGTGGAGTCAAACCTCACTCCCGTGGGATTGCAGTGAAATTTCTTACCACTAAGCTACCTCTACTTGGACCAGGAGGCAGTCGTCAGAACAGAGCAAGGGAATAATGCAAGGTTCAAAATTGGGAAGGGTGTATGCCAGGGATGAGTCCTATCTCCATACCTTTTCAACCTGTATGCAGAACAAATTATCCGGGAGGCTGGGCCCTATGAGGAGAAATGTGCAGTCAAGACTGGTGGAAGATCTATCAATAATCTGAGTTATGGAGATGACATAAGCCTGCTTGCTGAAACTGAGGAG
>NW_006399934.1:1925611-1958625 GCF_000299155.1 Elephantulus edwardii | reverse complement strand
GGAAGGCCCTCTATGAGGTGGATTGACTCAGTGACTGGGGTAATTGGGATGAGAGTGTCAGAGAGAGTGCGACTGGCACAGGACAGAGCAGGGTTTAGGGCTGTTGTACATAGGGTCACTATGAGTTGCAAGTGACTCGATGGCACATAACAACAACAACAACAGGCTACCAGAGCTCTAGACTCGGGAGCTTGGTGGCTAGTGGTAAGAAGCTGCATTGTAATCCCAAAGGCATGAGGTTGGTATCTACCAGCTGCCCTTTGGGGATTAAAGTTGATTACATCTGATTAGGATACAAATGGAATAGATAGGGACAAAGGATCCTCACAATTATGAAAATGAAATAGTTCTCCTTACAGCTTAATTATTAAAATTAAGGTGATACATAGTGTTTATGGGAGTTTTTCTCATTTCTTATTAAGAAACACAGCCTAAAGATACCACAAGTAATTTTTTTTTTGCTTTAGAAACATATTTAATGAGTGATAACGATCCACACAGGAAGAAGAAAGTCGGGAATAGCCAGAAGTAAATAACAGATACTCAAATTCATGACATGGTTCCAGAAGGGGCCTAGTCTTCCTAAGAGTCTCATTCCAAGATCAGAAAAAAAAAAGGATCTTCATGTGAAAAGATGACGTATAAAACTCCACCAAAATTCCAAAGTATGGCAAACTTAGGTTTGGGTTCAGTCAATTGAAGAATCATAACCATGTCTGAAGATGAGGGAAGCAAAATTCACCTTATAGGTACCCTAGAATCCTCCAGTTGTAGATTAATTAATCTACTTCTTCAATGGTGGGGCCTGCAGCAGACCTTCCAGATGGATATCCAACTCCACAGGTAGGTCCAGAGCAGCCCCCCTGGTAGAGTTTTGTAATGACAGGGTTACACACGTGCTCTAATTCTTTTCTCTTGTGATCAAACTCTTCTTTGTCAGCCAATTGATTGGCCTCCAGCCATGAAAGGATCTCATTGCATTTATCCAGTATTTTCTTTCTATCAGAGTCACTAATTTTGCCCTTCAAACTTTCATCATTCACAGCACTCTTCATATTGAAAGCATAGGATTCTAAAGCATTTTTTGCACAAATTTTCTCCCTTTGGATGTCATCCTCGGCTTTGTATTTCTCAGCATCCAGAACCATGCGCTCAATCTCCTCCTTGCTCAGGCGGCCCTTGTCATTGGTGATGGTGATCTTGTTGGCCTTACCTGTACTTTTGTCCATGGCTGTGACATTAAGAATACCATTGGCATCAATGTCAAAGGTCACCTCAATCTGAGGAACTCCCCTAGGTGCAGGAGGGATTCCAGTTAGGTCAAAACGTCCCAGCAAATTGTTGTCCCGAGTCAGAGCCCTCTCACCTTCATACACCTGGATCAGGACCCCAGGCTGGTTGTTTGAGTAGGTGGTGAAGACCTGTGTCTGCTTGGTGGGGATGGTGGAGTTGCGCTTGATCAGGACAGTCATCACACCCCCGGCAGTCTCTAAACCTAGGGACAGAGGAGCTACATCCAACAAAAGTAGGTCCTGTACTTTTTCAGACTTGTCACCCATCAAAACTGCTGCCTGTACTGCAGCTCCGTAGGCTACTGCTTCATCAGGGTTGATACTCTGGTTGAGATCATGGCCATTAAAATAGTCCTGCAACAGTTTCTGCACCTTGGGGATGCGAGTGGAACCCCCTACCAAAACAATGTCATGGATTTTAGACTTATGCATCTTGGCATCACGAAGAGCCTTCTCTACAGGCTCCAAGGTGCCCCTAAACAGATCTGCACACAACTCTTCAAAGCGAGCCCTGGTGATGGACGTGTAGAAGTCAATGCCCTCATACAGAGAGTCAATCTCCAGGTTGGCCTGGGTGCTGGAAGACAGGGTCCTCTTGGCCCTCTCACAGGCAGTGCGCAGCCTCCTCACAGCTCGCTTGTTCTGACTGATGTCTTTCTTGTGCTTCCTCTTGAACTCCTCCACAAAGTGGCCCACAAGCCTATTGTCAAAGTCCTCCCCTCCCAAGTGGGTGTCTCCAGCAGTGGCCTTCACTTCAAAAATCCCATCATCTATAGTTAAGATAGACACATCAAATGTACCACCACCTAGATCAAAGATCAGGACGTGTCGCTCTCCTCGGCCTCCTTTATCTAAACCATAGGCAATGGCAGCTGCTGTGGGTTCATTGATGATTCTTAGCACACTGAGTCCTGCAATCACGCCTGCATCCTTGGTAGCCTGGCGCTGAGAGTCATTGAAGTAGGCTGGCACAGTGATCACAGCATTGGTAACAGAGTGGCCCAAAAAAGCCTCAGCTGTTTCCTTCATCTTAGTCAGCACCATAGATGAGATTTCCTCAGGATAGAAAGCCTTTTTTTCTCCTTTGTAGGATACCAACACCTTGGGCTTACCTCCATCACTGATCACTTGAAAAGGCCAAAGTTTCATATCTGATTGCACCACAGGATCATTAAATTTCCTTCCAATCAATCGCTTTGCATCAAAGACAGTGTTCTGGGGATTCATGGCTACCTGGTTCTTGGCCGCATCGCCAATGAGCCGCTCAGTGTTGGTGAAGGCCACGTAGCTGGGGGTGGTGCGGTTGCCCTGATCGTTGGCGATGATCTCCACCTTGCCGTGCTGGAACACCCCCACGCATGAGTAGGTGGTGCCCAGATCAATGCCAATGGCCATGCCTTTAGTGGAAGTCATGATTTTCCTGGGCCTGTGGAGCATGAACAAGATAGAGTTATACCAGAGTACTTTTTGACAGACTAAACATACCAAAAGGTACGATGTACATACACTGTTTTAAAATTTCTCCCAGGACATGATTCAAAGGTCCTGTTCCTATCTGTCTGTGACAATCTGTGTTATCACATTGTACTTATCTGTTCTTAAAATACAATTATTTTGTGCTGTAATCTCTTAAAAAGACACTAATCTCCACATTTGGGGTTTGCCGACTTCTGAGACTCCTTTATTATCTGTTGACGATTCATAGGAAATAAATTAAGGAGAATATCAAGCTGGTTTCTACAAATCCAATCAAACCTTCCAAGTTTTCTCCTCTGGGAAAGAAGAGTCCTCCAAGCAATTAGCCCTTCCTTTACTTTTCTCCTGAGTAAAAAACCTGTACCCTGGAGCCAAAAAGAGTTTTCTGGTTCTTTAAATCGTGAATTCTTATCTTGGGAAAGTCACTTTCCTTCTTTTTGTCACTTTGAACCAGTTTCAGCCACTTGGTGCTCAATACTTCAGATCTAAACCAACTAGGGAACTTTGCAGCACATTCTGTATCTGGCATGTATTCAGTGGCCTTGCTTATCCCTACCCCATCCCAATCAGAGTCCTCCAGGCTCACCTATTTGCTTGCTGTTTCTGCTCCAGTTTGGAAATGTTCCAGATTGTGGAGCCCCTTCAAACGGGGTCTCCATCAACATCCAAAATATAAGATGGGCGTCCCCCCTCCCCCCTCCCCTCCCGGCTCTACAACTTTGGGCCATGCCCCAGCCTGTCATCCTGATTCAAAACGGGTTGGTGATGTCAAAGGCAGCACTGCTATTGTAACGTGACTTGATCAGAGGTTGCGTCAGCGCATACGTCCCCTTGCTCCTCCTTAGCCCATTCCTGCTCCTCTATGGTCCCTCCTGCCTTCTCCAAGAGACACTAACCCAGCAAACCCCAGAAGAATCTGGTCTTTTCCGGGGAGGGGCGGTCCCTAGACGCTGATTGGTCTCAGACAAGACTGGGGCAGGACGTTAGAGAAAGCTCCTGGAATATTCCTGACTGCCACTCCACCAACAAGCGTTGTGATTGGACCGGAGGGGTAGAGGCGGGGCTCCAGGGAGACAAATAAAAACAGCCGGATCAACTGCAGACAAACAGCCACTTGTGGAGAGAAAGTTATTTGCAACTCCTGCTGAAGACACTGAAGTGACTCTAGTGCTGTACAGACTCCAGCTTTCCGAAGAGACCACATCTTCCGCAACTTTTCAGGTCTGAACTTCAGCGCCAGACCACAGCAGCGGTCAGACATGGCTAAAAACACGGCCATCGGCATCGACCTGGGCACCACCTACTCTTGCGTGGGGGTGTTCCAGCACGGCAAGGTGGAGATCATCGCCAACGACCAGGGCAACCGCACCACCCCCAGCTACGTGGCCTTCACCGACACCGAGCGGCTCATCGGCGATGCGGCCAAGAACCAGGTGGCTCTGAACCCCCAGAACACCGTGTTCGACGCCAAGCGGCTGATCGGCCGCAAGTTCAGCGACTCGGTGGTGCAGTCGGACATGAAGCACTGGCCCTTCCAGGTGATCAACGACGGGGACAAGCCCAAGGTGCAGGTGAGCTACAAGGGGGAGACCAAGGCGTTCTACCCCGAGGAGATCTCGTCCATGGTGCTGACCAAGATGAAGGAGATCGCCGAGGCGTACCTGGGCTGCCCGGTGACGAACGCGGTGATCACGGTGCCAGCCTACTTCAACGACTCGCAGCGCCAGGCCACCAAGGACGCAGGCGTGATCGCGGGGCTGAACGTGCTGAGGATCATCAACGAGCCCACTGCGGCCGCCATCGCCTACGGCCTGGACCGAACAGGCAAGGGGGAGCGCAACGTGCTCATCTTTGACCTGGGCGGGGGCACGTTTGACGTGTCCATCCTGACGATCGACGATGGCATCTTTGAGGTGAAGGCCACGGCCGGGGACACCCACCTGGGTGGGGAGGACTTTGACAACAGGCTGGTGAGCCACTTTGTGGAAGAGTTCAAGAGGAAGCACAAGAAAGACATCAGCCAGAACAAGCGGGCAGTGAGGCGGCTGCGCACTGCCTGCGAGAGGGCCAAGAGGACCCTGTCTTCCAGCACCCAGGCCAGCTTGGAGATTGACTCTCTTTTTGAGGGTATCGACTTCTACACGTCCATCACCAGGGCTCGCTTTGAAGAGCTGTGCTCTGACCTGTTCCGTGGCACCCTGGAGCCCGTGGAGAAGGCTCTGCGTGATGCCAAGCTGGACAAGTCGCAGATCCACGACCTGGTCCTGGTGGGGGGCTCCACTCGCATCCCCAAGGTGCAGAAGCTGCTGCAGGACTTTTTCAATGGGCGCGACCTCAACAAGAGCATCAACCCCGATGAGGCGGTGGCCTATGGGGCAGCGGTGCAGGCAGCCATCCTGATGGGAGACAAGTCCGAGAACGTGCAGGACCTGCTCCTGCTGGACGTGGCTCCCCTGTCACTGGGGCTGGAGACTGCTGGGGGCGTGATGACTGCCCTGATCAAGCGCAACTCCACCATCCCCACCAAGCAGACGCAGGTGTTCACCACCTACTCTGACAACCAGCCTGGGGTGCTGATCCAGGTGTATGAGGGTGAGAGGGCCATGACTCGGGACAACAACCTGTTGGGGCGATTTGAGCTGAGTGGCATCCCACCGGCCCCCAGGGGTGTGCCCCAGATCGAGGTGACCTTTGACATTGATGCCAATGGCATCCTGAATGTCACGGCCACTGACAAGAGCACTGGCAAAGCCAACAAGATCACCATCACCAATGACAAGGGCCGCCTGAGCAAGGAGGAGATCGATCGCATGGTGCAGGAGGCAGAGAGGTACAAAGCTGAAGATGAGGTGCAGCGTGAGAGGGTGTCTGCCAAGAATGCCCTGGAGTCCTATGCTTTCAACATGAAGAGCGCTGTGGAGGATGAGGGTCTCAAGGGTAAGATCAGCGACAGTGACAAGAAGAAGGTGCTGGACAAGTGCCAGGAGGTGATCTCCTGGCTGGATTCCAACACCCTGGCTGAGAAAGAAGAGTTTGAGCACAAGAGAAAGGAGTTGGAGCAGGTGTGTAACCCCATCATTACTGGACTGTACCAGGGGGCAGGTGGGCCTGGAGCTGGTGGCTTTGGGGCTCAGGCTCCCCGGGGTGCCTCTACATCTGGCCCCACCATTGAAGAGGTGGATTAGGGCTTTTTCCTATTTGCCCATGGTTTTGGAGACATTTTGGACTCACGGACTTTACTGGCTTTTCCCCTCATTCTATCATTAACCTGTAATCTAGTGGTAACTTGCTGTCTGTCTCATTAATGGTTTGTGGTATAAGAAGTATATTTACTGTAATTGTTTGCATTTAACATTAATTGATATTGACTCCAAACGAGTCAGCACTGCCACCTTTTGTCTGAGTTTTTGCATTGCAGTAAAAAAAGTTCATATATTTGTTTACTTAAAGTTGCAAAATAAAAGATAAAAAATACATTGTTGTTCTGTTGTTTGTATTTGTACATGGGGCAAATAATGAAGATTTAGTCTGGGTGGAGATGGATTGCTATGCAAAAGGTGTTTTAATATTGTTTTCCCTTTCTATAGTAAAAGTGTGTCCTTTTAAATAATTTCTGTGGTATGCTGTTGTTTTTGCCTTATCTTTTCCTTCTCCAGGTCTTAAATGCCATATACTGTTTGCAAAGTAAAACTGTATTTCGCTTTAGTAAAGTGAAGCATGGCCTTTGTTTTCCAGGTTCTGAATGCAAAGACTATACTGTCACTTTCTTCCCTCATTTCATTTCTCCTTTTTAGATATTCAGTCTTATTCAGACTATTTTTTAAAGTTGGCTACTTAAAAGGGGGGGGGGGAATGTGTGTATACCATGTTTTATTTTTAAAAGGCCTGCATAGGTTATTATTTTATGGTGCCTCAAATTGAATGGCAATTTTTCTACTTGGAATGGATTTTGGGAAAATATGGCTTATACTGCCTTGTGAGACATTGGTTGGGTTTATGGGCTGAGAACAAGTTAGGGATTTGTGGCATATTAGCTTCAAAGTGATCAAGGAGGCAGATTTGATGGAAAATGGCCTCTAATTAGGTGAGGTAGAAAATGTCTTGGGCATGGGGAAGGGAAAAAAAAAAACAGTTAAATGGGAGGGCCATGGCTTTTCATTCCTGTAAATGCACTTGATTTATTCAAAGCCCTGCTAATCCATCTGATGAAAAGGAGAGACTTAAATTGACAGAAGATACGTGTCTAAGCATTGGCTTGTTATGTACAAATGACTTTTAACCTATCTGATCCATAGTGTTTTGGGGTTTGGGTTCTTTGTTTGTTGGTTTTGTTTTTTTGTTTGTTTGTTTGTTTTTTCTTTTTTTTTGCTATGCATCAGAAAGCTGGACAATGACTAGGGATGATAGAAGAAGAGTTGATATCTTTGAGCTATGATGCTGGTGAAGACTATTGCCTATACCATGGACCACTAGGAGAAGAAACAAGTTTGTCTTGGAGAGGGTAAGGCCAGCTGCTCCTTGTAGGCAAGGATTCTGAAGCTCTGTCTGACATACTTTGGACATGTTGCAAGGCAAGATCAGTCCTTGGAGAGGGACGTCACGCTTGGGAGGGTAGAGGGCCAGCACAGGAGAGGAAGACCCTCAATGAGATGGATTGATTCACTCACTGTGGTAATGGGGATAGGTGTGTCAGAGACACACAGATTGTCACAGGATAGAGTAGGGTTTAGAGCTATTGTACATATTGGGTCACTATGAGTGGCAAGCGACTTGATGGCACGTAACAACAGTACTTTTTTGATGGTACCTGTCAAGATGAGTTCTTTAAGACCCTCCCCTTTCCCAGGGAGCTAGATAGAAAATGTGTCAAGGATGTGAGATTTTCAGTGTGTGTGTGGGGGGGAGAAGTTGGGGCAAGGACTCCCAGCAGCTAAGGGTCTCTCTTATCTAATTTAATTGCTGGGGCTGGTAGTCCAAAGAGCTCTTATTTTTTGGAGGCCATCTAAACCATTAGGTCTACCACTCTGTTGCTGTAGCCAAATTAACTGACATACCAGGAAATGAGTTTGACAAAGTGGTTATTCAGGGCAATGCCAGCCACAGCATAAAGGTGGAAGAGTGGGTATCACTGTTAAAGTCACAGGCTATAACCCGGTCTTCAGTGTACCCAGGATGCCCTTTGGGGCTCTTCTGATGCCTGACTTACTACTTTCTTTATGTCATCATAATTGGCAGTTTTCTCCAGACAGCAGCAGGTCAGATCCACAACTGACACTTTAGGGGTGGGGACACAGAAATCCATGCAAATTTCCCATTCAATTCAGGATGACCTTGCGCACAGCTTTGGCAATGCCAGTATATACAGGATAATGCTCTGGGCAGCCATTATGCCACAGCTTTCCAGAGAGACCATTCCGGGTCCCTCTAAAGCTTCATGCATGACCTTGGCCAGGGGGGCTAAGCAGTTGGTGATACAGGAGGCATTGCTGACAATCTTGAGAGACTTGTCATATTCCTCATGGTTCGTGCCCATCACAAACATGGGAGCATTGGCAAAAGGAGTAGAGATCTATTAACCGTTTGGCACCAGCCTTCAAGTGAAACCTAGCCTTCTCCAAGGTTCTGAAGACACCAGCAGACTCCATGACATACTTAGCACTGGAATCACCCCATTTTATGTTGGCGAGATCTCCTAGAAGATAGTGATGGCCTTCCCATTGATAACAGGCTTCCCATTCTCATCCTTGACAGTGACCCTGAACTTACCACAGATGGAACATGGAGACCAAGTAGCTGAGGTAAATGAAGATGTCATCGATGGAAACATCTATTTTGCTAGAGTTAAAAGCAGTCCCAGTGACCAGGTGTCACTAGGCCAAATCCCTTTTCTATGACCTTCACCATTGTGTCTCTGGGATGCATCTGAGGCAATCAACAAGGAGCAAAGAGCCTGATCTCTAGTTTTTAAAGTGGAAATGGTTTGGTCTGGGACCTCAGGCTAAATTTATTTCTGAAATAGAAATGCCACATTCCTAGCAGTGGTCACCTATATTTTAACTCTTTCACTTTAGAAAGGTGTTATCTGACAGTGTAAGTTCACAACAGCAGAGGGAATCCAATATTCAAGTGTTTCTTATACCTGGCATTATAATAGGGCCTCTTAGGTGTTCTTCATTAATCCTTGTGTTTACCATATTGAGTTAGGCAATTTTCCTTCATTGGTAAACATGTGAAGAGATGTAAAAGTTACAAAACTGAAGCTAGTTAAAGTCTAAAAAAGCCCCTAGGGCTGCTTAGATGTTTTGCCATGCTGCCCCAAGTACACAGAGCTTTTGTTTCTGCATGACTGGCTCTAGGTCTTATTTCTAACCTAAGTTTGCCTTTGCTTCTTATAAGCCTAAACAATTATGCAAAATCAACACTGGACTTGGTGATAAAGTTTTCATTTTTGTTAATTTAAAAAAACATAGGAAGAAAAATCTGCAACTTTGAGTAAGGAAGACCTAGACACAGGTATCCTTCCCAGGAGAGCCCTTCCCCATGAGCTTCTTTAAGCCTGAGCTTAACTGCTGGCATTTCTCTGTGTGCTCTTGTTGGAAGGACCTGTCACAATCTCAAAGGCTTGAGATGGGAGCCCCCTTCAAACATGGTTCTTGGTGGTGATAAAAATATTTGGAACCAGGGGAGCTCTGGTGGCCTAGTGGCAAGAAGATGCACTGTAATCCCAGATGTGCCTGGTTCGAATCCACCAGATGCTCTGCTGGAGAAGGAGGCACAATCTCCTCCTGTACCAGTCAGATCTGATTTGACAGTACAATGCACAAAAAATAATAAAATAAGAAAAAATTTGGAACCAGATAGATGTGAGAGTTGTACATTTGGTATATTTACTGAATTGTACTCATACATTCTAAAATAGTTCATTTTATGGTGTATGAATTTTTATTTTTTTAAAACACCAAACTCCAAACCAACACTTCACAAATTATTTGTTAACTTATGTGTGTGCCTCACAATCCAACTAGTAATACAAGCCTGGCACATAGAGGTAGAACTTAACCTTGGAAACTCAAAAATTGTGTGTGTGTGTGTTTGTGTGTGTGTGTGAGAGATAGGGTGCAGACAAAAAGTCTTGCGATGCTTGGGCTTTTACATCATCTCATAAAGGTATGTTTAACACTTGGGACAGGAGGAATCTACATTCTGGTGGATCCTGGTCACTATGTGAACTCATCTTTATGGTTATATGCGCCATAGGATTCCCAGAAGCCATAATGGTGCAAGTGCAAATCAAATTATTTATGGTTTGAACCCACTAACTGTTATTCCAGAGAGAGCAAGAGCAGTCTCCTGTAAATATTTACAGACTATTCATATTTACAGTTCTACTCTGCCCTTTAGGGTTGCAATGAGTTAGAATCAACTTGATATGGCAGTGGGTTGGGTTGGGTTTATTAGGACTTCCTCCCACTCCTAGAGCTGTGGTTGCGTTTGTATTTGCAATCTTGATAGTGACTTTTTCCAAGTCAGTGGTGAGGGATTGTGGGGAGTGAGTAGTTGCAAGAAGGTAAAGACTGGGGAGGATTGACCAAACACCTCTTAGAAAAGATAAAGGTTGAGGACATTTCCAAAAATAACCTTGAAGAAAAGAAGAAAGTTCTTGATCAATCAAGGCAATGGAGAATGTTTTGACAAGGTATTATAAGAGAACCCCATCCAGCACACACAAGAGTACCTAGAAAAGAGATCACTTTCTAATTTTAATATCAGACTGAGGGAATTGCAGAATTAACAGAATACAGTGCCATATTTGGAAGAAATGGTGCTCTGAGTAGCAAAGAAAAATTCTATTTTGCAGGGAGGGGGTGGTAATGTGGAAAAATAACAGGAAAGAATTTTAAGAATCAATATTGTCCCTAATTCTATTCTCACCTTTTTATCTTCTTACCCTGGGTCTCTGTAGGCAGGTGGGTGTGATAACAAGACTGATTTTATGTGGTTTTTGAACCCAGCATTTTGCTTTATTAATAACATAGACTTGGTTATTCCTGGGTTTAATAAGAATTCTGTCATATTTAAAAGATGAGAAAGAGGACAGTAAACCAAAAACATAAATTGTGTGAAGGAAGTAGGCAGGAACATAGGCTTTCAGCTGAAAGAGAAAATGGGGTTACTTCAAGTGAGAACATAGTGTTGGAGACTTCTGAGGGGCAATCCTCATGGTAGGAATAAGAAATAGTGACTATCATCATCCTTCCGACTAATTGGCCACCCTAAATTAGTCCCCTGAGGTCACCTAAGCTATTTGACGCAGTTCTTAGAGGGATCTCAAATGTCCTTTGCTCTCTTCTAATATCATTCGTTAAAAGTACATTTAAGTTTAACAGGAGGTATAAATTTGTAATATTTGGGGTCAGGCAGTGGCAGAAATTCACCCAGGTCAACTAGGCCCTCCAACCCTAGACCATCAGAATCAAGAACTAACTGGTGGAGAGGTGACAGGTTCACAGGTTGGAAAGGAGGAGGCATCCAGAGATTAAGAATTAGACTCTTTCCAGTTTGTAACCCTTTTAACCCTGGAAACATCCCCTAGGGCCTGGAGATCCCAGCAGGGGCCACTCCCACCATTCCTCTCCTTTGTGCCTCCCAGCACAATCCCACATCTTCTCCCCCTCTATATGGTCTTCCTCTTTTTTCCATCTGACCCTAATTTATCAGTCTGTGTTGTAGGAGAAAAGGAGCTCTGGTGGCACAATGATGTTTTGCATGTTGGTTATTAATCGCCTGGTCAGCTGCTCTGTGGGAGAAGGTAACCATCTACTCTGGCGAATACTCTGGCTTCCCAAAGCCCATGGAGGGACGTTATGCACAGAACCCACTAGATGGCAGTGCGTTTATTGTATGACAGTGACACAATTTTCCTGCCTCATAAATCAAGTAGCGTGACAGAAACTCAAGAGATTTCTCCTCTCCTTTTTTGTCCTTTAAACTCATTTTGAAAAAACATCAACAAACCAAACAATGGGAAAATGCAGGAACCAGGCCAGGAAGCTCTGTGACCAGCCTGGCCCGCCTTCAGGCCCAAGGGGCCTCGCCCGGGTCCAGCCCCCGCCCCCGCCCCGCCCCTCTCTGGCCTGGCCGATCCCAGTTGGTCTGAGTCTGGGCCCTTCACCCCCTTTCTGTTAACTCCTGGAACTTTCTCGAGTTTTCTGGGCTTGAATGCTGAGCTCACTCAGTTATGACTCATAGACATGCTTCACAACAAACTGCCCCACCCAAGTCTCCCTGTTCCCCAGCCCTACCCAATTCTTGAGCGCTAACATTGGTTCGGAGTTAACATTTGAATTTCCAGAAGCTTCTGTGAACTACAAACCACCTTTGTCTTGATATTGGAACTCCAACTTCCCCTTTTCTCTCTTTCCTACCGCCAGGGAGGGGACATGGGGCTGAGACAAGGTGGAAAGTTGTGGAAACTTGTGGGAGAATGGTCTTGAGCCCAAAGTGGGGAGCGACAGGCAAGAAGGAATTCCTTGGCTGCTGACAGGCCCCAGTGGTGCCCCTAAAAACTCAGAGAACTTTGACATTACTTTCCCTCTTGTGTCCATCTATTTTCATTCGTCCTCCTCCCTGTTTTCCCTTTTTAAGGTAAAAATTAAAAACATTACCAGTATAGGTAGGATCCAAAACATGGAGTGTGAGAACGTGTAGATTCAATAACCAGTTCTGTCTGGGTGTGTATACAAAGTCACGCCAACCTCCTTTATCCTTTGTGCTGATCCTTGAAACTAAAAGGGTTTGGCTGAATAATTTCTGCCCAGGGATTTTATCTTCTCAAGTACCTACCTGCCAAAAGGTGTTATCATTTAATCGTATTTATTCAATCTGTTGAGCAAATAATATTCAATCTGTTGAGCAAATAATAAAAGGAGCTAGGCTATATGAAGGCTATATGAAGAGTACTGCATTGAGATTGAAGGCAGACTCTCAATACCCTACAAAATGCCTATAACTTTGCATTTATTGATAAAGCCTTCATTATGGATTGTTGTTGTTAGGTGCAATCAAGTAGACTTAAGACACATAGCGACCCTATGAACTGAACAACAGCTCTGAACTTTGCCCTAACCCGGGCTTACCTTACCTTCTGACACACCTGTTCCCATTGCCACAATCACTGTATTAATCCATCTCACCCAGGGTCTTTCTTACCTGTGCTGACCCTCCACCTTTTCAAATATGAGGTCCTTCTCCAATGACTGGTCACTTCTGGCATCATGCAAAGTATGTGAGATGGAGTTTCAAAATCCTTGCCTCTAAGAAGCAATCTGGTTTCACCCTCTCCAGATCTTTTTGTTCTCTTGGTAGTCTAGGGTATGTTCTCCAGAACCACATCTCAAAGGCAACAATTCTTCTGTCATCTTTAATCATTGTCCAGCTGTCAGGAACATAGCAAACAACTGAGAAGACTATAGCCTGGTTCAGGTACACCTTTAGTCTCAAAACTGGCATTGTTACTCTTTAGCACTCTGGAGAGGTCAGTATAGAATAAACATCACTTTAAAGAAAACAAAGCCCTCAGAAGTAGAGCAATAAATAACATTGGGATAAAATTAGGGAACATTCAATTTGTCCAGGATTTCATTTTACGTAGATCCACAATCAGTGCTCCTGGAAGGAGCAGTCAAGAAAACAAACAAAATACTGCATTGGGAAAATCTAGTCCAAAATAACTCCTTAAAGTGTTAAAAAAACAAAAATGTCAATCTGAGAACAAAGGTGCCCCTGACTCAAATGATGGTATTTCCAGTTACCTCACATGCACATGAAAGTTGGGAACTTTTAATTCTTAGGTTTTTTTAATTAAAACCTAAGAATTCATCACTTAAATTATGCTGTTGGCACAATAATATTGAGTGTATCATGAAGAAGCAGTACACTTAGATGCTCCTTAGAAAGGAGAATGGCAAAATTTGTTCTCAGATACTTTAGAAATAATTATCAAAAGGGGCCAGTTCCATTTCCTCAAAATTCCTGAACATAGAAATTCCACAGAATGCTACTAGAAATATCCCCCAAAGAAATTAGAACTGAGACACAAGCGAAGATATATTTTACCCCGATGTTCATAGCAGTGTTATTTACAATAACAAGAACATGGAAACAGCACACATGTCCAGCCACAATTTAATGGATTCAGAAATGGTGGTACATTCACATGATGGAATACTATGCAGCACTCAGGAGCAATGATTTCGAAAATTAGTACATAGCTTAGGATAAACTGGAGAGCATTATGCTGAGTGAACTCAGTCTCATAAGGGAAAGTACTGCATAAAACCATTACTATAAAAAAAGAAGAATAACTAATAAAAATAATGTGTCTGGGGTCCAAGGAGGGGAGGTAGGGAGCAGAAAGCTGAGGATGGACAGGGTGGGGGGAATCACAGGGTCAAACAACTTGGTGGGTGGATGCAGAGGGTAAAAGAAATGGGAAAGATCCAGCAAGGATCTAAAAAGACAGGGTACTGGTGGGCATAGTTCAAAGGTGATTAATTTTATAAAACACAATGAAAGGGAATTACTGTATGAAACACAATGTATACAAATTTTGTATGCACATCAATATAAAATAAATATTGTAGTATTAAATATTGTAGTATTGTATAAAGATCCAAGATGGGGAGGGTGGGAGTAGAGAGGTGAGGATGGGTGAGAGAGGGGTGTTAATTATAGAGCCATACAATTTGATGGGTGGAGGGAGAGGTAGGTAAAGGAAATGTATATGAACTTTGTAAGTAAACCAATATAAAATAAAAATTTTATTTTAAAAAATGTGGTAGTAATTTAAGCCTATGTTTTATAAAGCATAATTATTTAAATACTCTAAAGCAGGGGCGGGCAGCAGTCTCTGGAGATAATGCTTGATAGAAGATCAGTAAGAAAAAAAAAAGAAAGATGCTCAATGAAAGGGAATGACACAATGACTACAGCAGTGGACTCAAGTGTAGTAAATATTGTGAAAGTTGTAGAATCAAACACCATTCCAGTCTGACTCCTCAGTATCTAACAACAACAACATAGATCTTAAGATAGTTTCTCTAAGAAACCTTAAAAACATAATGCCATATAGTGCTCCTTAACTTTTGGATAGGAATGACAGTGAGGTCAGACCTGGGAGCATGGGATATCAACAAAAGCAAAAATGAGGGGGGGAAATGTAATAAGAACTCAGTAATGACAGGCAGTGAACTAAACCATTGTAAGTATTATCTTTCTTTTTTTTTTTGTAAGTATTATCTTTCTAATCTTTGATGTGACTATCCTATGAAATTATTATTGTTATGTACTGTTAGTGGACTACTACTCAGAAACCCTACAATAGATCTGAAATTTATCATGTGCTGTTTTCACAATTCCCAACATGCTCGAGGCCACTCGAGTCACTGTGTCAGTCCATCTTGTTGAGGGTCTTCCTCTCTTTCTCTGACCTTCCATTTTTCCCAGCATCATGTCTTTTTCTAAGGATGGGGCCCTCATGACAATATACCCAAAATTTGTGAGATAAATTTTCTTTGCCTCAAAGGATCATTGTTGATGTGCTTTCTCCAACACAGACTTGTTCTTTCGGCAGCCTATAAAATATTCCGTATTCTTTAGTAGAATTTTAAGGATTTAAAGGAATAAATTATTCTTCTATCAATCATTGTCCAACTTTCATATGCATAGAAAACAACTGAAAATACCATGCATGGCTTGGATTAGGTGCACTTCAGTCTTCAAATTGACCATCTTGCTCTGTAGTGCTTTAGAGAGGCCCTTAACAGCAGATTTTCCCAGTGTAACACATCTTTTTGATTTCTTGACAGTTACTATCATAGATTTTTTTTTAAAATTAAAACCCCCACATCTATGTTTACTGCTGTTTTGTTCACAATAGCAAAGAGTTGGAACAACTGCAGTGCCCATCAACAAACAAATGGCTAGAGAAGCTGTGGTATATTCACACAACGGAATATAATGCAGCACTGAAAAACAAGGAACTCATGAAATATTATACAAAATGGGTGACCATGGAGAACATTATGCTAGTGAAATACTTCAGTCACAAAAGGACAAATACTACATAATGCCACTGAAATACTGCATAACCCCACTGACATGGGAGTTGGAGGGAAACTAAGAAAAGAGGGGATAATGTACACGGCATTTAAACAGATGAAGGAGATAACTGTATAAAAGGAATATATAATTAGGTATAATTGGCATGACAAGAGTCCAGAATAAGAGCTGCATAGTAAAGTAGACTTGGTGGGGGTGAGGAGGGTACTGTATAACAATTTAAGAACTTTTCTTTTTCCCAAAGAAAAAAGTTAATTGGGTGGGGAGGGTGGGCAGGGTGGGCAGGGAGGAAAATGTGCAACAATGAATGAATGGAAATCCAGGTTTTCTATAAACTTTCATTAAAATGAGTAAAAAAAAAAGTTAAAAAAAGAAAAAATCAAACCCATACAGTGTTCCCTGGCTGTTCAGACAACAGCTTCTTGGGCTAGGTTTAAGTTTCATCTGAACATAATTAGGTATTCTGAGATTCCCATTCTTCTCAATGTTAACCATAGTTTGTTACGATTCACACTGTCAAATGCCTTTGCATAGTGAATAAAATGCAAATAGACATTCTTCTGGTATTTCCTGTTTTCTGCCAAGATCCATTTGACATCAGCAATAACATCCCTGGTGCCACAGACTCATCTAAACCCACCTTGAACTTCTGGTAGTTTTCTGTCAATGTACCATTCCTGCTGTTTTGGGATGATCTTCAGCAATACTTTGTTTGCATGTGATATTAATGATATTATTCAAGAATTTCCATATTTTGTTGGATCCGCTTTCTTGGGGTTGGGAACAAATACGATACTCCTCCAGTCAGTTGGCCAGGTAGCTGTCTTCCAAATTTCCTGGCACTGACTGGTGAGCACATCCAGTGCTGCATCTGTTAGTTGAAATATGTCAATTGGTATCCATCGATTCTTGGGGCTTTATTTTTTGGCAAAATGCCTTCAATTCAGCTTGGACTTCTTCCTTTACTACTACCGACTCTTGATCATATGCTACTTCCTGAAATTTTTCAGTGTCAACCAATTCATTCTGGTACAGTGACTCTGTGTACTCCATCAATATTCTTTTGATGCATCCCAGATCATTCAAGATTTTGCCCATACTTGAAGCTTGCATTTTTTTCAGTTCCTCAGCTTGAAAAATGCTGAGCAAATTCTTCTCTTTTTATCCTACAACTCCAACTGTTTGCACATTTTATTATAATATTTTGCTTTGTCTTCTCAAGCTGTCCTTTGAAGTCTTCTGTTCATTTCTTTCACCTCTGCATCTCCTCCCATTGTTCTGGCTTCTCAACACTGCAGTGCAATTTTCAACTTCTTCTGACATCCATTTTGGTCTTTCTTTTTTCCTTTGTTTGAATAATAACCTTTCATTATCCTTATGGGTAATATTCTTTTTTTTATTTGACAAGGTTTACTTTTTATTTGTATTAAATTACAGAGTACCATCCATAAGATTATAACTTCAATTTTATAATAGAACTTAAAGCTTGGCTAATTAATTATCCAAAATGTATTATAAGATTTAGTGAACACTGAAGATATTATTTGGCATAACTTGGCAAGATATAGTTTTGGACTTTGTTGTTTGTTGTTGTTATGTGCCATTGAGTCGCTTGAGACTCATAGCGACCCTATGTACAAGAGCCCTAAACGCCGTTCTATCCTGTGCCAATCTCACCGTCTCAGAGACACTCATTCCCACCACTCCACTTACCGAATCAATCCATGTCATCGAGGGTCTTCCTCTCCTGCGCTTTCCCTCCACTTACCTAACCATTTACTATTTATTTGTGCTGTGTGTGTGTGTGTGTGTGTGTGTACTTGTATAAAAATCCAAAGTTTGATATTAGGATTAATTCCTCTTTAAAAAACCTATTACATTATTAAATTGCATCTGTAGCTAAGGCAGAAATGTGAAAAAGTTACTAATTTCCTAAATACACATGAATTTACAAAGTAATTGAAAAGGAAATAAAAATTTCTACTGCAATTTTACATTACCATTTGATTGACATTTATGTGACACTATCAACCTGTGGAAATAAACATACTTTTAAAAAAAGTGATTGAAAGAATAAAGATTCTAGGGAGCTCTGGTGGCCTAGTGGCAGGAAGCTGCACTTCAATCCCAGAGGCTCACAGTTCGAATCCACCTGATCCTCTGCTGGAGAAGGAGGGGCAATCTCCTCCTGCACTAGTCAGATCCGATTTGATGGTACACACACACAAAAATAATAAAGTTTTAAAAAAAGAATAAAGATTCTACTAAGCATTATTGTACCCTCTAAATTAAGAATAAGTATTATTATGTCATAGGAAAAGGTGGCAGGTTACTCTCTTCTTATCAATACGGGAATTCTGAGGGAGCAATCACAGCAGTGTCTGTGCTCCTGGTCCTGGGGTTCATGCATTCCCATCACCGGGAGGCTGGCTTCTCAGGAAAGGTACAGCCAGCCCGTCTAGTGATGACACTGGCTGTGTAGTGGCCAGGATGGTTGCATTCAGTCAGAGCTTTGTCTGAGAACTGCTGTGACAGAAAACCTCCAACAAATGCATCAGTAGCGCCATTGGTGTCAACAATTTCTTTCTGGTCTTGATCCAATGCAGCAAAAGTGGTGACACCATTTTCTGTAGCCATTATTGTCTCTTTTCTCTCTTGGGTGAAGAGCACAATTCTCGGCCTCTTCAAGTTCACCTTTGGTAAGACTTGTGTCTTTTTGGTGATCTCTTTAATGTCTTCAGTCTCAAAGTCTTGCTCTCTGGCAAAAAGTGGCAGCTTCTGTCTCATTTCCAATAATATGCAACATAAGGCATAACTTTCATCAAAGGTTCCTCGTAGAACTAGCTATTAAATGGTATAGACAGATTCAAAGTGAAGATTGTATTGTTTTCAGAAGCATGATGAGCCAGCCACCTTTAATAATTTATTCTGGGGAAACTGTAAGAGAAAAGCCTGCTATATTAAAAACTCTCGCTTTTTCTACCAACAGCCAGTTTTTCTTCAGGTCAAGACGTTTTTCCTTTTTGTAACCATTGGGAGCAGCAAGACTAGCAACAAGAGTCCTGTTGTCGCCAGTGATGCAGGCTGCACAAGTCCCCGTTGCCTGTTCATTCTGCTCATAGCAATGAGAATCCACATGGGCTTCAGTAGCTTTTCTCTTTAGGATTTCCCCAGATTTATCTATACCAATGCATTTTAAAAAATGTTGCTGCTTTGTGTGGCTGTTGAATCATCCCCTGAGCCACTTTAATGGAATTCTGGGTGGAGCCTTTAGCATGATATTTGACATTAAGTTTTTTAACAAGCTCCTCAAATAGCTCCTTATGCTTGTCCACTGCTGAGATTTGGTCATTTGGTTTCAGTGAATACCTATTAAGGAAATCCTTGTCCACCACAGCAGAGATGTCAAGAAGTGGATTTCCCATTACAAAGAGAATATTTTCACTCAGCGCTCTTCACACTCACCCCACTTTGGCTATTCAGTGTGTCCCACCTCCTTTGTTCTCTCATCTTAGGGACAATATTCTTGATGTTATACCGCAACTCATCTGGTCTTCAATCTTTGGTGTTCAATGCCTGTAAATGGAGCAGTGATAACATGGGGAACGCTGAGTCTGATTTCCACCTGCTTCATAAAAGGAAACTGTCCCCAACAATAACCTCTACAGTACCAAACAAATAGCTACTTGGCCAGACATGCCACCCTACATGCTCCTGAACCTATTTCTGTGAATCATTGGGTCCAATGTTTGTTGCAACTTGACTCACAGACTTTACTCATAGTTGTGAGGTTTATTAGGGAAATAGGCTGAGGAGTGGGAGAGGCAAAGAATATCACACAAGTCCAGGTTTAGTCCAACAGTCCAAGACAGATTAGATTAACAAGGTACAATTCCTCAATTAGTGAAAGTTCAGGTTCAGTTCAACAGCACATATGTACCTCTGATTTCCTTAGACATTCAGCAAACTATCTCATAGGAGTTACAAGTCAGCTTTTCCTTCCATCATCCAGCAAGCAAAACCTTTAAACTGTGGCTCCATCTCCAAAGTTCCTCTGGCTATACCTTACTACAGTCTCTTTACAGAAGTACTACAGTCTCTTCAACCTCTCACCACCATTTCCACAGTATGGAAAGTGATCTCTTATATCGGTTCTATAGTTGTGGATTGTTTGCAAGGCCGTATGTCTACAGTTAAAGTAGCTGGAAACCATGCCTCCAACGGGGCTAACACAATGCATTGAAAAACCAATTTTCAAGGTTTCTCACACCACAATGTCTTAAATCTATTATTTAGATGGTTTTTTAATACTCAAGGTCATATTTTAATTCTCAGGATGTGTTGTAATATTCTTCAGCTTCAGTTTAAACTTGCACATAATTAATATGCAATATGAATTACATCTCAACATGAGGAAGACAAAAATCTTCACTACCGGGCTGATTGGCAACACTGACAGATGGGGAAAAGACTGAAATTGTTAATGATTTCATCTTGCTTGTGTCAACAATCAATACTCTTAGCACCAGCAGTCAAGAAATCAAAAGATGTTTAGCATTGGGAAAGTAAGCTGTAAAGTATTGAATAACAATGATGCCAGACTGAAGACTAAAGTGTGTCTGATTCAAGCCATGGTCTTTTCAATCACTTGTTATGCATCTGAGAACTAGACAACGAATAAGAATCACAGAAGAACTATTGATGGTTTCGAGTTATGGTGCTGGAGAAGAGTACTGAATGTGCCACGGACTGCCAAAAGAACAGGTAGGTATGTTTTGGACAGGGTGCAGCCAGAATGTTCCTTAGAGGTAAGGATGGAAAACTTTGTCTCACGTACTTTGAACGTCTTTTTAGGAAGGGCTATTCCTTGGAAAGGGACATCATTCTTGGAAAGGTGGAGGGTCAGCAAAAGAGAGGAAGATCTTCAAGATGTATTGACACAATGACTGCAGCAGTAATGAGCTCGAGTGTGTCAGAGATGGTGGGAAGGCACAATCTGATGATCTGGAGTTGTTATGAATCTTACTTGACTTGATGGCATGTAACAACAATTACCACAGATGTTAATTGTAGATCCAAGTAAGATGACATCATTGACACCTCCAATATTTGCTCTATCATGATGTTGCTTATTGGTGCAGTGGTGATGATTTTTTATTTCTTGATTGAGATGGAATCCACATTTAAGAGTTTTCAGTAAGTACTTCAAATTTTCACTTTCTGCAAGCATGATTATTATCTGCATAACTCAGGGTTAATAAGTTATGTTAAGAGTTTTCCTCCATTCTTAATGCCATATTTTTCATATAGTCCAGCTTCTCAAATTTTTTGCTCAGCACACAGAGTAAATAGTATGGAGAAGGATGCAACTGTGACAAACATCTTTCCTGACTTTAAACTATGTATTGTTTCCTTGTTCTGTTCAGACAACTGCTTCTTGGTCTATGTATTGGATCTGCATGATCACAATTAAGTGTTACAAGATTTCCATTTTTCTTACTGTTATCTATAACTTGTTATGTTCCACACAGCTAAATTCCATTGTAGAGTCAATAAAACACAAGTTAACATCGTTTTGGACTTCTCTGCTTTCAGTCAAGATCCAACTGACATCACCAATGACGTTCTTTGATCACTGTTAACTCAACGAAATAGATATCATTAATTCTACTTTTGCTCCCTCACTGCCAATGAGTCCATTCTGACTCACAGAAAATGATATAATTTAGATAATTTACTAGTTGGTACTTCATAGCTGAAAGAAAAAACAGCCTCAACAAAGAAGTCTAGCCAAGTTTTATGTCTCATTGCTGGAAATGCTGACAGTTCCCATATAATTGAAGCCTTTGCCATTTTTGTTGTTGTTGTTGCTAAATGCCATTGAATTGACTAGAACTCATAGTGACCCTATGAACAACATAACTGAACCTTGTTCTTTCCTGTCTCATCCTCATGATTTCCAACATCCAAACCCATTGTTACAATCACTGTGTGAATCCACCTTGTTGAGGGTCTTCTTCTCTTTCTCTGACCATCCATCTTTGCCAATGGGTTGTTAAAAAAGCCTGGTTCTAGGTTACACAATCAGTTACCTGAAACTTCCTTGGATAAATGTAATAATTATATCATCTTACAAATTTCACTGGGGAAATTTGCTGTAAGAGACTTCTCAAAGGTGCTAAAAAAGCAATTATGTCAGTCTAGAGACTAAGGTGTGCCTGATCCAGGCCATGATTCTCACAATTGCTTGCCATGTATCAGAGAGTTGGACAATAACTAGGATGACAGAAGAAGAATCGATGTCTTTGAGTTGTGATGCTGGAGAAGAATATTGAACATACCATGGACCACTAAGAAAACAAGTCTGTCTTGGAGAGGGTAAAACCAAGTTTCTTATTGGATGCAAGAATTTTGAAGCTCTATCTCACTAACTCTGGGCATGTGGCCAGGAGGGACCAGTCATTGGAGAATGACATAATGCTTGGAAAGGTGGAGGTACAGCACAGGAGAGGGAGACCACAGATGAGATGGACTGGTATAGTAATTGGGGCAATGGGGGTTGGTATTTCAGAATTAGTGAGACTGCTCAGAACAGGCAGGGTTCAGAGCTGCTGTACATGAGGTCACTATGGATCATAACAACATCTTATAAAAAATAGAATTGAGGAGGAAAGTATAAGAAAAAGAGGAAATAAAACAGGTGTTAAAGGCTTAGTAAGGAGGTACCCTATTCCGATTGCTTTTTGCTTGGTATTCTTGACAGTTTTTTCGTTTTCACTTCCATCATTCAAAGCTCTGAAGGCCTAGTCTGTTGAGAGTTGCCCTGCTAATCCAAAGGCCACACTTTTCTGGCAGCTCTGTTGGAGAAAGATGCACAACTTTTACAGCCTCAGAAATCCAGTGGAGGGTCAGCTATGAATAGGTTTTATTCGACTGAGAATGAGAGCACCCTTAAAAGTACCTGACACCTTTTACAGCTTTTAAACACATGGAGCCCAACAAAAATCTTATTCTAAAGTTAACTCAAATTAAAAATCTCTTGTTGTTGTTATTGTTATGCGCCATGAAGTCACTTGTGACTCACAGCAACCCTACAGACAAGAGCCCTAAACCCTGCTGTATCCTGTGCCAACCTCACTGTCTCCAATACACCTACTCCCACCACCCTAATCACTAAATCAATCCATCTTATCAAGGGTCTTCCTCTCCTGCACTGTCCCTCCACTCTCCCAAACATGATGTCCCTCTCCAAGAGTTCTTCTGAACTTCTGTTGTTGAACAAGTTTTGGGGTTTGTTTGTTTTCTGAAAACAAACAAAGGGTCAGCTATGGGACAATTCTGATTCTACAGTATACAACAACATGTTGAACAGTTTTCATATGGCTTGGCATCTCTCTTTCCCCATATCTGTTTCTTAGCTTGCTTGTTTAAATTTTTTTATATCTCAAAGACACATCCCACACTAATATTGTCTCATTACTATAATAGAAATTATCCATTCCTAAATTGGATTATTATAACCATTGGTATGTTGTTGTTAGGTGATATCAAGTACAACTCCTAGCGGACCTATGAACAACAGATCTGAATCCTGTCCTATCATGTGCCATACTCAGAATCTCTGACACACTCAAGCCCATTGCTGCAGCCATTGTGTCATCTACCTGGTTGAAGGTCTTCCTCTCCTTTACCGTCCTTCTACCTTTCCAAGCATGATGCCGCTCCCCAATGCCCAAAGTATGTGATTTTAAACACATTTTTGGGGAGATGCAATTCAATACGTAACAATTTATTCCCCCCAAATTCATGCTCTTGCCACTTGCAAAACACAGTCATAATCATCATATCATCCCAAAAGCCTTACACCAATTCTAAATCCAAAATCTAATTTTCTAAAGCATCTAAATAAAATATATGTAATACTTTGGGTATATTCTGTCCTGTGGCAAAATTTTTCTTTATCTGTGAACCTATGAACTCTAGATAAGTTAGTTATATATTTCCAGAGGATGATGGAGGAATATGTACAGGGTGGACATTTCCATTACAAATGAGAAATTAAAAAGAAAAAAGGGATAAAGAGTACCTAGCAAGTTCAAAACTCAGCAGAAAAATTTATATTAGCTCTCAAGGCTTAAGGATAATCTTGTTCTTTGGGACCATCAGGGCAATGGCCCTGACCTCTAGACTTAGGGTGTTGGTCATACTCTGCAGATTCTGCATGGAGGTCTCTATGCCTTAGGCTTCAGTTTTTCCTTCCAGGCTCCCTGGGATTACAGTTTTATTCCCTCAGCTTTAGGTGTCCCCATTTTCTTAGTCGATTGGAGTTGCAAACTCCTTTACGTCTCAGCCCATATAGGCCACTTCCTTCTGCCCCTTGAGCATGGTAACCCCACCCTTTCAGCTGCTGGAGGTGGCTACAGCTCCCTGGCACATTTTAACAGTAGCCCCACACTTAAGAACTGAGTTGTTAAATATCTCACTCTGAAATCCAGAAAACTGATCTTGCTCTTTGAGATACAAAAGACTTTGGCCCCACTTGTATCCCCAGCTATGCTCTTTGAGCTGTTCCAGGTGTGCTATAGTGTATTATTTGATGCCTCTTCTAGCCATTGCCTTACTTTCTTTCTTTTTTTTTTGCCTTAGTAGGACCATGCAAATAAAGTGTGAGACAGTGATGTAGAGATTGACCAGTTTCGTCATCCTCTCAGGCATAAACTGACCAGGTCCAGAGGTGAAAATAAGGATCTAATTTCCATAAAGAAGAAAGAAACTCAGTGTGCAACATATTCTTTGGACCTGAGACCTCTTCACAAACCAGATATGGGGCCTGTGACACTACCAAGATGGAATGAAACTTAGAAACTGCAGTAGGGGGTAGTAGCAGGAGCAGCAGCACTGCTGATGACAGCAGTGGAGAGAACACAGAACCAGATACCAATGTGAGACAGCTGTGAGCTCCAGGCCTAGAGAAGGATAAAGATGAGTACTTGCTGGCCCAGTGGGTGCCTTTGGACACTGGCAGGTGAAGGTAAGCCTGCTGAACCAAGAGCTAGAACCAAGTACTTTAGGGCTAAGGCTACTGGACAAGTGTGGGTGTCAGACAATTGGCAAAGCTAAAGAAACTATGTAACACTTACCTGAGGAGGGCAGAGTCCAAAGCTAAAAGTCTGAGAGTCAGAGAGAGGCCTCACTCTGGCACAGCTGAGAAGTTGCTTAACTAAACCATATCCTGAATGTTTCCAAATCTGAGTATCATTTCCCTTAAAAAGCCTTGTAACTGTCAGTACAGTCTGAATTTTGTGTATCTATTAAAACAAATTACTGAACTGTAGAGACATAATAACATGGGAGAGACAATTGGTGTTCAAAGTGGTGTTGTTGTTGTTATGTGCCATCGAGTCTCTTGCGACTCATAGCGACCCTATATACAAGAGCTCTAAACACCGTTTTATCCTGTGCCAACCTAGCCATCCCAAATGCACTTGTTCCCACCACTCCAGTCACAGAATCGATCCATCTCATCGAAGGTCTTCCTCTCCTTTGCCGCCCCTCCACTCTGCCAAACATGATGTCCCTCTCCAAAGACCAGTCCCTCCTTGCAACATGCCCAAAGTATGTCAGATGAAGTTTCAGAACCCTTGACTCCAAGGAGCATTCCGGCTTCACCTTCTCCAGGACAAACCTGTTTGTTCTCCTAGCAGTCCATGGTATATTCAACACTCTTCTCCAGCACCACAGCTCAAAGGCATCAATTCTCTTTCTATCATCCCTACTCAGTGTCCAACTCTCTGATGCATAGCAAGTAACTGCGAAGACTATAGCCCAGATCAGGTGCACCTTAGTCTCCAGCCTGACGTCATTAGGAAGAAAAGGAAAAAAAAAGTAGGACGATGTAGTCAATGGGGACATATCTGACCCCACAGGAATTGTCTTTGTGCTGCTAGTACTGCTGATGGATCTTTTTCCCCTCATTGAAGTTGATGGAGGTCAGGCACTTCTCTCCCAAGCTTACTACACTGTTTTTTTTTTAATTACAAAATTTAATTGTAAAGATCAAGCAGTACTTATTAGCCAAACAAATCCTTATTGATAGTAGTATGCAGGTAATAGTTGCTACAACTACACTGTTTTTTATACCAGTGGCATTCCTTTTCTTTTCTTAAAGGACATACGATGTAGCTCTCTTGCCTGTTTCCTGCCTGTAAGGTCCCCAGGTGCAGAAAACTTTCTTTCCTTTCATCCTTTTGCTGTCCTCTTCACTCCACGTTCATGGGTTTTCTGCCATGGCAGCTGGTTAGATGCATCACTCACAGGCTTAAATACTTTAATGAAATATTGAGTAACCATAACTTTGGTGAAAATTCTAGAATATGTGGTCTTAATTTGTACAGCAAAATTTCCAAATCATTACATTCTGCTTCATTTTATACGGTTCATTTTTAAGTTCATCTTGTTCCTCTCACATTTTATTATAAGCTGCAAGAAGAAATCATGTGGTCCCTTTAAGACCTTGTTTAGAAATCACATCATCCATGACAACAGTCCAGAATAAGAGGTGCATAGCAAAGTGGACTGGATGGAGGGGGGAGGAAATTGTGCAACAGTGAAAGAATCTTTTTAAAGAGAAAAACGAATAGGGACAGAAGGAGGAAAATGTACAATAATGAATGAATGGAAATCCAAGTTTTCTGTAAACTTTCATTAAAATGTAAATAAAATTTTTTTTTTTTTAAAAATCACAGCGTGGCAAGAAGCTGCACTGCAATCCCAGAGGTATGTGGTTCAAATCCACCAGATGCTCTGCAGGAGGAGGAAGGACAATCTCCTCCTCCTGTACCAGTCAGATCTGATTTGATGGTACACACACACACACACACACACACACACTCACATCATCCAAATATCCAAGTGTATCACTTACAAGTTTTACCCTCCACCAAAAACATGAGCATAGTTCCGAAAAATTCTTTGCCATTGCATAAAAACCACTGTCTAAACACATACTCACCATTTTCTTTCAAGGCCTCACCAAAAGTACATTTAATCTACATTTCTGGCAATATTGTGTTGCAAGTGTATCTAAGTGGGAGAAAATGGTACATTGAGGTATAGGGTCAGAGGGAGTAAGAATAGCACAGATCCTCACTGGCCCAGATCAGAAAGCAGATAAAGAGCCTGTAGTCCAGTCCCATGGCGCCTGTAGAGCCACACCAGCAGCAAGAGGTTCGTTTATTCATTGTTGATGCAGAGACTCACAGTTTTGGTACTGAAAAAATGGAGTTTATTAGGAAAGGAAGTTGGGGGGGGGAGACAAAGAATATCATCTGAAACAAGTCCAGGTTTTAGCTCAACAATTCTAAGGCACAATCCCTCAATAAATGCAGGCTCTGGATTCTGTTCAATCATCAAATCCAAATCATCCAGCAAGGTTTGCTACAGAGCAGTTATAAGTCAGCTTCTCTTTCAAGTATCTTCATGAACAACTAAACCTTTTACTGTGGCCAGTCCAAATGTAAGAAACCTCAGGTCACACCTTGCCACAGTTTGTCCGCAGCAATGCCACAGTCTCTCCACCACCAGCGTCTAGACGCCACAAGCCTTGCTCGCCTTAAACCTTGCTGACCAGTATGGGAAGAACTCCTCTTGTCCTAGTCCCACAGATAAAGCTGATTTGCAAGACCATGTGTCTGCAGTTAAGGAAGGGGGAGACTAGAAGGGGCTAAATAATGGTTGAAAAAACCCAGCTTTTAGGTAAATACCACAAAGTGCCAAGTGTATTCTCTAAGAAGATAGAGCTTTTTTTCTATAGCTCTCCTTCCTTCTGAGATCTCACTAGAATTGCCTTTGGCATTTATATTTCCAAGGTAATCTAGGCTTTTACTATTAAACCCCTTAATACTTTTCAGTCCTCAAATGCAGAACAGAAGTTCAAATCCTTATGGACTAGACTTTCTGGATCCATGCAGAGTAGACGAATTCCTGAAACTACTGCTTTGGGATAATCTTTAAACCTTAACCAAAAAATACTCCCTGAAGTTTTATTAAAACCAGCAATAATTTAGCTTCTTGTTGTTGTTAAATGCCATTGAGTCAAGTATGACACATAACGACCCTATGAACCAAAAGTCCGAACCCTGTTCTATAACTATCATTGTTTCTCTAGTGTTCATAGGGTTTCCAAAGGCCTGTTATTTAAAAAGTGGATTTCAATTTAGCTTAAATAGTAAAAAAGATCAGCAGTGAACACTATTCTATTTTAAGATCTATATGTGATCAAATTGATAACAGCAACTCAAAAGATTAGACAGAAACTTTAGGGGGCAGTGAGTTTATGTTAATGAGCGAGAATAACGTAAAAGGAGGGTGAGTATAGTTACACAATTTGGAGAATATGATCAATGCTACTACATGTAGAATTGGTTGGTACATGTTTTCCTGTATCTATTCTCACCACTACCAAAAATAAAATTTCAATTAAAAAGTGAGGTGGGCAAAGATTATGGAATGTATGAGTCCATCAGAACAAAAAAACCCAACCAGTCATCCAACTTCTATTCATTACCCAATTCCAAAAATGCTTCACAATTTAGGTATCTGTTACAGAGTTCACATTCCTCTAGTACCAAGTTCTTAGTTCTCCAGTGATTTATAACAGAAATACCACAAGGAGATGGTTTAAATAAACAGCAACTCATTGTCTAACAGTTTAGGAAGCTAGAAGTCTAATTCAGAGCTCTGGTTTTCTAGGGAAGGGCTTTCTTTCTGTGCCAGCTCTGGCAGAAGATCTATTTCTCCCCTGACTTTCTGCTCAAACTTCACATGGCTTCACATCTCTCTTCCCTCACCTCTACTTCTCAGCTTGCCTGTTTAATTTCTTCTATCTCAAAACAGATTGACTCAAGACACACCCTGTATTAACACTGCCTCACTAACCAGGGACAAACTGTTCCCAAATGGGGTATTAGCTATAACCATAAGTTAGGAAATATAATATGTATTTTGAGGGGACATAATCCAATCCATGGCTTAAAACCAAGAAAGGTGTGTATCAGGGGTTTCTCTATACTTGTTCAAACTCTATGCTGAGCAAATACTTTAAAAAACTGTACTCTGTGAAGAGGAATGTGGCACCGGGAACAGAGGAAGACTCAACAACAACCTGCATTATGCAGATGACACGACCTTGCTGAAAATGAAGTGGTCTGAAACACTTGCTGCAGAAGATCAAAGACCTCAGTTTTCAATATGGATTAAATCTCAACATCAAGAGAGAAAAATCTTCACTACTGGGTCAAGAGGCAACATGATGATAGATGGAGAAAAGACTGAAGATCTCAATGATTTCATCTTACTTGGATCCACAATCAACACCTTGATACCAACAGTTACGAAATCAGAAGACGTTTTGCTGTCAAGGACC
Source organism: Elephantulus edwardii (assembly GCF_000299155.1). Classification (NCBI taxonomy): domain Eukaryota; kingdom Metazoa; phylum Chordata; class Mammalia; order Macroscelidea; family Macroscelididae; genus Elephantulus; species Elephantulus edwardii. The sequence goes on along the minus strand of NW_006399934.1, from coordinate 1,929,315 downwards.
TCTCAACAGTTCTAAGAGCAGGGAGGTCTGGTGGCCTAGTGGTAAGGAGCTGTGCTGCTAAAGCAAAGGCATGTGGTTTGAATCCATGAGCTGCTCTTCTGGAGAAAGAAGGACAATCTCCTCCTGTGCCACTTACAGGTCCTGAAAACTCACTGGAGGGTTAGTCCCAACTCAAAAGCACATAGCAAAGTACTACAGAGCAATAAAGCCAGTTTAAAGACTGAGACACACTTGATTCAAGCCATGGTCTTTCCAATAACCTGCTATGCATATGAAAGTTATTGTTGTTATGTGCCATCGAGTCATTTGTGACTCATAGCGACCCTATGTACAAGAGCCCTAAATGCCATTCTATCCTGTGCCAACCTCGCTGTCTCAAACATATTCATTCCCACCACTCCACTCACAGAATTGATCCATCTCATCGAGAGTCTTCCTCTCCTGTGTCGTCCCTCCACTCTCCCAAATATGATATCCCTCTCCAAGGACCAGTCCCTCCTTACAACATGCCCAAAGTATGTCGGATGAAGCTTCAGAATCCTTGACTCCAGGGAACATTCTGGCTTCACCCTCTCCAGGACAAACCTGTTTGTTCTCCTAGCAGTCTATGGTATATTCAACACTCTTCTCTAGCACTACAGCTCAAAGGCATCAATTCTCTTTCTATCATCCCTATTCACTGTCCAACTCTCTGATGCATCGCACGTATTTGCAAAGACTATAGTCTGGATCAGGCGCACCTTAGTCTCCAGCCTGACGACATTGCACTTCAGTACTCTTGAGAGGTCCTTCACAGGCTGACTTTCCCAATGCAATTCATCTCTTGATTTCCTGGCTGCTGTTACCAAGACTGTTGACTGTGGAGCCAAGTAAACCAAAACTATTAACTTTCTCAATCTCTTCACCATCCATACTGATGCTGCCAATTGGCTCAGTGGTGAGAGTCTTTGTTTTCTTGATATTGAGCTTCAATCCATATTGAAGACTGCAGTCCTTGACCTTCTGCAGCAAGTGCTTCAGGTCCTCCTCAGTTTCAGCTAGCGGGGTTGTGTCATCTGCATAACGCAGGTTGTTGACGATTCTTCCACCAATCCTGATGCCACATTCCTCCTCGTACAGCCCAGTGTCTCGGATGGTCTGTTCTGCATACAGATTGAAAAGGTATGGAGACAAAATACATCCCTGACGGACGCCTTTCTTGATTTTGAACCATCCAGTGTCTCCCTGCTCTGTTCTGACGACTGCCTCTTGGTCCAAGTATCTGAAAGTTAGACAATGAAAAAGGATGGCAGAAGAAGTATTGATGCCTTTGAGGTGTGGTGTTGGAGAAGAGTACTGACTATCCCATGGACTGCCAAAAGAACAAACAGATATGTCTTGGAGAAGGTAAAGCCAGCCTGTTCCTTAGAGGCAAAAATGGCAAAGCTTTGTCTCATACACTTTGGGCATGTTGTTAAGAAGGACCAATCCTTGGAAAAAGATATCATGCTTGGAAAGGTGGAGGGTCAATGAAAGAGAAGACCACCCTTTAAAAGGTGGACTAAAAGTGACTGTAACAATTGACTCAAGTGTGTCAGAGACAATGAATTGACACAGAATAGGGCAAGGTTCAAATCCGTTGTTCATGGGGTTGATATGAGTTGAACTTGAAGACACTTAAGAACAACAACAATACAATCCATAATTGAGAGCATCCAATATAAAAAAAGATAAAAATTCAAGTGACTCTTATTAGGAAATGGTAAAGAAATAGAAGATTTTTTTTTAATCCACAAATGGAGATTGAAACCAAAAGGTGGTTCAGTTACAGTCCTGTGCTTTCTGATCACAATGTGTAGTTGACTGTCTGAGTCATGGAAAAAAGCATTTCCTGTGGATATTTTTGGGTTGCTTGCTTCAGTGGTAGGATTTGGGGCCCTATAACTTTATTCCCAGAAAACTCTGGTAACTGAATTGTGCGGCCAACCCTGCAAAGGCAGTGGTTAGAATCCACCATCTGCTCCATAGGAGAAAGATGGGCAATCCCTTACTACATAAAGCCTCTGAAAACCTATTGAGGGGTCAGCTAAGAGTTGATTTGACATTACAAAATAGCAACAACAACAATATCACCATATTCACCTGCCTAGTAGTAGAGAGACAGTGTGTGCCAGAAATGAAAATGTGAAGGGTATTAAGCTAATCATACTGGTGTTATGAAAAGCTTCAGGCCAACAGCTCCTATAGTCTATATTGCAGATTTAGATAGAAGACAGAAATAAATTCTGGACTCCCACAGATAGCAGTGAAGAGGGGACTTCTAGAGAATGTGTGAGGTTATGGATCTGTAGAAGTATTGACACAAAAGGCAGCTAGAATGGAAGTTTGGGTAATGCTCAGCAAGAAACTACATAGAGAGAAATGGAAAATTCCTGTAGTTTGACCAGTTTGACTAGAATAAGAGGTGATTCATCAGGGCCCCATATTTGGATGTTAAAAAAAAAAAGTTACTGCCTATCTATCTGCACACACAAATACACATGAGATAGTTAATGCAATTTCTTTACATCAGTTTAGTTCAGGTTGAAGAAATCATATACTACACAATTGAATAACTCTGGATCCTAAGAAGAATTATTTTGACAGTGGACAGTTAGGGTGTGTGTGTGTGTGTGTGTGTGTGTGTGTGTGTGTGTGTAAAATAACATCAAAGGAGCCAAAATATAAGTTTTCCTTCCTACATCCCAAGCTTCCTCCCTACACCTTGGGCTCTTTTCTGTACTCGAGACATATAGGCAAAGCAGCAGCACATCCATATTTTGTGTGACTTGTGAAACCAGTACAATTGTCTTAATGTCCTTCACATTTTCATTTCTGGAATGTAACAAGAGGCCTTACATTCCCACAACGACTGAACAGGAAAGGTCAAAAGAACTTTCCAAATGTAATTCTATTTAAAACAGGAAGGAAGAAAATGTGCTGGAAGGTAAATCTAAGCTAAAAAACTAAGTGCATAAATTAAGTTCACGGCTAAAAAGCCTAGATTTTGTGAGAGAGCTAGAAGCTGGAATCTGGCCAACCCCTCCTGCCTTACATCCTCACCCCCACACAATTTGCCTGAAAAGGACCACCTTCCCCCACTGTAGCACGTGTGTTAAAGAGGAACGAACACTGCTGATCCTCCCTTGCAGAACCACATTTTACATTTTCTCATAAAATGTTGGGTAACCAGAGGTTGCCAGAAAAATGCTGAATATCTAACTAACTGGGAGTTCAAGGTAGACCTTGGCCCCATCTACCATCCATAACTGGGTCCAGAAATTACGGAGGGAATGGTAGGGGAAAGGGAGAATTCTAAAAACACCTTCAAGACTCCCTATTTACTATTGACGGAATTTTTCCCCTCTTTTCAAAGCCTGCGGGTGGTAAAGGGGTGCAGCACTGATTCGGGTGGGGCAGGACGCAGACAACTCAGCCCTGCCTTTCTCGCCCCACTGAGCTTGTTCCTTCCCCCAGGTGATGCTAGTTTTCCCGGTTTTTAGCCTGTTTTCCTGCTTGCTTTTTAGCTGAAAAATCACAATCCTACCCATGCCTACATTTTTCCTCTGTATAGGTTAAAACAGATTTATCCTGGAGAGGGTTAAACCAGGCTGCTCCTTGGAGGCAAGGATTCTGGGGCTTTGTCTGACATACTTTGGACATGTTGTGAGGAGGGACAGGTCCTT
>NW_006399934.1:1912270-1925271 GCF_000299155.1 Elephantulus edwardii | reverse complement strand
CCACCCTCATTGCTATTTACTCATATTTGAATCTCCAGCGTGATCTTTGAGGCTGTAAAATTGCAGAGGTTGGAGATTTTCCGTCTTTCTCCCTCTGAACACTGGTGGAGTCATACTACCAGAGACACAGCATTTGGGTTAGCAGGGCAACTCCCTACATACAGACTACACCATCAGATCAAGGTGAAGTAAAAAACTGCAAAGCTTCTAGTTCAAGCTACAACATAATGCCCTACCCATCTGTTGACCCCAATTTTTAGCAACCCTGCAGGTCCAATTAGAAATGCGCCATAGGATTATCAAAGCTGTAACTTTATTAGAGCGGAAAATGCAACATCTTTCTTCTATAGAATGAATAGGTATGAATCACAAGCTTTTCGGTTAGCTGTTGAGTGCTTAACCAAATATTATGCTGAGTGAAAGAAATCAAGTCAGTCACAAAAGGGACAAATAATGGTCATCTCACTTTTACAAAATATCTAGAAGAGGCAAATATATATGGATCAAAATGGTTACCAGGTAAGGGGAGGACAAGGAAAGAATTTCAAAAGTGCCACAAGTTTCCATTAATGGTGATGGAAAATTTGGAAAACAACTAACTGGTGGTGGTAATGATTACCCAAACACGACAAACTTAATGTGAGCTACTGAATTATCCATGTTAAAAAGCTGATTTGGAAAAAAAAAAAAAAAGCTGATTTGGCAAATGTTTTGTCATAGAAATTTCTAACTACAATTTTTTTTTTTAAAAGTGTATGTCATTAATCCAATCCTTCTAGTTCCCCTTTTAAACCAATGTGTGTGTGGAGGAGGGGAACACCACAGTGAACCTAGTTATTATTCGTGCAGCCAAAACCACTAGGCGTCGGCCTGGCCCACACCATCACAGTGACCTACATCCAGCCGCCTTGTAGAAATGCAAACTGTCTCCTTGCAGTGTGGGAAGGAACGGCAAGGGGGAAAAGCAACGGCCTTGGTTCTACCTTAAACTATCAAACTAGTTTGAGTCCAACACCACTTTGCAATTGCAAACAAAGGCTGACCCGTCTGGTTAATCTCACACTGAACAGTTGGCGCCAACATTGCCAAGGGGTCAGAGCTGGGGTGCTCTGAGTCAGCAACAGCCCAGCACCGCCCTTGATCCTTCCTACCTTCGTACCCCCTCTAGTGAATCCGCGAAGAGTCTGGATCATTCTGGGGAAGGGCGGCCCCCTGGACTCTGATTGGTCCCAGGAAGCTAAGGGGCGGGACGCTAAGGGAAGCCCCTGGAATATTCCGGAATTGGCAGCCCAGCCGAGCGCGGTGATTGGATCTGGGGGAGAAAGGCGGAGCGCCACGGAGAAAGATAAATACGGCGCCACGGACCGAAAAGGCATAAACTACTGGAAGAAAGGAAAACGCTTGCTTTTCTTCTCCACTCCCTGAGTGCAACTCCTGAAGACTCGCCGCCAGACTTCGGCTTTCTGAAACAGCGCTCCTTGTCGCAGCTTCCGCCAGTCTTTTTCAGGTCTGAACTTCAGCGCCAGACCACAGCAGCGGTCAGACATGGCTAAAAACACGGCCATCGGCATCGACCTGGGCACCACCTACTCTTGCGTGGGGGTGTTCCAGCACGGCAAGGTGGAGATCATCGCCAACGACCAGGGCAACCGCACCACCCCCAGCTACGTGGCCTTCACCGACACCGAGCGGCTCATCGGCGATGCGGCCAAGAACCAGGTGGCTCTGAACCCCCAGAACACCGTGTTCGACGCCAAGCGGCTGATCGGCCGCAAGTTCAGCGACTCGGTGGTGCAGTCGGACATGAAGCACTGGCCCTTCCAGGTGATCAACGACGGGGACAAGCCCAAGGTGCAGGTGAGCTACAAGGGGGAGACCAAGGCGTTCTACCCCGAGGAGATCTCGTCCATGGTGCTGACCAAGATGAAGGAGATCGCCGAGGCGTACCTGGGCTGCCCGGTGACGAACGCGGTGATCACGGTGCCAGCCTACTTCAACGACTCGCAGCGCCAGGCCACCAAGGACGCAGGCGTGATCGCGGGGCTGAACGTGCTGAGGATCATCAACGAGCCCACTGCGGCCGCCATCGCCTACGGCCTGGACCGAACAGGCAAGGGGGAGCGCAACGTGCTCATCTTTGACCTGGGCGGGGGCACGTTTGACGTGTCCATCCTGACGATCGACGATGGCATCTTTGAGGTGAAGGCCACGGCCGGGGACACCCACCTGGGTGGGGAGGACTTTGACAACAGGCTGGTGAGCCACTTTGTGGAAGAGTTCAAGAGGAAGCACAAGAAAGACATCAGCCAGAACAAGCGGGCAGTGAGGCGGCTGCGCACTGCCTGCGAGAGGGCCAAGAGGACCCTGTCTTCCAGCACCCAGGCCAGCTTGGAGATTGACTCTCTTTTTGAGGGTATCGACTTCTACACGTCCATCACCAGGGCTCGCTTTGAAGAGCTGTGCTCTGACCTGTTCCGTGGCACCCTGGAGCCCGTGGAGAAGGCTCTGCGTGATGCCAAGCTGGACAAGTCGCAGATCCACGACCTGGTCCTGGTGGGGGGCTCCACTCGCATCCCCAAGGTGCAGAAGCTGCTGCAGGACTTTTTCAATGGGCGCGACCTCAACAAGAGCATCAACCCCGATGAGGCGGTGGCCTATGGGGCAGCGGTGCAGGCAGCCATCCTGATGGGAGACAAGTCCGAGAACGTGCAGGACCTGCTCCTGCTGGACGTGGCTCCCCTGTCACTGGGGCTGGAGACTGCTGGGGGCGTGATGACTGCCCTGATCAAGCGCAACTCCACCATCCCCACCAAGCAGACGCAGGTGTTCACCACCTACTCTGACAACCAGCCTGGGGTGCTGATCCAGGTGTATGAGGGTGAGAGGGCCATGACTCGGGACAACAACCTGTTGGGGCGATTTGAGCTGAGTGGCATCCCACCGGCCCCCAGGGGTGTGCCCCAGATCGAGGTGACCTTTGACATTGATGCCAATGGCATCCTGAATGTCACGGCCACTGACAAGAGCACTGGCAAAGCCAACAAGATCACCATCACCAATGACAAGGGCCGCCTGAGCAAGGAGGAGATCGATCGCATGGTGCAGGAGGCAGAGAGGTACAAAGCTGAAGATGAAGTGCAGCGTGAGAGGGTGTCTGCCAAGAATGCCCTGGAGTCCTATGCTTTCAACATGAAGAGCGCTGTGGAGGATGAGGGTCTCAAGGGTAAGATCAGCGACAGTGACAAGAAGAAGGTGCTGGACAAGTGCCAGGAGGTGATCTCCTGGCTGGATTCCAACACCCTGGCTGAGAAAGAAGAGTTTGAGCACAAGAGAAAGGAGTTGGAGCAGGTGTGTAACCCCATCATTACTGGACTGTACCAGGGGGCAGGTGGGCCTGGAGCTGGTGGCTTTGGGGCTCAGGCTCCCCGGGGTGCCTCTGCATCTGGTCCCACCATTGAAGAGGTGGATTAGGGGATCTTTGCTGCCTAAATTCTTTGAGGTGATTGGAACTCATGGACATTGCCTTATCCTTTTATTTTTATACTACTTGATTTTACCTTTTCCTCCCTCCTACAGTTAAATTGCAATCTAATGATAAATAGGTGTCTCTTGTTAATGATTTTGTAGCATAACTGGATGTTTATTCTAATTTGCATTTTAATATAAGTCAGTGATACAAACTAGTATTTTGTGAATCTCGATCTTCAAGTGAGTCAACACTGCCACCCTCTGTCTACTTTTTGCATTGCAAAATGTGCAAAGTCAATTTTTTTATATAACTTGTTTGCTTAAAGTTAAAAAATAAAATACTAAAAAAATGCATTACATTTTTGTATTCTTTTTATTTGGAGATGGTTGCTATATTAAAAGTTGGAGAGTTCTTCACAGAACTTTCTAGCAAGAAAGGCCTGCTGGTCTCCTTGTAAAAAATAAGATATTGGACACTCTGGAGTATGAATCTGACATAGAATTACCTTGAGTTGGAGTCAGCTTGATGGACTGATTTAATCATTCTCAGTACATAAATTATGTAACGCTCCACTAACCAGGAAAGGGGTACCTATATTAATAGCCATGGCTGGTTTTTGCTGAGACAACTGCATGAAAGACATCTGTCAGAAGGCAAAAAGTTGCAGGTGCTCTTTTTTAAAAGAGATTGGACATATCTGGGGAAATAAAGGGATGAGGATCTCAAAGGGGTGTTAAGAATTCTCTGAATCGACTAGGCAGAAAAAAAGGAAGCAAAACGAAGGGTAATTTCTTGCTCATTGCTTTGCTTCCTGCATTAATGAGTCCTTGAGTTTTATTTTGCACTCTTCACCGATGGGTTTTGTAGGATTTTATTTAGCTTATAAATTGTGGGGTTTGATGAAACATGCTGGTTCTTTAAATTCCAGCTCTCACAAAGTGCAAATTAATCTGGCCCCTCCCTGCTTTGTTGCCTCCTTTTAAAGCAGTCTATCTAAATAGTCTTCTAAAGTTTTAACATCATTTTGAGCAGAAATAGAAACAGTATCTTGAGCTGTGACCACACCAGATGCATTTAGCCAAGTGAGATGCTGCTAAAAGTGTGCCAAGGCAGCAAAAAAGAAGTGGGTCATGTGCTTTTTCAGGTTCTTTGTATCATCTCATTAGTGTTCACAACCCTCTAGGCATTCTAAAGCTTTTGCAGGTGGTCACTTCAGCCACATTTAGATCAACATCAGGGCAGCAAGTGATAGTTATCAGGAAGATTTTTGATTTGTTGGTTTTTGGTGGTTTTTTTTTCTCCAAACTCAGTACTATTGATATTTAAAGAAGCCCTTCTGAAAACTTGAAAGGATAGCTATGAATTGCTTCTGACTTGATAGCAATGAGGGTTTTTTGAATTGTTGTTAGGTGCTGTTAAGTCCAATAACACTCAAAGCAACCCTATGAACAACAGACCTGAATTTTGCCCTATCCTGTGTCATCCTCCTTACCTGTGACACAGACATCCTCATTGCTGCAGTTACTGTATCAATCCATTTCTCTAGGGATCTTCCTCTCCTTTGCTGACCTTTGTCTTTCCAAGCATGATGCTCTTTTCCAAGGAATAGACTTGCCTAGCTACATTTCTAAAGCCAGGAAGTAGAACAAACCCTTTTGCTTCACAAGCCCTTTGAAACACACATCTCATCCAAGTCACATTAAAACTGGGAAAAAGGGAGCTCTGGTGGCCTAATGGCAAGAAGCTGCTCTGCAAACCCTAAGGTGTGTGATTTCGAATCCACCTGATGCTCTGCTGGAGAAGTCTAGGCAGTCTCCTGTGCCAGTTGGAAAAAAGGCATGGAAAAAACCCCTAAATGGTTCATTTGAAACAATTAAGAATCTTCGTTTACATATTTGCATATATTTAAAGGTGTTTCTAAAGTGCAGCTAAAGTTTAAAAGTATTGTACCAGAGGCTACTTCTGATTATTTTTCACAGGAGGGAGCTCTGGTGGCCTAGTAAAAAGAAGCTGTGCTGCAATCCCAAAAGTATGTGGTTTGAGGCCACCAGTTATTCCACAGAAGGATGGGCAATCTCCTCCTGTGTGAGTGCCTCTGAAAACCCACTAGAGGGTTAGCTATGGATTAGTTCTGACTTGATGGTACATAATAACAAGGAGTAATGGGAGCTAGGACAGGATAGTGACCTTGGGATTTTCTCGTGGTGAGAGTCTAAAGGCTTGTGAAGGAAGGTTTAAAGGTTTTGACAGATTTGCAAGGGCTATGATAAAAAATTATGGAAATCTCCAGAAACATTAATAGGTATAAAAAGAATGTCTCCTAACTGGGGAAGTGCTTAATTTGAAGGCGACATCAGAATAGAAGTCATTTGCCTACATATACATACATCTTGGAACTTTAAAGCAATCTGGTTTTTTTTTTTATTATTTTTTATTATTTTGTGTGCGTGTACCGTCAAATCAGATCTGACTGGTACAGGAGGATATTGCGCCTCCTTCTCCGGCAGAGCATCTGGTGGATTTGAACCGTGTTCTTCTGGGATTGCAGTGCAGCTTCTTGCCACTAGGCCACCAGAGCTCCCCTAGCGATCTGGTTTTTAAGTCAGCCACAAATTGAACCTGGTCCCTGGCTGCTGAAGATGTATCAAGATAAAGAAGTGAATACTATAGAATTCATGGAAGAGACTTTTAAAAAATTTTATTTTTTTATGGAAGGCTGATTATGTTGGGCAAAATAATTGCAGAGGAAGCAAAACGATGCCTTTTCTGTAGTCACAGTAAGTAGTCTCTGTTGTACTGAAGGGATCTAATTTATGACTAAAACAGGAGATTGATTTAGAATGGTTTGTAGGCCCCAAATCATCCTATGTGACTTTCTCACAAACACGAAAAAATGATGCCACCTTATATAACTAAACACTATTTGCATTGTAAACAGGGGCGGAGGAGTAATGAAGGGGCCAGGATGGTGGGATATAGGTAAAACTTAAGTGAATTAAGGAAGGTTGGTTTGGTGGCCTAGAGGTAAGAATCTTGCTGCCAGTATGAGGTTGTAGATGGGCGATCTCTTGTCGTGCAGTCTACTGCTTCTGAAAATCCTCTGGAGGGTCAGCTATGAATCTATTCCTACCCCACAGCAACAATACTGAATTAAGAGTCAAGAGCAAAGACTAAGAATGGGGCCTGTAAACATCCCCACCCCAATTAGATTGGCTCACAATCCACCTTGTGACATATGATGACATTTCACCAACTCATTGGGGTAGAGTCGAAATCAACTCTTAGTTGTTTTGAGGCTGTAAATTGCTCGGGAGGAGGTTGCCTATCTTTCTCGCGCTGAGTAACTGGTGGATCTGAATTAACAGCCTTTGGATAACAGCACAGCTCCTTACACACTAGGCCACTAGATTTCTAAAAAGTGGTAAACATCCCTCTCACCAATTTCAGGTTGCTGACGAAAAAGACAGCCTAATGTGTCTGACAGATCTGTAGATTCAGGTAGACTTTCCTGTTTGGACGGGGAGAAGCAACCTAAATCCAGGATAACAAACCCCAAGATGGAGACAAGTGGGAACTCTACAGTTAAGGAAGGAGCTCATGGGTTGTTACTGTTCCTTGAGGATCTATTGCTTTTCCACAGGCCACTCTTTCCACACAGCCCGCAAGGGGGCGACAGAGCTGCAGCACGCGCGCGCATTCTCCCTCCCAACCTCCCCGCCTCTGGGGGCCTTCTCCTGTCTGGCCACCCAGGTCCCCTGTTTTTGGTTTGGGTGTTTTTCTATCAAATTCACACAATACCTCCGATTATTTGTACAAAAAAGTGTTAAACATACTTCCAGATCTCACTTTCACTCTATTAAATTTTTAACTGAGAGAACGATGGAGAAAATGGCGCGAGTCCGGTCAGGCATTTGAGAAGACCGCTATGCCTGGTTAGGTCCTTGGCCCGCGTTGTCATAAATAGCCTTGGCTCCACCTTTAATGTTCTTTCTCGTTCCGTCCACGAATCTTTTGTGCATGTTCCTCATGGGAGCTCACTCGGCTACCCAGCTCTTGGCGGTGATGCTGATCCCGATGGGAGGCAGCGAGGCTGGCCACGGAGCCCAGCATCATCTAGGCACTTTGCAGCATTCAGGTACCGTTGGGCCCGACTGGGTGAAGGGGGCATGATCACGGGCTGAGAAGGATGAACTATTGTTACAGACTAGAGTTTCTGATTGTCTCCGTGACGCCATTGTTAGGAACTGACCCAGCCTAGGGCAGGAGGAGCGTGGCTGGAATCGCTTCGGCCTTTGCTGACTGCTTGGTTTTTTTCTCAGGCTCCTGAGTCCCACAGACGGTTCGGTAGCGCCACGTGTGGTGAGTGTTGTGCGAAGTGGTTCGCGGAGGTCGCCCGGGTGAAAGGGAGGACGGAGGTTAATGATGACCCCAGGTGATTCTGAGTGTCTCGCTGACGCCATCACCGCAGCGCGCTGACAACCCCCCCACCTCCAGGACCTGCATCCCAGATTCCAGGGTTTGGGGAAGAAACAGAGCCAGGAGCCCGTAATAATTTTTTTTTTTCTTTTAGCGTTTACTCCTTCGTTAGAGCATTTGGGATGTTTACCTTGATGGTATTTAGGATAAAAAGTGAGTATCCTTTTCCAAGTTCCTCTGCTGATAGTCTGCCCGCCCCTGAGCCCTTTCAACACTGTACTCATTGTACTTGGGGTTCTTATAAACGATCATGTTGTATATGCCTAGTGATAAAAGAAGATCTTTTTTTTTTTTATATTTCTGAATTTTGTAGTAAGTTGTCCTTCCATGAGCTTGAATAAGTTTCGCTTTAGTCAGTTACTTTAAGCTCTGTTGTAATTTTTGAGACTATTATATTAGAATATATGAAATCTTATTTTAGGGTGACTTGTCTTGAAGTAAATCCCTATCCCTAATTTGAGTATGATGATTTCTCAGACTAGAGTCTCTGACACTTGGTCTTGATGTCAAAAGTAAATTCTGACTCATTTGGGGAACTGGGTACTTAAGTTGCTAAGAAAGGGCCAGCAGGGGTCCTCAACACTCTGCTTATCCATCTCCTAATGGGTTATTCCACTTTTTCACGGCCAGGGCAATGTCCCAGTGACTGAAATTGATCTGGGAATAATGTGGACAGATGGCTAGAGCACCAGTGGTGATTCTTGATGGAGTCTTCCATTCCCCTGGGCTCCTAAGGTAGGTGCCTTCCGTCTTGGTCTACAGTCCTAATGTGGAAATGATGACCTGGTTGGACTAGAGTCTCTGAGCTGTTTTCTGAGGATTTTTGAAACCACCTGATCCACTTTTCCTTTCCCTTATCCCTTGCTTTGTTTATAATCTGGATCTACATGCTTCTAACACATACTCTTTATGAAATTCTAGGATCTTGCAGATGCAAAGAACATCACCTAGAAGCTTGGCATCTCCTGTATTGATGTATAACCAGCCGACAACTTAAGGGGAAATTATCTAGAGATTTGGATTGATCTTTTTTTGGCTTTATGTAAAATGAATTCTAATAAAATAAAGCACATTTTTTTGTCTATGATATGCAAGGTTTTTAAGAGGGTAAACAATTACCACAGGCCCCCTTTTTTTTTAAAATGAGTCAGTGAAAAGCAATATGCTCTAGATTATTCAGGTTTTGTTAGGGAGAAGTTATTTGTAGGCATTTACAAGTTAATCCAACGCCACTAAAGGTGAGCCTGCTAAGTGAACTCTTGAACATTTCTCATTTTCCCCCCATCTTTACGCCTGTGCTACCATTTTAAGACAATTTTTTAAGTCCATTCTCAAATGTGTCATGTTTTACATGTAAATCTCTGGTGGTTTCTATGATACAGATCATCTCCTGATAAGCTACCAAATGTATACAAATTCTTAGCTTTTAGGTTAGCATTACAAACCATTTATGCTACTTGTGGGCTTGCTTGGGAGGGAATTTTTTAAGTGGATTTTTCCACTTCTCTACCCTACATTACATTAGAACTGCCAATACAGGTTTGGTGCATGGTGTCCATAGGAACCAGAATTGAATCCATAACATAGTCAAGAAATTGTGACTGTTGGCCTGACAGGTATGCTAAGTTTATTTAACCAAAGCCATGGTAGTTGGTTGTGGGGTTTTTTTTTGTGTGTGCTTCGTATTGTGAGTTTGACAGTGATTAAGACAAAGACTTGATGCCTTTGAATCATGTTGGCAAGAGGTATTCATCAGGGACTGCCAAAAGAACAAATCTGTTTCGGAGGAATTGCCACCAGGGTGTTCCCCTGGTAAAACCTCAAATTGGGCTTGTCAGGAAGCACCAATCCTTGGGAAAATTAGAGGTGTAGTCAAAGAGGAAGACGTTTATTGAGACAGAACAGTAGAAATTGGGCTGCAACAGTGGGCTTGAGCATAGCAGAAATGAGGGTGCTGCAGTATAGGGCCAAGTTCTGATCTGTTCATTTTGGCAACCCTGTGAACAACAGATCTGAACCCTGTCCTATCCTGTGCCAATCTCACAATCTGACACATTTTAACCCATTGCTCCAATTGTCAGTCCATCTGTTTGGGGATCTTAGCTATCTTTCCACCTTTCTAAGCATGACACCCTCCAAGGAAGAACCTCTCGAACATGCCCAAAGTAGGTAAGATAAATCTGTTCTGCACCATGTTTACAGTACACTTTCAGCAAGAAAGGTTGTATCTGCATACCAAAAATTATTGATGACCCTCCCACCTGCTATATTCTTCAGAGTCCAGTTTCTTGAATAAGTTAACTCAGCATACAGATTGACTTGGTAGGGAGACTACAACCCCTGATACCTTTCTTAGGCTTTAAACCATGTCGTGTCCTTACTCTGTTTGGTCTGTTTTATGTGAGCATAATGGAATGTTCTGGGATTCCCATTTTTAATGTTAGCCCTAATTTATGAATCACAGCCAATGCCTTTGCATAATCAATAAAGTACAAATAGACATTGTTGTAATCTCGCAGGTGGGGTCCATCTGACATCAGCAGTGATATCCCTGGTGCCATGCCATGACTTTTTCTGAATCCAGCTTGAACTTGGCAGTTTTCTCCATGTACTGTTCTGGATGTCTGCCTGATGCTCAGTATTTTGCTTGCATATGTCAATGACAATATCTGATAATTTCCACATTCTGTTGTTCATAGGGTAGTTACGAATGGAAATAAGGTTGGCAATCAAAAACTATGTAGGATATGCAGGGGGTTGCCATAATCAGCTTGTGACTGCCCTCTGATAGGGAAAAGTTGGACTCGGCTATGAGTTGGCTAAGGGCACATAGCAATAGCAAAGAAAGCATGGTTCTGGGTTATTCTAATTATTCAGCATGTTGTAGTGTCTTGTTGATACTGTGTACCCTAGAGTCAGAATTGACCCATAGCTGACCCCCTCCCCCCCAGCGGGTTTTCAGAGGCTTCCGGTGAGCAGCTGGTGGCCTCAAACGGTGCCTTTGGGATTGCAGCGCAGCTTCTTGCCACTAGGCCACCAGAGTCGTGTTTTAGGATCAAGAAATAAGCTGCATATGTATTTGTTTGAAACATTTAGAAAGACCTCAGTGCTTGTCTCCCGGAGCTGCTTATACTCATCCCCTAGTGAAGTTCCTTTATGATTCACATAAATTCTAGCATTTGAAAAGGCCTCATCTTAGAACAAAGGAATGTTTGAATTATAAACTCTGGTTAACATCACCATACTCTTTACCTTCCTCCAGCCAAAACTACTGTGTTGTGTTTTTCCTTACAGAGGAGAGTTTGTGATCTGAGCAAACGAAGCAGTAGCCAGTTAAGGTTTCTTCCTAGTCAGTGCTAGAAAGAATTGTTTAATTGGTGTATATCTTTTAAACAAAGTCTACCTTGATATAAGTATAGAAGTCAGGGTCACCTTTCTTTAGTTTGCTGTAATCCACATTCACTGGAGTAGAACTTGTATTGATGATTGGGTTCTCGTTTGTTTCATGGTGTTCTGGGTTATTCTTTCTATCTCAACAGACATCTGGATTAAATAATGCCAGGTGCAGGATACACAGTGCTGCTTTAATACCTCCAGCTCTAGTAAACCGAGTTATCAAGCTTGGGTGCTGCTTGCCTTGATTGAGGATCTTGAGCATGTTTGCCGTAGGGAACTCATGTGCAGATAATGTCTATAAAGTTGATAGGTCTTGGAAGTGGTACTCTGCCCCAAGTGCAGGTGTACAATCGAATTGTAGGCACTTTTCCTCCCTGTTTTTTTTTGGTACACCAGTGTTCATAGCATTATTCATCATTGCAGAAACATGGAAACAGCCCAGATGTCCAACCACAAATTGAGAAGTTGTGGTACATTCATACAATGAAATACTACACAGTACACAGGAGCAATGATATTGTAAATTACTACCTAACTTGGGAGGGACTGGAGAACATTGTGCTGAGTGAACTAACTCAGTCCCACAAGGAGAAATACTGTATAAAACTATTATTGTAGAATGAGTATGAGGATCCAAGGTGAGGTGGTAGGGTGGAAGCAAAGGGATGAAGAGGGGTGGTTGAAAGGGGTGTTAATCATAGGGTTGCACAATTCTATGGGGGTGATGAAGGAAATGGGAAGGATCTTTTGTGAAAATGTATTAAAACTTTGTAAATTCTAAATTAGAACCTATGTTACCTTAAATTCATGTTGAGGGTCTTCCTGTCCTTTGCTGATCATGGAAAAGTATGATATCTAGAACTTTGGGAGGTGCTATTTTTTTCAATGCCAGAATCTCACTGTAAGTATACAAAATGAGTCAATATTTTAGCTGGGATGCTCTCCAAATACACTACTTTAGGAGTGAGTGTGGGAATAGGAAAGATAGCAGATCTGTTGATTTGTAGACTCTGGGAGGTATGTTTGGGATGAACATTCTTCTAAGTGGTGCACTGGTCTGTACTTTGCTGCATTTTGCTGTACTGCTGTAACTTGAGGTTACTGTGATGTTGAATGCTGTGCCACTGGTGTGTCAAACGTCATAATGGTTATCTATTGTGGATAGTGGTTCGTGGAGCTCCCAGATTGATACAAGTTTGGTAGCAGGGGTGCCATCCAGTTCCTAAACCATATGCTTCAGGAAACTGAACAGAGAGAAATGATGATAGTTATAATACAGGGTTCCGGTCTTTTGTTCATAGGATTGCCATGAGTCGTGCTCAACTTGATAGCACTTAAGTCTTTTCTGAAAATAATGGCCAATGCATGTACAATGACGTTTTGCCATTCTGGCCTCTAAAGGGCGCTCTAGCTGCATTTCTAAGAGATTTGTCTTCTTAGTCTGTAGTTTCTGTGCTCTTTGCCAATACCACAACTCAAAGGCATCCGTTCATTTTCCTTGTGTCTTATTCATTATTCAACTTTGTTCTGTCTATGAAACAATAGAAAAGATCATGGTCAAGCACAACTTACTCTTTTCCCCCCTCAACTTGATCATTAGCTTACCTCCCTCCTTTGCTCTTTAGCACTTTAAAAGAGGTCCTTGACAGCCAATTTGCCC
>NW_006399934.1:1909165-1911764 GCF_000299155.1 Elephantulus edwardii | reverse complement strand
ATTTATAGGTAACTTTGAGAAGACTAGGAATTCCAGAACACTTAACTGGAAATGCTCAGAAAGAACCTGTGTACATAGACCAAGAAGCAGTTTAAATAAAGCAAGGAAGTAATGCCTGGCTTGAAATCAGAAAAGGAGTACATCAGGCTGTACTCTTTCACCATACTTATCCAGTATACTAAGCAAATTATGTGAAAAGCTGAACTATGAAGGGAGCTCTGGTGGTATAGTCCATAGGGGTTTGTGTTGTAAACTGAAAGGCTGTACCTCTGCCCATTCAAATCCACTAGCTGCTCCAAAGGAGCAAAAATGAGCAATCTCCTCCTATACTATTTACAACTTTAGAAACCCAGCGGGAGGATCAGCTGTAAACTGGTTTCAGCAGTGAGTGAGTGGGACATGAAGAGAAGTAAGGCATCCGGTTTGGTGCAAGACTCAACAACCTGTATTGTGCAGATGATATAACTTTGCTCGCAAGCAAGAAAGCTTGAAGCACTTATTTAAGTATGGGATTACGCTGAGCATCAAGAAAACAAAAATCCTCATAGTAGGTTCAATAGGCAACATCATGATAAAAGGAGAAAAAACTGAAGTCAGTGAATCCTCACTTAACCCCTATAGTTCCCTCACCTATTGACATTGTTCACAGCTTTAGTTTGCTTGGCTCCACAGTCAACACTCTCGGCACCAGTAGCCAGGAAATTAAAAGGCACATTGCCATGAGAAAGTCTGCTGTTAGGGACCTCTCCAAAGTACTGAAGAGCAATGGTGTCTCTCTGGAGACTAAGGATTGGTTGCTTGAGGCCATGGTCTTTGCAATCACTTGTTATATGCGTCAGAGAGTTGGACAATGACTAAGGAGGATAGAAGGAGAATTGATGCCTTTGAGCTTTGGTGCTGGAGAAGAGTATTGAGGGTACCATGGACTGCTAGGAAAACAAATAGATTCATCCTGGAAAAGGTTAAACTGGGAGGCTCCTTGGAGGCAAGGATTCTGAGGCTCCATCTAATATACTTTGGACATGTTGTAAGGAGAGACTGGTCCTTGGAGGACATCATGCTTGGTAGGGTGGAGGGACAGACAGCGCAGGAGAGGAAGGCCCCCTATGAGGTGGATTGATTCAGTGACAGGTAATCGGGATGGGTGTATCGGAGATGGTGTGATTGGCACAGGACAGAGCAGAGTTTAGGGCTGTTGTCCATAGGGTTGCTATGAGTCACAAGCGACTTGACGACACATAACGACAAGAACAATATCTTAGCCTTCCTACCTCAAGTTTAAAACAGATTTCAGCCTCTTAATTGCAGGGCAGTGGAGGGAGTGCTGAAAACCTCTGTTGAGTCTGTGCCCCCAATTTCTCTTCCCTCTTCAGCTAGAGTTCTTGAAACAGTAAGTAGTCTAGAGTTTATTTACACTTCTGCTCAATACCATCTGGCTCCAGTTACCACCCACAATTTCATTGAAACTGTTGCCTTCAAGCTCACCAAAGCACCCCTCCACATAGACAGATCCAGTGAGTGGACTTTAGTCTCCCATCTCACTGCACCTGGTGAGTCAGTTGATTACTTTCTCTTTGAATCTCTTCCTTTAGCCTTCATAACATCTTTTGAACCTACTGTTAGGACCATTTCTATTCTTGCCATTATGAATAAGGAAGACAGAAGAAATAATGCATTTGAATTATGTATTAACAAAGGATATTGTGTATAGCAGGAATTGCCAGAGAATAAAATCTTTATAGAAATACAAATAGATTGTTAGATGCAAGGACAGTAAGATTTCATCTCATGTCTAATATTATTAGGGAGGACTAGTTCCTGCAGGACATTATTCTTGGTAAAAGAGAACATCAGCAAAAAAGAGGAAAACTAAGAGGTGCAAGGGGAGTGGGGGTGCAGCTAATAGAGGGTTGAGTGTTGGCGAGATCAGTGCTTGTTCGTATTTCTAGTTTATAGAAGGTGTGGAGCCCTGAGTCACTGTTGAGCCTAACCCTGAGAGAAGCATATTTATTTGGAATCAAGCTGAGCCAACTTGGACTGGACTTCGGGATCCCTACCATGACTCAGGCCAGAAGACTTTATTGACTCATCACTGGGTCCAGAAAAATAAAAGCCAGTTCTGTGATTGGGATAGGGTTGAGGAGGAAGAAAACCCTCAATGAGAGGATTGACACTGTGGTTGCAACAATCAGCTCAAACAGGAACAACAGAGAGGATGGAACAGGGTCAAGCAGAATTTCCATTTGGTTGTATATAGGGTGCTATAAAGTCAAATGAGCTTAACAACATCCAGTCTTTTTTGTGCGTGCCTCTTCCTCCTTTCCCTGATCCTGTAAATGTTGGAATTAAGAGTCGGCAGCTCCTTTCTACCACACCCTATGCTTTCCAAATGATCTGTGATTTACTTCCCAATACCCAGACCAGTGTTTTCTACCTTGGCTTTGCCTTGAATTTCTGTTTCATGCAGACAAATGGTTGCTGAATGTCGCCACCTGGATGTCACAAGAAAACCTCCAACTCAATGCCATCAAGTTGGTTCTGAACCAGAGTGACCCTCCATTAGGTGTCCTAGTCTATAAACAAAAGTCTTCACCACTGG
>NW_006399934.1:1904547-1905344 GCF_000299155.1 Elephantulus edwardii | reverse complement strand
GACAATGATTAGGGAGGATTGAAGGAGAATTGATGCCTTTGAGCTGTGGTGCTGGAGAAGAGTATTGAATGTACCATGGACTGCCAAGAAAACAAACAGATTCATTTTGGGCAGGGTTAAACTAGGCTGCTCCTTGGAGGCAAGGATTCTGAGGCTTCGTCTGACATGGACATGTTGTAAGGAGGGAGAGGTCCTTGGAGAGGGACATGCATGGGAGGCTGGAGGGACAGACAGCGCAGGAGGGGAAGGCCCTCTGTGAGGTGGATTGATTCAGTAACTGGGGTAATCGGGATGGGTGTGTCAGAGGCAGTGCGATTGGCAGAGGATAGAGCAGAGTTTAGGGCTGTTGTACATAGGATCGCTATAGAGTTTAGGGCTGTTGTACATAGGATCGCTATGAGTCGCAAGTGACTCGACGGCACATAACAACAACATAAAGTGGGAGAGGCTGGAGGACATTATGCTGAGTGAACTAACCCAGTCTCATAAGGACAAATACTGCATAAGATTATCATAAATATAGAAGGATAAGATGTATATAAAGTCTAAAAGGGAAGAGGGAACAGGAGAGGTAAAGGATGGGGAGGGGAAGAAAACACTAGGATAACAGTTTGGTGGGTGGAGGGGGTGTGAAGGAATTAGGAAACATCCAGAGGAGACCTGAAAATGTGGGGTAATGGTAATTTTTTTTACTACAAACCTATAATGTTACTTAGGGCATACAAGTGTTTATGTATTACACATTCAAACATTTGAGTTATTGTTTGAACACATTTTTCTAAATATAGACTTAAAAA
>NW_006399934.1:1902114-1903402 GCF_000299155.1 Elephantulus edwardii | reverse complement strand
CAAGGGTTTTCCTCTTTTTATCCACCCTTCCAAGCTTGGTGTCCCTCTCCAAGGACTCCTTGCAACATGCCAAAAGTATGTCAGATGGAGCTTCAGAATCCTTGCCTCCAAGGAGCAGCCTGGTTTCACTCTCTAGGACGTACCTATTTTGTTCTGATACCAATATAATTTTTTTAAAAAAGGTAACAAAAGCATAAACAAAACTCATCACAGCCAAGTAAATTTCAACTCAGAATGATCCTCCATTTAGTTTCTGAGGATATAAATCTTTCCGAGGTTATACACATGGAAACTGTTAACATCTTTCTCCTGAGGAGCGTTGATAGGTTTGAACCACTGGATAGGTGCAGCCGAATATGGAGTATATCACCAGAACTCTTGTAGATAGACATTTTATAATACCAGATTCTCCTGCCATCTGAAAAAAGTTAATTCCTATGAAATCATTTCCAAGTGAAAGTGGCTTAAAGCAAAGGTAATTTCCATTAACATACATGCGTAAAGTTTCTAAGTATTCACAGACTGAAGGAGTTAGTCTACCAAGTCATAATAAATAACATATAAAACCTAACACAAATAACTATAACCTATAGTGTTCACACAATTCAAAGACTTGGTGACTTGATGCATTGATGCTGAGTGTAAGGGATCGAATTTAGCACAGCCAGTCTCAGGGTATATCCTACCTCTTTAATTGCTCATTGCAAAACAACCCAAATGCTGCTTTGCATTTCAATTTTATTAACTAAGTTAATAGAAGGCAGATTCTGCCATCCTCACTCATGCTGCCTACACTGTTTTGTGCAGTAGCACATAACTGGTAGAAGTAAAGAAAGAACTTGAGGAAAATCTATAGCCAGGAGAGGATAAAATAGATGAATGGGACCTTCTAAGAATCAAATCCTTATGCACATCCAAAAACTTACCAATAGGGTAAAAAGGGAAGCTACAGATTGGGAAAAAATATTTGGTAATGACACGTCAGACAAGGGACTTATATCTAGAATTCATAAAATACTCGAGCACCACAACAAGATAAAGGTAAACAACCCTGCTGAAAAATGGGCACAGGATATGAAAAGACACTTCACCAAAGAAGACATTCAGATGGCCAACAAACACATGAAGAAATGTTCAAAATCTCTAGCCATATGCACACCCATGTTTATTGCGGCTTTGTTTGCAATAGCAAAGAGCTGGAAACAACCCAAGTGCCCATCAACTAATGAATGGATAGAGAAGCTGTGGTATATTCACACAATGGAATACTATGCTCCATTGAAAAACA
>NW_006399934.1:1894890-1898689 GCF_000299155.1 Elephantulus edwardii | reverse complement strand
TACCTCTAAAGAGCACGTGGGCTGCACCCTCTCCAAGACATACCTGTTTGTTCTCTTGGCCATCCATGGGATGTTTGGTGCTCTTCTCCAACACCACAGCTCAAAGGTGTCAATTATTTTTCTATCATTTTAGGATTACACAAATGTCAATGTACTTAAAATAGGGCCTAGCACATTGGTGTTAGGGACCATTGAATTGCCTATGAGACACTGTGAATTACAGATTGTAACTTTGCCCTCTGCTGCGCCATCCTCATGATTTCTAACCTGCTTAAGCACATTGCTACAGTCATTGTGTCAGTCTTTCTTGCTGAGGAACTTCTTCTCTTATGCTGACCCTCTAACTTTCCTAGTGTGATCTCTTTTTGCAAGAATTGGTCTCTCTTGACAACATGCCCAAAGAATTTGAGATGAAGTTTCACCATCCTTGTCTCTAAGGAGCTGTACTTCTTTTAAGATAGATTTGTTTATGTTTACAGAATCCTACAGGCCTCCACAAGAAAAAACTTGAAAACCCACTCGCAAAATGGGCAAAAGACATGGAAAGACCTTTCACAGAGGAAGATATTTGGATGGTCAACACACCCATGAAGAAATGCTCAAAATCACTGGCAAGAAAAGAATGCAAACCAAAACCACAATGCGATACCATCTCACCTCAGTAACAGTGGTACAGTTTAACAGAACTGCAAGTAATAAATGTTAGAATGTGGAGAGATAGGACCTTGTTCACTGTTGGTGGGATTTAAAATGGTACAACCACTTGGGAAGGTAGTTTGGCATTTCCTCAAAAAATGAACATAGAAATTCCATATGACCCAGCTATTCCACTACTTGGAATATATTCCGAGAAAATTAGAAATGAGACACACATGGAGATTTGTATACCAATGTTGATAGTGGCATTATTCAGCTTCGCAAGCACATGGAAATGGCCCAAATATCCAACCACAGTCGAATAGATTGAGAAATTGGAAGCAAGAGCAGCATCCACTTCTGAAATAGCTTGCCTCCGGAAACCCTATGAACCTGGAGAAAGAATGAAAGTTATACATGTTCAGGTCTTTCGTTCATAGGGTTGCTATGAGTTGCCTACGATTCAATGACACTTAACAACAACAAAATATACTAACAAATAATTTTCTGTTTTGTCTTTCCATAAAAGTTATCTGTATTACAAAACTAAAATTTCAGTTCCATAAGAGTGAGACTGAGAAAAATTGGATGAATTATGTATACTGCATTGAAACAGATGAGGGAGAGAACAGTTTAAAAAAGCACTAAATGATTGGATATGGTCATGACAAGAGTCCAGAATGAAGGATGCATAGTGGAGTGTACTGAGGGAGGGGGGATTGTATACCAATAAAAGAATTTTACATTTCAAAGAGAAGAGTGAACTGGCGGGGAGGGGTGGACAGGGAGAAAAAAGCAACAATAAATGAAGGGAAATCCAAAATCTCTGTAAACATTTTTTAAAATTAATAAAATGAAACACAGAGAAAACCCCCAAAACTAAAAAAAAAAAGATGAAAGGAGTACACAGAGTCACTGTACCAAAAGGAATTGGCTGACACAGAAGAAATTCATGGAACAATGTATGAGCAAGAGCCTGTGGTGATGAGGGAAAAAGTTCAATCTGCTCTGAAAGAATTGGCAAAAAAACAAGGCCCCAAGAATTGATGGTATATCAATTGACATATTTCAACAAAGAGACATTGCCCTGTATGCACTAAGTTGTGCCAAGAAATCTGGAGAACAACCACCCGGCCCAAGGACTGGGAGAGATCTATATTTTTTCCTATTCTATATCACATGCAAGCAAGAGTCTGCTGAAAATTATCCAAAACCAACTGGAATAGCACATCAATAGAGAACTGCCAGTGGTTCAGATTGGGTTTTAAAGAGGCCATGGTACTAGGAATATTACAGCTAATGTTAGATGGATCTTGGCTGAAAGCAGAGAGTACCAAAAGAATGTCTATGTTTTGTTGACTATGCAAAAGCATTTGACTGTGTGGATCACAACAAACTGTGGTTGACTCAGAAAAGAATGGGAATTCAAGAACGTTTGATTGTGCTTATATGAAACCTATACTTGGACCAGGAGGTAGTCATCAGAACAGAGCAAGGAAACACTGCATGGTTCAAAATTGGGAATGGTATACACCAGAGATGTATCTTATCTCCATACCTTTTCAAACTATATGTGGAACAGATCTTCCTGTAGGCTGGGCTCTATGAGTAAGAATGTGGCATCAGAATTGGAGGAAGACTCATCAACAACCTACAATATGCAGATGACACAACTTTGCTTGCTGAAACTGAGGAGGACCTGAAGCACTTGCCGCAGAAGGTCAAGGACCTTAACATGGATTGAAGCTCAGCATCAAGAAAACAAAGATTCTCACCACTGGGCTGATAGACAGCATCATGATAGATGGTGAAGAGATCGAGATTGTCAAGAGCTTCAGTTTGCTTGGCTCCACAAGCAACACACTTGGTATCAGCAGCCAGGAAATCAAAAGATGAATTGTGTTGGGAAAGTCTGCTGTCAAGGACCTCTCCAGAGTGCTAAAAAGCAATGACGTCACTCTGGAGACTAAGACATGCCTAATCCAGTCCATAGTCTTCGCAATTGTGTGCTATGCATCAGAAACCTGGACAATAACTAGGGAGGATAGAAGGAGAGTTGATACCTTTGAGATGTGTTTAATATTCCATGGACTGCCAGACGAACAAACAGCTTTGTCCTGGAGAGGGTGAAACCAGGATGCTCCTTCGAGGCAAGGATTCAGAGGCTTAGCCGACATACTTTGGGCATGTTGCAAGGAGGCACCAGTCCTTGGAGCCCTCTCATCATGCTTGGAAGAGTGAAGAGACAGAGAAAAAGAGGAAGACCATCGATGGGATGGATTGATTGAGTGACTGGGTTAATGAGGGTAAACAGTAAAGTTGGTATAAAATAAAGCAGGTTTCAGGGCTTTTGTACATAGGGTTGGACGGCACATAACAACAACAAGAACAGACTTTATGAATAGGAATGTGGTAACAGGATTGGAGACTCATCAATAACCTGTGCTATGCAGAAGACACAACCTTGATTGCTGAAACAAAGGAGAACCTGAGGCATTAGCTGCAGAAAGTCTCAAATATGGATTCAAGCTCAACATCAGGAAAAGAAAGACTCTCATCATTGGGCCAATTGGCAGCATTGTGATAGAAGAAGGGATTGAGATAGTTAATTTCTGTTTGTTTAGTTCCACAGTCAACACCCTTGGCATTAGCAGTCAGGAAATCAAAAACCTAATTGCATTGAGTAAATCTACTGTCAGGAAACTCTCTAAAGTGCTGAAGAGCAATGATGTCAGTTTGAAGACTAAGGTGCACCTGGTCCATGCCATGGTCTTCACAATTATTTGATGTGCATCAAACAGCTAGAAAATAACTAAAGATGACAGAAGAAGAATCAATACTTGTGAGTTGTGGTGCTGGAGAAAAGTATTGAACATACCATGGACGGCCAAGAGAATAAACAAGTCAGTCCTGGAGAGAGCGAAATCAAGTTGCTTTCTAGAGACAAGGATGGTGACGCTCTGTCTGACATACTTTGGGCATGTTGCCAGGAGGGATCAGTCCTTGGAGAAGGACATCATGCTTGGAAGGGTGGAGGGACAGTGCAGGAGAGGAAGACCCTGGGTGTGATGGATTGACACAGTAACTGGTGTAATGAGGGCAGGTGTGTTGGAGACAGTGAGACTGGCTCAGGATAGGGCAGAGCTCAGAGCTGTTGTACATC
>NW_006399934.1:1893223-1894455 GCF_000299155.1 Elephantulus edwardii | reverse complement strand
TTTATACCATTATATACATGTATTTTTGGAGACAATTCCACCATGACACTACTCTCTTTAAATTCTTTACTGATGCCTACATCACATCAGATTTGTCAAGATTTTAATTCATGCTCTTTCCAATGCCTTCTGTATTTGCTGTTGCTGTGTGCTGTCAAGTGTGAGCTGACTCATAACTGACCCTTCAGTGAGTTTTCAGAGGCACTTGATTTGCATTAGAGGAGATTATCCATCCTTCTCCTGTGGAGTAGGTAGTGGATTCTAACCACATGCCTTTGAGATTATAGCCCCATCCATACACCTTCCATACCCTCAGGTTTGTCTCTTCTTTGGGATGTGTCTCCAGAATGCCTGTGACGACTTTTGTAAGTTTAACTCTTACAATGTTTGTTAATAGAATCTGCAAGTAGAGGATGGATAATGCTCTCTTTCATTCTAAGTACTTAATGTTAAATATGCATCATGTCACTTGTTTGTGCTATTGTTTTTTTAAAAAATTTAATATTTTATTATTTGTGTGTGTGTGTGTGTGTGTGTACCATCAAATCGGATCTGACTGGTACAGGAGGAGTGTGTCTCTCCTTTCCCGGCAGAGGATCTGGTGGATTTGAACTGTGCGCCTCTGGGATTGCAGTGCAGCTTCTTGCCACTAGGCCACCAGAGCTCCCCTTGTGCTATTGTTTTTACAATATTCTTGCTCTGTCTCTGGTTTAATTCAGAATCTAGAACATATGCCTGGTCTCAGGAGAACAAATCGTAAGTATTCAGTTAGACAATAAAAGGTGGATGATTAAAGCACACGCAGAGATGCCTCCAAAGAAAGACTTGATGATATGTACCCAAATGATCATGATTTTAAAAACTCTATGCAACAAATTGTTCTACTCTGCAGACAAGAATCACCAAGAATTCAAATTAACTCAATACCAGCATTTTTGGTTTATTTGGTTTGTCCTAAGTGTTACAGTGTTTCTTGTTTAAATAAAATTGGTTTTATCACTGCCTCAGAAGCTCTGATATTCTAATGAGTAAGTAGTTGTGCAGCCACCCAAAAGGCAGGTGGTTCAAACCCACCAGCTATACCAAGTGAGAAGGATGGGGAATCTCCTGTCATCTTATTTAGAGTTCTGAAAACCCACTGGGGAGTCAACTGACTCAGTTTTGACTCCAAGGTAGTGAGTTGTAGAGCTGTTAAGGCCTATTGCTGAAACTGAGGAGGACCTGAAGCGCTT
>NW_006399934.1:1890941-1892138 GCF_000299155.1 Elephantulus edwardii | reverse complement strand
ACACACGTTTCATTAAATAAAATTTATCTTCATTACTACATAGCATTTTTACTTTTTAAAATTCTTTTTTTGAGGGTAAATAGTAATGATAGACTTATTAGAAAGTTACATCCCCAAAAGGATGGACAACCCTCCCTGATAGGATATTTGGAAGAAAAACCTCTTTTTTTATTTTTAAAAAATGCTGTGTGATTATTGAAGTAGTTACAACATAAAGACTGGGACAGTTAAAAGTATAACAATAAAGGGAAGTTGGGAGAAACAGCATAAAATTGGCAAATGTTAATAGCTGTTGAAGTTAGGTAATAGATACATGAATGTTCATCAATGCTATTAAAATAGTTTTGGGAAAGGTCAATAACAGTAAATAACAAATCCTGGCAAAGATGTAGAGATATTGGAATGTTCATATTCTACTAGTGCAAATGTAAAATGGAGCAAGCTTTATGGAAAGCAGTTTGTTGCTTCTTTAAAAAGTTGGAAATGAAATACCATTTGATCCAGCACTTTCACTACTATATATCGACCCTGTGAGCAATGGATCTGAACTTCACCCTATCCTACACCTTCCTAATGATCTACGATGTGCTCAAGGCCAGTGTTGCAGTCACTGGGTCAGTCTACCTTGTTGAAGTTCTTCCTCTTTCTCTGAGCAGAGGGTCATATTTTCCAGCAAATGTCTTTCCCCAAGGACTGGCTGCTCCTATAACAACATGCCCCAAGCATGTGAGGAGACGTCTCACATCCTCGCCTATCAGGGACACTTTGTTTGCTCCTTCTAATAAGAAAAGTATTATTTGTCAATAGAAAAGTACATGCTGGTTGTATTTTCCCCAAGAGAGATTTGCATGTTTTCTTTGCAGCCCATGGAATATTAAGTACTCTTCTCTACAGTTCCAAGGCATTAGTTCTTTGATCATCCTTATTCACTGTCCAACTTTCAGATGCATAGGAAGCAATTGAAAATATTATGACTTAGGCCTGACACACTATAGTCCTTAATGATGTCACCTTAGCTGACATCATTGCTCTTTAGAACTTTGGAGAAGTCTTTGACAGCAGATTTCCCTAGGGTAACATGTATATAGGGATCTCTGGTGGCCTAGTGTCAAGAAGCTGCATTTCAATCCCGAAGGCAAGTGGTTCAAGGCCACCAGTTACTCTATGGGAGAAGGATGGGCAATCTCTTCCTGTATA
>NW_006399934.1:1883189-1889586 GCF_000299155.1 Elephantulus edwardii | reverse complement strand
TAAAAATTAGTAAATAGATAGCATACACATATTAAGAAGGTGAAGGAAAGGCAATAAAGAATAAAGAAATGATCCTCATAGTATCTCTAAAGAAAAGGAAGACAGATATAGAAGACTTAATGCTGATCAGAATTACAGAGAGGGATTGGAAAAAGTGTGGTTACATTATGAGTATTATAATTAATATTATAGAACAAAATATGTATAAATAGGCAAATGAAAAATCAATTTGCTTTGTAAACATTCACACAAATAATAATGTTTGGAAACATTAAAAATAAACATGAAAGTTATTTGGAAATGTACTTCATACAATCCTCGTGAGAACCATTTAGCAATATCTATTACAGGAAGTCCCTGACTTACTCCATAATTGAGTTACCAACAACCACACTTCTGACCATCAGCATAACTGGAACATTGCTAGGAGGAAGTAATGGGAAAATACTTGCAGGGGATATAGAAAAAATTTAAGCTATGTGAACATAGTACAAGGATTTCATCAAGATAATGTGATGGAAGAATTCACCTTAATTTATGTCATTGAGTTGATTCTGACCAATAGTGGCTTTTCATCAGGTTTCTGAGGCTCTAAATTCAGTGGGAGAAGCCTGCTCCCTTTTCTCTCACTGTGAAACTTGTTATGGACTATGCCACCTGAATTTCCTCTATGGTGGAAGAGATTGGTGGGAAAATTGTTCCTTTCGAACACATGATATCAGTGATGTGTTCATATCACAGAGAAAAGTAATTGCTAGAATTTGAACTTAATAGATTTTAGAAGATGGGAGAAAGTTGAAAAAGAACCAATGAGGAAGGGAAAGAGTTGTAAAAAAAAATTTCCAGTGAAAGAATTAGCAGGAATTTTTTCCTTATCTAAATGAGGAGTTTCAGTTGCTTAAGAAAAAAATGGACCAAAATTTTTTAGCTGATCACCTTGCTAAATAGATAGGTATATTCTGGTAGCAGTGAGGTGTTACTGTAACAAAAATAAAGAAAGTAAAGGACCATAGAAATAGCTCTCAATCATTTTCTCACTAGAAAGAATATCCTCATTACCAGGAATAATTTGGATGACTCAGAACTTTCATAAGTGGATTTATTACTGCAACTGGAAAAACACCAATGTTGCTCAACTCCTCTTCATTATCAGGGTACATTTTTATTAGTTGTGTATTGTCTAATGTATGTATGTATTAAAACACATTTGTAATTTAAGACATAGACTGATAATAAAAGGCAATACTAATGGAAACTTTAAAAAGAAAGAAATCTTTTACTTAGGTCAGATCCAATTTAGCATTGAGCCATTGAGATAGAATCCTGCTGTAAATTGGGGACTACCTGTAGTTTTTTTTTATTTTATTATTTTGTGTGTGTGTCTGTACCATCAAATCAGATCCGACAGGTACAGGAGGAGATTGCCCCTCCTTTTTTCAGCAGAGCATCTGGTGGATTCGAACTGCCTATCTCTGGGATTGCAGTACAGCTTCTTGCCACTAGGCCACCACAGCTCCCCTACCTGTAGTTTTTTTTTTCCTACCTGTAGTTTTGATGAGTATGTTCTCTTAAACCTGTTTCTACTTCTGACAATGCATCAGAAGGAAACACATGTATACCTAAGGATTTATGTTCAAGAAAATAAATGACAATAATCTTTATTTTGTAATGGCAAAAAAACAAATATCCCAAATATTCTCAAAAACTCTCAGCCCATCAACAAACGAATGGATAGAGAAGCTGTGGTATATTCACACAATGGAATACTATGCTGCATTGAAAAACAAGGAACTCATACAATATTATTAAAAATCCGTGACCCTGGAGGAGTGAAATATCTCGGCACAAAAGGACAAATACTGCATAGTGCCACTGTTGTAAAACTGGACTGACACTTGTCCAAATGCCACCTAATAAAATTCTGAGAGCATGCAAAAACAAACAAAAACTGGACTGATGCTGAGTTGAGGGGAGACTGAGAAAGATGGGATAAATAATGTATACTGCATTGAAACAGATGAGGGAGAAAACTGTTTAAAAGGGATAGGTGATTAGGTATTACTGTCCTGACAGGAGTCCAGAATGAAGGCTGCATAGTGGAGTGGACCTCGGGGGAAGGGATTGTAAAATAATGGGGGAACTTTACTTTTCAAAGAGAAGAGTGTACTGGGGGAGGAGGGGTGGGCAGGGAGAAAAGTGAAACAATGAATGCACGGAAATACAAAGTCTCTGTAAATTTTTATTAAAATTAATAAAAAAATTATATTAGGAAAAAAAACACCCAAACCCTCAGAACCTCAAACTGCCTACCGTTGAGTTGGTTCCAACTCAAAGCAACCCTCTATCAAGATTCCAAGACTATAAATCTTACTGATAGAAGAATACGCATCTCTTCCCCTCAGAGTAGCTGTGGATTGGAACCAATAGAGACTAACAGCTTTTTGGTTAGAGTGCAACATGCTACAAACTGTGCCACCAGAGCTCCTTAATCTTCAATAAGAAAATGGATTAATTATAATATATTCACAAAAAGCATTGTTCTATACCATGCTACTACAGCAGTGACAGAGCTAGTATACCACCATGGATTAACTCTACAAAGAAGAAAGTCAAGTCACAAATAGATAATAAATAGCACCTAATGTTTAAAAACATCCACAACTAGGAGGCAGTCTTTGAGGCCAACTTGCTATCCTCCTAGATCTGTAATAAAATGCCTATGGATATTGTTAAAAAAAATAAAACAACTAAACAATATTTTGTTTATGGTTAAGTTGTTGTTATGTGCTGTTGAGTTACTTGTAACTGATAACCCTATGTACAATAGCTCTGAACCCTGATCTATCCTGTGCCAACCTTAATGTCTCTGACACACCTGCCCCTATCACCCCAGTCACTGAGTCAATCCATTTCATCCAGGGTCTCCCACTCCTGCACTGTCCCTCCACCCTTCCAAGCATGTCGTCCTTCTCCAAGGACAGTCCCTCCTAGCAACATGCCCAAAGTATGTCAGACAGAACTTCAAAATCCTTGCCTCCAAGGAGCAGCCTGGTTGCACCCTCTTGAGGATGAAACTGTTTTTCAGGCAGTCTGTGGTGGTATTTTTAATACTCTTTTTCAGCACCACAACTCAAAGGCATAAATTCTCCTTTTACTGTCCCTAGATAGTCCAGCTTTCTGATACATAGCAAGTAATTGTGAAGACCATGGCCTGGATCAGGCGCACCTTAATGTCTAGACTGACATTGTTGTTCTTCAGTGCTCTGAAGAGGTCCCTCCCTGACAGCAGATTTTCCCAATGCAATTTATCTTTTGATTTCCTGGCAGTTGGTACCAAGGGTTTTGTGGAGCCAAGCAAGCTGAAGCTGTTAACAAAAATTAGTAGAAATGCATAGCATTTTTCAGAACTAAATTCAAGAGAGCTCTGGTGGCATAGTCTGTACAGAGTTGCTTTGTTAACATACCTCTCTGGCAATTCCAACCCCTCCGTGGATCAGAGGGAGAAAGATTGTGATTTAGTCTTGGAAACCCAGTGATAAGTCAGCTATGAATTGGTTCTTACTTCCCAGCAATGTGTTAAGTTAAATTGAAATTCATGAAAGTAGTTACCTGGGCTGGGTCAAGGAGGTGGGTAGGGAGAAGGTAGTCAAAGAGGGTACATGAGGGCTCCAATTTTAAAGATATTTTCTTTCTTAAATAGGTTAGTGGAGATAGGAAAGCTTACATAGTTTTCCATATATTTTTTTGGCTTTTAGTTTTCCATATTTTAATATACCTGAAAACTCCTTACTTACTTACTTACTTACTTAAAAACATGGTTTGGGACTTGTGAACCCCAAATAACTGAGTAAAAGCAAAAACTGAATTATCCCAGGGACATTTTCATACTCGGAAGCTTATGTATGTAGCTCCTTGGAAGAAAACAGTTCAGAAGATAAGCCCGAACAAAAAACCAGGGAAATCTGCCCTCTGGGGAGGACGTCAGCAGACACAATTTACAGCTAAGAAACTGACAACTAAGCACACACCTAGAAAAACTGAGTAGAAAGGCAATGACTCAAAGAAATAAAGGAAAACATTTAATCCATAGGGTGGGACCAGGGCAATAAAAAGTAAACGCAGGTGGATTTGAAAAGGAAACTAACAAATTCTAGAATCAAATATGTATTTATTACGTGTACAAACAAGTTAAACCACAGTCCAGACAGAATTGAATAAAGAGTTAAAATTGGGAGAGGAAATCACCCACAATGTGAAATTAGAGATAAATAATATGAAAAGGTGGTTATGAAACAGGAAAGATGGAATGAGATGCTTCAGTCACCAGGCTTGCTTAGAGCTGTCACCATGCTGGTCGTGCTGCAGCCAGAACAACTAAGGGACCGTCTTTTAGCTCTATTCTTTGGCTTATAGAAGAGGGTAACTTTGAGTAGCTCCAGTTCCTCTGCTTTTTAATTACAGTACTATCTTTTCTATCAACATCTCGCTTTCTCATTATTGTTTTTGGGATTGTTGTGTTATCTCCCAAAGAATTATTGTAAGGGTTAAAGTACTTTCTGGCTCTTAAAATGTTAAATTTTATTGTCCTTAGTCAGGTGAACCCTAGGCAAACATGGGGCAGTTATAAGCTAGCTATTGCCAGTCGTTAAACCATTACATTCTAAAGAATGTAGTGAAGATAAAGATGTCAGTCAACAACCCCCAACTATATTCCAATGTTGGAAAGAAACCTGGAGATGAAAACTGTGTCTAAAGGGTGACCGACACCACCCTAGTTCTGGGAGCCCTTCCACATCCCAGCTCTGTCCCTGGAACAGCTGTATGTCATATTGTGGTGATTTCTTCTGTAGGAGGCTGGGTAACTGTTACATATAAATATATAGATAAAATAAATTTTAACCTTTTTGTTATGGAACTTTTAAAGCAGTTGGAAAAATAATAAAAAAAATTCCATATATCTGCTACGTAATTCCAACAATTTTCAATATATTAGCAAATGTGGCAAAAAAAAGCATATAATGTGAGTGTGTGTGTGTATGTATTTTATCAGCTGCTCTGGTTTGTCCATGAGTAGTTGTTTTTTTTAAAAAAACTTTTTATTGAGATTTGCCTGAACATTTCAAAAGCAAATTGGTTTCTAGTTCATCATTTAATACACAGTTTGATTCATAACCTTGAGTACAAGCCCTGTAATGTAATAACATTCTTCCTGCATTCAGCCCATGTTTACCATTGCTATTAGACCTTCTTTCTTTCCTGTTTCCTGAGATTTCTCACTGGGAAAACAGTTCCCTTTTGATGTCATATAATTAATTGTTCTAAGGATTATACACCACCTTGGTGTTCTTGTTCACTTTATGGTTTGGTTGGGGGTTTTTTATTGTTGTTGTGTACTGTCGAATTGAATCTGACTGGCACAGGAGGAGATTGCCCCTCCTTCTCCAGCAGAGTATCTGGTGGATTCAAACCGTGGGCCTTCAAGATTGCAGAACATAAAACAACTATGAGATATCATCTCACCCCAGTCAGAATAGCAAAATTTAACAGAACAGTAAGTAACAAATGCTGGTGAGATTGTGGAGAAACTGGAACCCTTATTCACTGTTGGTAGAAATGTAAAATGGTGCACCCACTGTGGAAGACAGTATGGCGCTTTCTTAAAAAGTTGCAAATAGGGATACCATTTGACCCACCAATTCCACTACTGTGAATACACCCCAAAGAGACCATAACTGACATCCAAGCAGATATATGCACACCCATGTTTATTGTGGCTTTGTTCACAATAGCAAAGAGTTGGAAACCACCTAAGTGACCATCAACAAATGAATGGATAGAGAAGCTGCGGTATATTCACACAATGGAATACTATGCTGCATTGAAAAACAAGGAACTCATGCAATATTATTAAAAATGTGTGACTCTAGGAGAGCTCTGGTGGTCTAGTGGCAAGAAGCTGCGCTGCAATCCCAGAGGTGCAAGGTTCAAATCCACCAGATGCTCTGCCGGGGAAGGAGGGACAATTTCCTCCTGTACCAGTCAGATCTGATTTGACATTACACACACACATAAAAGTAATAAAAAATAAAAAAAATTGTGTGACTCTGGAGGACATTATGCTGAGTGAAGTATCTCAGTCACAAAAGGACAAATACTGCATGGTGCCACTGTTGTAAAACAGGACTGACCTCGGGGTTGGTGGAAGACTGAGAAAGATGAGTTCAATAATGTATACTGCATTGAAACAGGTGAGGGAGAAAACTGTTTAAAAGGGATATGTGATTAGGTATTTTTGTCATGACAGGAGTCTAGAGCGATAGCTACATGGTGGAGTGGACCTGGGGGAGGGTTTGTAAAACAATGAAACCATTTTTCTTTTACTTTTCCAAGAGGGTAG
>NW_006399934.1:1856324-1882504 GCF_000299155.1 Elephantulus edwardii | reverse complement strand
ACACACACACACACACAAATAATAAAATAAAAAAAGAGCCAGGGAGTCCAGTATCTGTTCTGCAAGATGGAGTTTGTTAAAATTGTCAAGAATAAGGCTTACTTCAAGAAATACCAAATGAAATTTAGAAGATGACATGAAGGTAAAACTGATTGCTGTGCTCAGAAATGCCTGGTAATTCAGGATAAAAATAAGTATAACACATCCAAATACAGGATGATAGTTTGTGTAAACAACAGCTATATAATTTACCAGATTGCTTATGCTGGTATAGAAGGGAGTGTGATAGTCTATACAGCTTATGTTCATGAACTTTCAACGTATGGTATGAAAGCTGCCCTGACAAATTATGCTGCAGCATATTGTACTGGAGGTTTGGCAGGGATAAGATCTATGAAGGCCAAGTGTAGGTGACTGGAGATGAATATAATGTGGAAAGCATTGATGGCCAACCAGGCGCCTTCACCTGCTATTTGAATGCAGACCTTGCCAGAACTACCACAGGAAATAAAGTGTTTGGGGCTCTGAAGGGAACTGTGGAGGGAGTCTTGTCTGTTCCTCACATTACCAAGCAATTCCTGGTTATGATTCAGAAAGCAAGGAATTCAATGCAGAAGTACACTGGAAATGCATCATGGGTCAGGATGTTGTATTATATGCATTACTTAATGGAAGAAGATGAAGATGCTTACAAGAAACAATTCTCTCAGTACATAAAGAACAACGTAGCTCCAGTCATGATGGAGGAGTTGCATACGAAAGCAGATGCTGCCATATGAGAGAATCCAATTTATGAGAAGAAGCCTAACAAAGACATTAAGAAGTGGAATCGCCCAAATGTCTCTTGCCCAGAAGAAAGATCAAGCAGCTCAGAAGACAAGCTTCCTCAGAGCCTAGGTGCAGGCTGTCAACAGCTAAAGCAATTTCCTGTGAAGATTTTTCAGATGTTGTTGTTGTTGTTGTTATGTGCCGTCGAGTTGCTTGTGACTCATAGTGACCCTATGTACAAGAGCCCTAAACACTGCTCTATCCTGTGCCAACCTCGCCATCTCTGACACACTCATTCCCACCACCCCAATCACAGAATCGATCCATCTCATCAAGGGTCTTCCTCTCCTGTGCCATCCCTCTCCTCTCCCAAACATGATGTCCCTCTCCAAGGACCAGTCCCTTCTTGAAACATGCCCAAAGTATGTCAGACAAAGCTTCAGAATCCTTGACTGCAAGGAGCAGTCCGGCTTTACCTTCTCCAGGACAAACCTGTTTCTTCTCCTAGCAGTCCATGGTATATTCAACACTCTTCTCCAGCATCACAGCTCAAAGGCACCAATTCTCTATCATCCCTATTCACTGTCCAACTCTCCAATGCATTGCATGTAATAGCGAAAACTATATCCTGGATCAGGCGCACCTTAGTCTCCAGCATGACGTCGTTGGTCTTCAGTATTCTTGAGAGGTTCCTGACAGCTGACTTTCCCAATCCAATTTGTCTCTTGATTTTCTTGCTGCTGGTACCAAGAGTGTTGACTGTGGAGCCAAGCAAACTAAAACAATGTTAACTGTCTCAATCTTTTCACCATCCATACTGATGCTGCCAATTGGCCCAGTGGTGAGAATCTTTGTTTTCTTGATGTTGAGTGTAGTCCTTGACATTCTGCAGCAAGTGCTTCAGGTCCTCCTCAGTTTCAGTAAGCAGGGCTGTGTCATCTGCATAAGGCAGGTTGTTGATGACTCTTCCACCAATCCTCATGCCACATTCCTCCTCGTACAGCCCAGCATCTCAGATGATCAGATAATGACAATAAATTTTTTTCAAGCAGCTCCTCCCCCCAAAATAAAAGAACAGAGGATTAGAAAAGGACCAGTTTAAATAAGACCTCAGCACATAACCTCCTTGAGCTGACCAACTCTGATGTGGAATTTGGACCAGGAAAACACTACTACAGTGCATGTGCCCCAACTCATAGTAAGTGATGTCTCTTAACCAAGAAGCCCCTGCTACAGAGTCCATCACAGATTACCAGTTATGTGTACATCCAATTATCCTACCTATTCTCTTTTTAATGGTTTCTTTTCCTAATTTTAGTGGAAGCCCAACCAATCCATTAAAAAACCCTCCTGTCAGGTGTCCTGATGAATGAGAGGAGAATCTGGCAGTAAGAACTATTGGACATCAAGTGTGGTGGTAAGGGAGGTCGGGTTCAAACCCTTTGAGACCTTTTAGTGAAGTTTATTCACTCTTGGATGCCAGGAGGCATACAACCAAGTAAAACTCAAACTGATAAATGCCCTGCCCTAAAGTTTCTAGGCTCCAGAAACTCTTTAAACGATATCTATATATATACATATATATACACATATACACACACATACACATATACACACATATACATACACATATACACATATGCACACACACACACACATATATATATATATAGAGAGAGAGAGAGAGA
Organism: Elephantulus edwardii; assembly: GCF_000299155.1. Lineage (NCBI taxonomy): Eukaryota > Metazoa > Chordata > Mammalia > Macroscelidea > Macroscelididae > Elephantulus > Elephantulus edwardii. The sequence continues at coordinate 1,880,048 of NW_006399934.1, read as the reverse complement.
GTAGCTGTAAAGGTTTTCACCAAAACTCTAAGTCTGTAAATAGGTCAAGGAGCACGTGGATGAAGTAAAACACAGACTGCCATCAACAAGAAGAGAAGCTGCCTAAAGCAAACCTTTAGGAGGTGAGTTCAATGGAAGGTTAAAAAGACAGATAAAATCTAGTTATCTACTGAAAGGAATTCAGAAGTATGTAACAAAATCTGTTAATGATAATAAAGTTTAAAAAGTTACCCAAAGGAAGGAGGAATCCAGCAATCTGTCTCAGTCAAATGACCGAAACTTTAAAAAAATATGCTGATTTAAATCTTAAAAGAAAAACCTGGAGAGCTTGGATAGAAATGTCCTTAATTACTCAATCATCCTCAGATAGCAAAAGGAAGTTGAAAAAAAACAACCAAAACCACAAACTGGACTTAAGCCTGTAGGCTTCTCTCTTGGCTGATAAAAGAGGCTTTCAGAGTTGTGTCCCCCCGCCCCCCAGTAAATGCGATTTAATTCCAACTGGAAAAGTCCCAGGTGTAACAATTTCCCAAAGTCCACCTGAAGGGTTCATAGGTACATGTCTCCTTTACACACACTATTCCTGTGAACCTGCACCCTGGGTGGATAGAGATGACAGGAGATCCCACCCACCTACCTGCCTAAGAAAAGTGGGGCAGGGACTGCTGAGCACTCTGCTGGGGGTAGCAAAATGCAGGGTAAGGAATATAGTGTCTTAGGGAGCCAGGAGAAGGCGATGCCCTTCGTTCCATAGTGTGTGGCTTTTTGGGGAACTTGGGGTCATGCAGACCATAGGCAGCTGCCAAAGGAGGTGCCTACTGTGTCCTTGGAACTGATGCATCTGCAGAGGGTGTGGAAAAAGCTTCAGTGACAGCTGTTACTGTGGGCCCTGAGTCTTGACAGAGAACAGCTCACAGGGCCAAGTTGTCCCCTCCTTGTCCCGGCAATGGGCAGCCTAGGAGGCTTCATAGCTGGGCATAGGAACTGCTCTGTACCTGAGGCAGGCATAGGAGGGAGACACATCTGGAGTGCCAGCGAGGCATTCTCTGAGCCCTTGTGACCATCACCTTCACAGAGATGGGGAGGTGAGGGACTGTTGGGCTGTGGTGGTAAATAGTCTTCTTCCCCAGCAACTTTGCCTCCTCCTTCCAACCCCTGCCCTGGCTGCCTTTCTGCTCAGAGCAACTCTGTGAGCATGGCGGTATAGATGTCTTCTGGGAATCACAGGAAGTGTGGGATGGCCACAGCCTGACCAGGACGGCATGGGAATAGACGACCGGCGCCTGGTTCTCTACCAGTCTACCCCGGATTGAAGGAAGGCAGCTGGGAGGAACCCACAGAGCCTCCCGCCTGCCTCCGCTGCACTAGGGGAGAACCAGCATCATGTAATCTGCATAGAGCATCTGGGTGAAATTATGGGCACGCTCAAGGAAGGGCAGCGCCTCCTCCAGCATCACCACAGCCTACTCGGGCGTCCCCACTTTTATGGCCTCCAGGAAGACTTTGCCCGTGGGCAGGGCGCAGAAGGCCACGGTGACGGCCTGACGCACGACCCAAGGGAGGTAGGCAGCCAGCGAGGCGTTGTAGGAATCGGTGCAGAGCGTGGAGGTGCGGGCATTTTCGTGCCAGCCCCTCCAAGAAGAGCTGTAGCCAGCGCAGGGCAGGGCGCAGCCAGCGCAGGGCAGGGCGCAGCCAGCGCAGGGCAGGGCGTAGCTGCAGCACGGTGCGACAGCCCGACTCAGGATGGCGTCCACCAACTGATGTTCCTCTTCGTAGGCCACCATGAACTGCAGGCTGGCGTACTGTTTACCCTGTGGGCTGCGGCACAGTCGCTCTATGATCTGCAGCTTCGCCACCACGTCCTTGGAGACGAACATGAAGATGGTGCCCAGGCTGTTCAGATACTTTACCAGCCCCTGACAGCCACTGAGATAGCGGTCCATCAGAATTTCTTCTTTCTCATTGAGGCACTGCTTGAAACTAGCCATTAAGATTTTCAGGTTGAAGTTGGTTTCTTGGTCATCCATTTTCAACAGGAACTCCACTGCAGTCCCAACTGAGCGCTTTCAGAGTTTTTAACAACCAAGATAAAGGAAGCGAAATAGGACCAAATAACTCTCAAACTCATGGCCTCTGCATTACTTGGGCTGGAGAGTTGGACTCTGTAGCAGTTTGTCAGAGATGCAAATCACTCTTGAGGAGATTGTTCATCTTTCTCCTGCATTTGAACCACCAGAGATGCCACTTTGGAGGAGCAGTGCAGCTCCGTGAGAACTATGCCATCAGAGCTACCTAAAGAAGCTAGAAAGATGAAACAAACAAAACAAAAAAAAACCCCACTGTTGGTTAGTTGGGTAGTCAGGGACCACCTCATGGTAATTTTAGCTTTCAACATAAGCATTGGGGATCATTAACACCACAAAACTTCCAAGGGCCAAACTTGATAATTGTAAATGCATCCAAAGCGTCGGCCATTAAAAATCGGAGCTTTCAGACTTTCCTAAAGTAGGATGTACTGTTGATTGCACATTGACAGCCAGCTACAGTATGAGTCCTTATTTCTGTATTGGCAATGCCAAAATTGCAGAAGTTCAGCTGATGAGATTAAGAAAGCCATGGTGTCCCTGCTAATGGAACTAACATCCCCATTCTACCAACAGAAGGGAGCTCTAGTGGCCTAGTGGTAAGGAGTTGTACTGGCAACCCAAAGGTATGTTGTTTGAATCCTCTAGCTGCCTGGAGAAAGAAAGATGAGCAGTCTCCTCCCACATGATTAATTGCCTCTGAAAACCCACTGGACGATCAGCTATAGGTTAGTTGGGACTCAACAGTACATAAGAAAAACTACCAGCAGAAACCCAGATTGTTGTCAAGGTGAAAGGTAATGTAACCAAGTTTTTACTTAATACAGAATCCATTTTCTCTGATCTTTTTTTAAAAGGCTTCTTTCCTACCAAGAATGTAAAGTTGTGGGTGTAATAGTTAAAATGAAAGCTCTTACTTTTCCTCTTCTGTGCAGAATCCAAGATTGTACTACCTTACATCTTTTTTAAAAATGCCTGCATGTCCAACTGTCCCAGCCCACCTACCTTATGGGACAAGGTTTGCTTGTTAATGTTACCTGTAAAAAGAGTGCTGACGACGGCAAGGGGACCACCTAATCTGACTTCCACTAGCTCCAGAAAGGGGAACAATCCCTATCAACAACATCCTTTGTACAAAACTGATTTTCATGAGGTCAGACATGTCCCTCATACTCCTTGAACCTACTTCTATCAATTCTAACACCAACCCATTCCTCTCAGAGCTCTCACGTCTCTGCTTCTGGGTCCAATAATCAATTGCAGTGGCCATATAGAATCTCATATCATACTCATGATTATGAAATTTATTAGAAGAATTAACAGGTTACTATTCAGGTTGGAAATGGAATGCCATTCAGTCAAGATAGATTCTCAGGTGTGCTCACAGCCCTTTCAACTTTCAAGGCTTTAGGTTTTAGGTTCTCAAGGCTTTATTAGTAATACAAAGCTTTCTTCATTCTTTGTCATCCTTACTAGTGAGGGAAGGAAACTCCCTTCCCTTTTGAGGGAAAGCAGAAAAATCAATTCTGTAATAGTGAGTTTGATTTTGGGTTTGAAGAGTGTCAAAATGTCTCAGTCTCTAAAGTTCCACCAGTCTCTATTACATAAGTAAGCCTGGCCCTTTAAATATTGAGTTTTGTTCTGTATGTTTCTCCCACTCTAAATAGGACCTCTTATTGAGATCCCTTTCAGAATTGGTACCATCTAAAAAAAAATAATTGGTACCATCTAGCTGGGTATTATCTAGTTTTTCTGGTCTCAGGGTTCAACCAAGCATATAAACGGTTCGTACCATGTCACTAGGGTGCTCTGGTGGCCTAGTGGTAAGAAGCTGTGCTGCAATCCCAAAGGCAAGCAGTTTGAGACCACCAGCTACTCAGAGGGGAGAAGGATGGACAATCTTTTCCTGTGTGATTAAATACCTCTGAAAACCCACCCAAGGGCCAGCTATGGGTTGGTTCTGATTCTGTGGTACACAACAATGACAATCATGTCACTGCCCAGTTCTACAGCATCCTTATGGTCATTATTATGTTTGAGGCCATTGTGGCAGCCTCTGTGCTAATCCATTTTGTTGGGATGCCCTTTTTTTGGTGGTCCTCAGGGCAAATACCCGCTTCAGGGTCATAAGCTTTTCTGATTCCTCTGGTTATGGTATTTTAGGATTTCCCTTCTGTTCCTTCCATTTGAACCCAGTACTAAAAATGATTGTAGGGTTCCCCCCTTTAAATTCTATCTAGAATATCAGGAAAGAGAGACCCGATACTTTCTTTTTTTAATGTTTTTTAAAATGAATTAATTTTTTCATTGCTGGACATTTTCCTCCCCCTCTCTGAAGGATCCCTGAAGGGTTAATGGCAATATTGAGGAGTCTTGCTGTAAAAGGAAATGTTCCAGGAATCCTGAGACTCTTGCATGCGAGGGACCCTTAGGAATGTGTTGGGACTGCACATGGCTCTGACTTTGTTCCAGAAATTGCTGTGCATCAGCATTCTCTGATATATAAGCTGTTTCTCCCTAAAGGGTTAAGCACTCTGAGAAAAGTTATGAAGGCTATGGAATGTTTCCAAGTACATCCCCTGGAACACTTAGAGTCAACAGTCTTTTATCAGACTTAACTATTGCATTCACGAGTCAAAATATAGTCAGAGAACACAGAGTCTCAAGTAGTTTAAAATAACTTGCTTGAGCCAAAATATTTTCTGTTTCTCTGTACCCTGAAAAATGTGTATGTGCACTTCAGCATATGCTTCTCTTTTTAGTAACTGTAGTTTTACAATAAATATGAAGTTCAGCTCTAAACAGGTGCTGCCAGCCTGATGCAGATGCAGTCCTTCACCTTCCATCATCTCTCGTTAGTCCCTGCCTTCTGTGACCCGCGAACCCAGAACACCAGGTATGACACTTCTCCCCTCTCCCCTCCATGCAATGCACCCCTTGTTCCAGATTGTTTTCATACATATAATGCCCAATCATCTATTCCTTTCAGTGTTATGCAGTATTTGTCCTTACATGAATGAGATATTTCACTCAGCATAATACCCTCCAGGCTCCCTCATGTTGTGCAATGTTTTACGAGTTCATTGTTTTTCAATGCTGTGTAATAGTCCATTGTGTAAATGTACCATAGTTTTGTTTCCCCCCCCATTGATATTTTCATGAAAGTTTACAGAAAACTTGGATTTCCATTCACTCATTGTTGCACGTTTTCCTCCCTGCCCCCTCCTTCCCAGATCACTTTTTTCCTTGGGAAAAAGGTTCTTTCATTGATATACAGATCCCCACCCCCACCCCAGACCACTTTACTATGCAGCTCTTATTTTGGACTTTTGTCATGCCAATAATACCTAATCATATATTTCTTTTATACAGTTTTCTCCATCATCTGTTTCAATGCCATATAGATTATATATCCCCTCTTTTCTTAGTTTCCTCCCAGCCCCCATGTCAGTCCTGTTTTATAACAGTGGCATTATGCCGTATTTGTCCTTTTGTGACTGAGATATTTTACTCAGCGTAATGTCCTTCATGGTCACCCGTTTTGTATAAGAATTTATGAGTTCCTTGTTTTCCAACACAGCATAGTATTCTATTGTGTGAATATACCACAGTTTTTCCCTATTGATTTGTTTATTGATGGGCACTTGGGCTGTTTCCAACTCTTTGCTACTGTGAACAAAGCCTCAATAAACGTAAGTGTGCATATTTGCTTGGGTGGCAGTTTTGGTTTCTTTAGAGTATATTCCCAGTAGTGGAACTGCTGGGTCAAATAGTGTTTTCTATTTCCAACTTTTTGAGAAAGCGCCATACTGCCTTCCATAGTGATTGCACCATTTTACCCTCCTACCAATGGTGAAAAAGGGTTCCAGTTTCTCTGCAACATTACCAGAATTTGTTGTTCAGAGGATATATTCTTATATCATTGGAGCAGGAACTAAAGGTTACAAAATTCCTAATAGGCAGGAAAACCATCATGGGAGTTAAGGATATCTAGAATCAAGAATTTACCAGTGTAGGTCCATAACGACTTTGAGCTGTGGTGCTGGAGAAGAGGACTGAATATACCATGGGCTACTAGGAGAACAAACAGGTTTGTCTTAGAGAGAGTGAGACCAGGCTGCTCCTTAGGGGCAAGGATCCTGAAGCTTCATCTGACATACTTTGGACATGTTGTAAGGCGGGACCAGTCCTTAGAGAGGGATGTCATACTTGGGAGGGTGAGATGGATTGATTCAGTGACAGCCACAATGGGGGGGTAGGTGTGTTAGGGACAATAAGATTGGCACAGGGTAGAACAGGGTTTAAGGCTGTTATGTATAGGGCCACTATGAGTCATAGGCAACTCAATGGCACAAAACAACAACAATAAGTCCATAACACATAAATGAGATAACATGAATGGCCATTCAGGTTATTTCAGAGTTACCACATGCTTTGGTTGTTGTTATGTGCCATTGAGTCACGTACAACTCACATCAACCCTACGAACAAAAGATATGAGCACTATCTATTCTGTGCCATCCTCAGCCTTGTGCCCATTGCTGCAGTCACTGTGTCAATCCATCTGGGTGAAGGTCTTCCTTTCTTTGACTCTTCAACTTACCAAGCATGAATTCCCTTTCCAAGGAATAGCCTCTCCTAGCAACATGCCCAAAGTATGTAATATGAAGCTTTATCATCTCTGCCTTCAAAGAGTACTCTGGCTGTATGCTCTTGAAGACATATCTGTTTGTTCTTTTGGCAGACCATGAGATATTCAGTACTCTTCTTAAACACCACAGTTCAAAGGCATAAATTCTTCTTCTGTCATCCTTATTCACTGTCCAAATCTCATGATAGCAATTAGTAAAATTGTTGCCTCAGTGATATGTTTCTGAAGGTTCATTGTAAAGATTTACAGTTAAAGCTTTTCTCAAGATACTTTGGACACAAACTACCTCTTTTCCTCATACATTTCACTGTAATGTAAAAGACTCTTTGAAAATATATTAGCTATCCTGTACCTGACCCAAGAGGAAAGCAATATCATCCTTGGGGTATATTACCAGATCAGCTATCTAGGTTATAGGAACTACTGCTTTAAAAATCCAATATGAATTCTAGGCTCCTGTTAAGACTTAAAGTAGATGTAAGGCTCTGCTTTTGGATTCCTTCTTTCACACATAAAGTAGTGCTGGTAGAGTAGTCTGTAGCAAAACTCTGCTATTAACCCAAAGATTTGACATCTCCAGTGTTTTGAGGGTTTTTTTTTATCTCCCATTGCTCCTCAGCTCTAGTAGGTGGCCTACTGGCAAGAAGCTGCGCTACAATCCTGAAGGTACATGGTTCGAATCCCACCAGCTGCTCTGTGGGAGCAGGACGGGCAATCTCCTGTGTGATTAACTGCTTCTGATGGGTTCCGACTCTATGGTATACAAAAACAACCAGTGCTCCTTGGGAGAAGATGGGCATTCTCCTTTCATTGCAATTTATAACTTTGGAAACCCCATGAAAGGTCTCTATGAGTCAGAACCAACTTGAAGCTGGTGAACAAGAGATATATGTACAAACCAAGTGCCTTTCATTTTATGTTATTTATAACTAATTTTGTGTGAAGCTTTATTTGGAGGGGAAAAGGAAAAGGAGAGAGGAGCTTACTGGAACAATGGTGAAGGGAGGCTGCTACAATAGGAAGAACACTCTAACAGTTCAGGGGGAAAAAAGCATTCCCTACTCCAGTTGCCTCTGATTTTAGACTTTCATACAAATAATTCATCTCATGAATGAGTGGCACATGTAGAAGCTTTGTTTGCTTGGTGTTCCTTCCCTAACATATGGAAATTTTGAATTGATGTATGCATGGCTATATATATTTTCAACAACAACAAAAATTAAATATTTTTAAATAGAAAAGAAAGCCTTTGCCTTAAATCTTTGTTTTAGGAGGGTTCTGGGAGAGGAGATGGGCAAAAAACCCCATCCACTTCTTCTTGGAACTGAAATAAAAATCATATTACAGCAATAATAGAAACTGATTGATGTTCAGAGATAGTTTGTGCCCAAAGAGTCTTGAGATATGCCGTATCTTTATCCATAAATCTTACAATGACAACCATTCTGGAAGCCAGTTTGGTGCTTCCTCAAAAAGCTGAACATACAAATTCCATATGACCCAGCTATTTCACTGCTTGGAGTATATCCTGAGACAATGAGAACTGAGGCACAAACGGAGATTTGTACACCAATGTTCATAGCAGGATTATTCACCATCACAAGAACATGAAGACAACCCAAATGTCAAACCACAAATGAGTGGATTGAGAAATTATGGTACATTCACAAAATAGAATACTATGCAGCATGCAAGAGCAATGATTTTGTAAATTATTACCTAACTTGGGAGGGACTGGAGAGCATTATGCTGAGTGAACTCAGTCCCAGAAGGATAAAATATTGTAGAAAGCCATTATTGCAGAATGAGTATAAGGATCTAAGAGGGGTGGGAGAGGTTGGAAGCAGAGGGATGAGGATGTGCAGGGGAGGGGGTATTAATCATGGGCTGTACAGTTTAATGGGTGGGGAGGTGAGGGAAATGGAAAGATTTTGTTCTTGAAAACAATGTATTCGAATTTTGTAAATAAACTAGTAAAAAAATAAAAAAACCCAAACAAACCCCAATACAATGAATCTCCAGAAACAGATGTCATTGAGGCAGCAATTTTACTAATAGCTGACCCTTCAGTGGCTTTTCAGAGGCAGATTGCCCACGTTTCTCCCTCAGAGAAACTGGAGTGGATTTGAACTGTGATTTTGGTTCACGTCACAATTACTTACCCACTAGGCTGTGAGAGGTCCCTTTTTAAAAAGAAACAATTTGAAAATTGTTGTTGTTTGTTGTTACGTGCCATCAAGTCACTTGCGACTCATAGCGACCCCGTGTACAAGAGCCCTAAACGCCGTTCTATCCTGTGCTAACCTTGCCATCTCAGACAAACTCATTCCTACCACTCCACTCACAGAATTGATCCATCTCATTGAGGGTCTTCCTCTCCTGTGCCGTCCCTCCACTCTCCCAAACATGATGTCCCTCTCCAAGGACCAGTGCCTCCTTGCAACATGCCCAAAATATGTCAGACGAAGCTTTAGAATCCTTGACTCCAAGGAGCATTCCGGCTTCACCCTCTCCAGGAAAAACCTGTTTGTTCTCCTAGCAGTCCATGGTATATTCAACAATCTTCTCCAGCACCACAGCTCAAAGGCATCAATTCTCTTTCTATCATCCCTATTCACTGTCCAACTCTCCGATGCATAGCATGTAATTGCAAAGACTATAGCCTGGATCAGGCGCACTTTAATCTCCAGCCTGATGTCATTGCTCTTCATTACTCTGAAGAGGTCCCTCACAGCTGACTTTCCCAATACAATTAATCTCCTGATTTCCTGGCTGCTGTACCAAGAGTGTTGACAGTGGAACCAAGTAAACTAAAACTGTTAACTGTCTCAATCTCTTCACCATCCATACTGATGCTGCCAATTGGTCCATTGGTGAGAATCTTTGTCTTCTTGACGTTGAGCTTCAATCCATATTGAAGACTGCAGTCCTTGACCTTCTGCAGCAAGCGCTTCAGGTCCTCCTCAGTTTCAGCAAGCAGGGTTGTGTCATCTGTATAACGCAGGTTGTTGATGAATCTTCCACCAATCCTGATAACACATTCCTCCTCGTACAGCCCAGCGTTTCGGATGATCTGTTCTGCATACAGATTGAAAAGGTATGGAGACAAAATACATCCCTGACGGACACCTTTCTTGATTTTGAACCATCCAGTATCTTCCTGCTCTGTTCTGATGACTGCCTCTTGGTCCAATTATAGGTTTTGCATTAGCACAATGAAATGTTCTGGGATTCTCATTCTTCTCAGAGTCAGCCACAGCTTGTTGTGATCCACACAGTCAAAAGCCTTTGCATAGTCAATGAAGCACAGATAGACATTCCTCTGGTATTCTCTGCTTTCTGCCAAGATCCATCTAATATCAGCTATAATATCCCTAGAACCACGACCTCTTCTAAATCCAGCCTCACGTCTGACAGTTCTCTGTTGACATATTGTTCCAAACATTTTTGGATAATTTTCAGCAAATTAGGGTAATGTTTTACGGTGCTATTGAGATCTTACGGATTTATGGCTCCCAATATATAACATAAGTGTCATGTATTGAAGTGTGTCTCCCCAAAACACATGTATATAATGTGGAAGCGGCATCAGATCCCTCATGGCTTGCTAAACTAGATAGTTGTAGGAAGATTAAAGATAGAATTCGATCATAGCCCCAGAGGAACATAGGATCTCTCTTTCCTAATACCCTTTCTTTTTAAAAAACTGTTTTATTTCATTCTCACTAAATTTTTTTTCATTGTTGATAATTTTCCTGGCATAGATGAGTTAGTGCTCCTCGTGTTGCATCTGTTGCATTGAAACGTCTCAATTAATGGTATTTCACCAATTCTTGGAACCTTGTTTTTCACCAATGCCCTAAGTGCAATTTGGACTTATTCCTCTAATACTATTTATTCTTGATTATATGCTACTTTCTGAAATGGTTGAGTATCAACCAATTCTTTTTGGTATATTTGGGTCTGTATATTCCGTGTGTCTTTGTTGTTGACCAGGATTGAAAGAAGAGACATGGACACGGAGAATGAGGGGGAGAAGAGAATGAAGGCAGAAGACAAACAACTCCAAGACTGCTGCCTCGAGCCTCTCTTGCCTTTATTGAAAATTGCCAGGAGATAAATCACAGAGAAAATTCTTTACTAATGAAGCTATGTTTTTCTCTGCTAACATACTTTTGCTTATCTCAGGAAGGACGAAACCACATGGACAAACTGGGAGGTGGCAGGCACCACCTGGTTTGCCGGGAGTGCCTATCTCCTGTGATCTGTCTCAGGAGAAACACAGCCTTCTTCCTTATCATCTGTTACAAGAGGAATTCCAGCTTGTTTTGTGTCTCCTTCAGTTCCTGATCAAGCATTTCGTTTAACATTTGGCTTTCCACATCTTTTGATGTTTCCTGCATTGCTCAGTATTTTGCTTATAGAATCTTTTTATATTGCAACTCAAGGCTAGTTCCCCTCACCCTCACTCCCCTTCAGTTCTTTCAGCTTACAAAATGCTAAATGTATTATTAACTTTTGGACTTTAAACTCCATCTTTTTGCACATTATATCGTATTACTTTGCATTGTCTTCTCAAGTCGTGTGTTGTCAAGCTTACTAGCCCATCTGTTGAATTTACCTAATCAACTTGTATGCTTTTAACTTGTTTCTCAATCTTTTGCTTTAAAAAAAATTGGAAGTTAAATCTAAGGGTTTGATTGTTTTTTTGTGGTTGTTGTTTTTAGGTGCCATCAAGTATGAATCACAGCAACCCTGTGAACAACAACAAATCTGAACCCTTTCCTGTCCTGTGCCATCCTCACAATTCCTGACAGCAGTCACTGTGTCAGTACATCTGGGTGAGTTTTCCTCTCTTCAACTCTTCACCTTCCCAAGCATAATGTCCCTCTCCAGGGAACAGCCTCTCCTAGCAATATGCCTGAAGTATGTAAGATGAATCTTCTCCATCCTTGCCTCCAGGAGTACTCTGGTTGCATTTTTTTCCAAGGCATTCTTGTTTGTTCTTTTGACAGTCCATAAGATATTCAGCATTCTCCAACACCATGGTTCAAAGACATCAATTCTTTTGCTGTCATCTTTATTATGGACACATGTTATCCTTGTGTCCAGTTCTCCAAAGCCTAGCAAGTTACTGAAAAGACCATGGCCTGAATCAGGTGTATCTTAGTCCTCACGCTGACATCATTGCTCCTCAATAATTTGGAGAGGTCCCCAACTGCAGACTTTCCCAGGACAATACATCTCCTGGTCTCCTGACTGCTGGTGCCAAGGGTTTTATTAGGTTCTAATTATGTAGGTAGGCAGAAATACTTTTAATAATCTATAGGTAGGAGCTCTGGTGGCCTAGTGGCAAGAACCCATGCTTCAATCCCAAAGGCACATGGTTCATATCCACCATCATCTCTGTAGGAGAAGGATGGGCAATCTTTCCCGTGAGATTAACTGCCTCTGAAAATCTATTGGAGGGTCAGCCATGGTTTGGTTCTGACTCATTGGTACACAACAACAACAACAACAACATGTAAATATTTCATAGGCCATGTTATTTCTTAATTTACTGGCGAGGTTATAACAATTTATCAAAAATTGGTAGTTAAAAATGAACAAAAATACATTCATTCACTTTTTGTGTACAGAAGTACCAAATCGGTTTCACAAAATCCTGCCTAATCCTGTGTCATTTTAGCTTTTTGCCATTCTATCTTTTTTAAGTTTTATTTTATTAATTTTAATGAACATTTACAGAGATTTTGGATTTCCATTCATTCATTGTTGCACTTTTCTCTCTGCCCAGCCCTCTCCCCCATCTCATTCCTCTCTTTGAAAAGTAAAAGAAAAAATCTTTCATTGGTATACAATCCCCTCGCACCCCCCCCCCCTTCTCTACCTCCTTGAGTACATTCCACTATGAAACCTTAATTCTGGACTCTTGTGATAACCATAATACCCTATCATATATCGCTTTTAAATTGTTCTCTCCCTCATCTGTTTCAATGCAGTATACATAATTTATCCAGTTTTTCTCAGTGTTACCCCAACCCTGATGTCAGTCCCATTTTACAGCAGTGGCACCATGCAGTATTTGTCCTTTTGTGACTGAGATATTTTACTCGGCATAATGTCCTCCAGGGTCACCCATTTTGAATAATATTGCATGAGTTCCTTGTTTTTCAATGCAGTGTATTATTCCATTGCGTGACTATGCCACAGCTTCTCTATCCATTCCTTTGTTGATGGACACTCGCATTGTTTCCAACGCCTTGCTATTGTGAACAAAGCCACAATAAACATGGGCGTGCATATATCTGCTTGGACGTCGGTTATGGTGTCTTTAGGGTATATTCCCAGTAGTGAAATTGCTGGGTCAAATGGTATCTCTATTTGCAACTTTTTGAGAAAACGCTACACCATTTTCCACAGTGGTTGCACCATTTTACACTTCCACCAACAGTGAATAAGGGTTCCAGTTTCTCCACAGCCTCGCCAGCATTTTTTGCTTGCTGTTCTATTAAATTTTGCTATTTTTACTGGGGTGAGATGATATCTCATAGTTGTTTTCATTCTATCTTTTGATGTTTTTGTATACTATCATGTCAGATCCGATCCATAACTGACCCTCTGGTGGGATTTCAGAGGCAGTTAATCACATAGGAGGAAATTGCCCATCCTTCTCCCTTGGAGCAGCTGATGGATTTGAACAAAGTGCCTTCAGGATTGCAGCACAGCTTTTTGCCGCTAGGCCACCAGAGCTCTCTATCTTATTGATAGTATTCCCTTATTTTGTTGATCTTCTCCTTCCCCAACCACTATGTCCATTTTCAGGAACTGGTCCTTCCTGATGATTTTCAATTCAACTTATTGCCATTGAGTCAGAGCTGACTTAGAGTTGTCACTTTTGTGAGTTTCCAGAGGCTCCTAATAGTACAGAAAGAGATGGCCAGACTCAAACTGCCAGAAGTGAGGCTTCTTCAGGTTAGCAGCTCAACTCCCTATGAACTGGCCACCAGAGCTCCCTTTGAGCATCCATTAACTTTTTTTTTTTAGTCAGTTACTTCATTTAAGTTTGGTAAATGATGACTTTTTAAGCTGACTGTACTGATTAGTTAACATTCTCTTGTAAAATAAATAACCCATCTTTTCAGGTCCCCAGCTGGATCTTTCCCATTTCCTTTACACCCTCCCTTCATCTACCAAATTATGCAACTCTGTGATTTCCCCTCTGCCCATTCTCAACCCTCTATCAGATAACAGACTGAGGTCAGTATTGGTCTAACCACTGAAGATGCAGCTTTTTGATAGCATGTTTAAAGAAAAGAAAGAGACAACGAGCATGCAGGCTATAGTCTACCAGTTAAATTTTTATAAATACTGCATTAAAATGTTTTTTATCTTAATCCTAAGGGGTTTTTTGTTTGTGTGTTTTGTTAGCACCTTAAATTTTGCATGCTAAATATGCCTGATTCAAGTCCCGTCTTTTAGGAGACTCTTAATTAACTTCCAACCCTTCTCAGGCTCCTAGATTTGTCTCCTGACCTACAAACTCATGATGCATTGAGACTTAGCTTTAGGCACCAAGAATGACCGATGCCCCCAGGACAAAGGCCAGCTTCCAGCTCATGTGCTTTTCTGGATTCTTTCTGTTATTTATGGTCTTTGAAGCTTTCCCTTACTTTTCTGCCAACTTAACTTTGTACTAAAAATGTGTTTTTAAAAAATTATTTACAGAGAAAGAGAAGACTTGTCCTCTTTGCAGTAATTTCAACATTCCATTCTTGCTCAGTCACATCTATTTCTGCATGTCTATTGTAAAGATTTATCAATAAACATAAAGGTCTTAAGATTCTTTGAGTCCAACTATTGGATGTTAGATCTGTTTGGCTATAATGCAAAAAGGTATTTTGGTAATACATAGCCTGCACCTGCCAGGCCTTAGAGAAAGGAAATACCCTCGTTGGAGTATATGACCAGGTCAGCTATCAAGATTAAACAAATTGCCGTTTTCAAAAGTCAACATGGATTCTAGACTTATGTCAAGATTTTACAGTGGTGTTAAGGCTCTCTATTTAAACACAAAGCAAATGTCTCTGATTTTAGACTCTTATACAAATGTAATCACTGTTACTGAATGGTACAAGTGGAAACTTTGAATTGGTGTATGTCTTGCTCTGTGTACTGAAAAAACAACAAGAAGATAGATTATTAAAAAGGAGAAAGGCAAACCTTTGTCTTAGATCTTCTTTTGCAGGGTAAGAGGAAGGAGAGTGGGCAAAGAAACCTTCGTTCCTGATACAGAAATAAAAATCCCATTACTGTTATTTATGCTATTAACTTCTACCTATAAAAGCTGATTTAATATACAATTTGCAATATTCTATTGTTAGTAGGTGTTATTGAAACAGTCCCTACTCATAGAGACCCAATGTACAACAGAAAGGAACCCTGCAGGGTCCTGTGCTGGCCTCACAGTTGCTGCTGTGTGTGAGCCCAGAGTTGTAGCACTATTACCCCATTTTGCTGAAGATATTCTTTTTTAGTGAACCTCTTTTTAAAAAACATGATATTCTTCTCTGGAGACTGGCCCCTCCTGATAACATACCAAAAGACCAGAGACAAAGAAGTCTGATCATTTTCTAAGGAGTGTTCTAGTTGTATCTCTTTCAAGAGAAAATTGTTTGCTCTGTCAGTCCATGGCATATTCAATATTCTTCATCATTACCATAAATTATTCTCCTGTCTTCCATATTAATTGTCCAGATTTCATATGAATATGAGGTTGGCAAAAACCATGGCTTAGTCAGGCACACCTTAATCTTTACAGTGACATCTTTGCTCTTTTAGAAAATAAGTAAAATCTTTTTTATTTAAAATTTTTTATATTGGTTTGAATAAAAAATTCATATACATTGTGTATCATACAATCATTCTCATGCTTTTTGTTGTTGTTGATTGCTGTTGAGTCGAGCACAACTCATAGCAACTCTATGAACAAAAGACCTGAAGCCTTTCTATAACTCATGGTTTCTCAAAGTTCATAGTTTCCAGACATTGTTTTATAAAACTTATCACCCACCATTACCCTCTCATTTCAAGTCCCCGTTGGATCCTTCCCACTTCTTTCACCCCTCCCTTTGCCCACCAAATTGTGTGACCTCATGATTTCCTTTCTACTCATCCTCAACCTTCTACTCCCTCCCCTTCTCCCCTTGGACCTTCATAGACATTTTATTAGTTATCCTTTTGCTTTTACAATAATGGTCTTATGCAGTATTTGTCCTTTTGAGACTGAGTTAGCTCATACAGCATAATGCTCTCCAGTCTTTCCTATGTTATATCATATTTTTCAAAATTGTTGCTCCTGAGTGCTGTATAATATTCCATTGTGTGAATGTACCACAATTATTCAATCCATTAATTTGTTGTTGGACATTTGGTTTGTTTCCATATTCTTTTGATTGTGAATAACGCTGCTATGAACGCTGGGATACAAATCTCCGTTTGTGTCTCAGTTTTCATTTCCTTAGGGTATATTCCTAGCAATGGAATAGCTGGGTCATATAGAATTTCTATGTTCAGCTTTTTGAGGGAATGCCAAACTTCCTTCTAAAGTGGTTGTTCCATTTTACAATCCTACCAACAGTGTATGAGAGTTTCAATCTCCCCATATCCTCTCCAACATTTATTGCTTGTTCTGTTAAATAACTTTACCACTGTTAGTGGGATGAGATGGTATCCTTTTTTAAAAAAATTGTAATTTTAATGAAAGTTACAGAAAGTTTGAGTTTTCATTCATTCCTTGTTGCATATTTTTTCCTCCCTCTCCCTCCCCCGTTCACTTTGCAATGCACTTCTTGTTTCAGATTGTTGTCTTACATATAATGTCTAATAATATATTCCTTGCAGATAGTTCTTCCCTCTTCTCCTTAAAGAAGTCTTTTGCAAAAGATTTGCCTAATGCAATATGTCATTTGATATCTTGATCCTTCTTCCATGGATGTTGATTCTGGATCCAAGTCAAACAAAATCTTTTACAACTTCAATATTTTCTCCATTTGTCATGATGGTGTTTGCTGGTCTAGCTATGAGGATTTTTGTTTTATGTTTATGTTCTTATGTTCAATATGTAATCCATGTTGAAGGCTGTAGTTTTTGAACTTCATTGGTAAATGCAAGCAATATTGTATCCTCTGCATATCATGTATTGGTGGTGATTTTTCCTCCAATCCTGATGCCTCATTTTAAAAAATATAGTCCAGTTTCTGGGATTGTTTGCTAGCATATAAAGTATGGATTGAATAAATATGGTGAAAGGGTACAGCCCTGACACATACTATTCCTGACTTTAAACCACACATTTGACTCAAACTCAAACTCATTGCTTGGCTCATAGCTGACCCTCCAGCAAATTTTAAAGGCTGTAAATCATGCTAGAGGAGGAGATTGCCGTCTTTCTCTCTTAGAGCAGATGGTGATTTGAACGGAGAGAGAGGATAAGTTCTGGGTTAGCAATATCACTCTCTACTGACAACACCACTAGAGCTCCCCTACACATTTTGACTTAAACACAAACTTATTCCCACTGATGAGTAGCGGACTCTTCAGTGGGTTTTCTGAGGTTGTAAATCACATGAGAGGAGACTGCTTATCTTTCTCCTATGGAGCAGATGGTGAATTCAAACTGCAGCATAACTCCTTACCCACTAGGGTACCACAGCTCCCTACACATTTTAGGTACTGTCAGGTCAACTATGACCCATGACCCTATGAACAACAGATCTGAGCCTTGTCCTATCCTGCACCACCCTCAAGATCTCTGGCATGCTGACCCCCATGGTGATAGTCACATAAAGACATCCTGTTGAGGCTCTTCCGTTTTGATGACCCTTTACCTTTTCCAGCATGATGTTTCTCCCTAAGGACTGATTCCTCCCAGAAATACGACCAAGTTTCACCATCATTGCCTCTAAGGAGCACCCTGTTTGCACTTCCTCCAAGATAGGTTTGTTTGTTCTTTGGACAGTCTATGGCATAATCAATACTCTTCGCCTACACCACAATTCAAAGTTATCTATTCTTCTTTGGTCTTCCTTATTCATTGTCCAACTTTCAGATGCATAGAAGCAATCAAAAATACCATGGCTTGGATCAGGCACGCCTTAGAATTTAGTTCTTTAGCACTTTGGCTAGGTCCTTGACAGCAGATTTCCTCAATGCAACACATCTTTTGATTTTTTGACTGCTGTTACCAAGACTGTAAATTGTGTATTCAAATGAAATGAAATCATTGACAACTTCAATCCTTTTTCCATCTATCATGATATTGCCAGTTGGTCCAGTGTTGAGAATTTTTGTTTTCTTGATGTTGAGATGTAACCTACATTGAAGGCTATAGTCTTTGATTTTCCTCAATAAGTACTTCAAGACTTTTCCTCTTTTAGCAAAGTTGTGCCATCTGTGTAATGCAGCTAGGCAATGAGTCTTCTTTCAGTCCAGATGTTCCATTCTTCTTCATAAAGTCCAGCTTCTCAAATTAATTATGAAGTCACTAATAATTTGACTGTAGAGTCAGAAATACTCCAAGAAAGGGAAAACTTCCAAAGATTCTTATACTCTGTGTTATCAACATTGCCATGGAAATTGGGCCAGAGTAATGTGTTTATATAATAACAAATTACCCTAAACCATAATTTATAATCTGTCTGACCTTGGATGTTCTGTTTCTCTAAACTGACTACACTTAGGTAATTCTTCAAAAGAGTCAAATGTTTAAGGCAAAACAGTTTTCCTAAACTGCTTACTAAGCTGTTAAAGGTGGCTTTTGTTGTTATGTTCATGTTCAATTAACCAGTTGACAGTTGACCTTCCAGCAGGTTTTCAGAGGCTATAAATCACACCTGAGGTGACTGTTTCACTGTCAAACTTTCAGATGTATGTTGTTGTAGGTACTATCAAGTCACAGATATGAACCCTGCCCTATCTCGTGCCATCCTCACAATCTCTGACACACTCAAGCACATTGCTGCAGTCACTGTGTCAATCCACCTGGTTGACAGTCTTCCTCTCCTTCACTATCCCTCCACCTTTCCAAGCATGGCGTCATTCTAGGAAGCAATTGTAAATAGGTCAGGCACACTTTAACCTTTAAACAAATTTCCTTGTTCTTTTAGCACTTTGAATAGGTCCTTAACAGCAGATCTTTCCCAATCCAGCACATTTTTTGATTTCTTGACGGCTGCTACCATGGATGTTGATTGTGGATCCAAGTAAAATGAAATAATGGACAATGTCAATCTTTTCTCCATCTATCATGATGTTAAAACTGTTGGTACATTGGTGAGGCTTTTTGTTTTCTGAAATGTAATCCTTATTAAAAGGTGTTGTTGGGCTTTTTTTTCTCTCTTTCTTTCTTTGATTTTCTTCAGAAGTGCTTCAGGTCTTCTAAATTCTTAAATTCTTCACTTTCTGCAAGCAAGGTGTGTCATCTGCTTAATCCAGGTAGTTGATGAATCTTCTTCCTATCCTGATATCATTGTTGTCCTTTATAAATTCTACTTCACAAATTATTTTCTAAAAAAAAAACCCACAACAAACCAAAACAAATTATTTTCTCAGCAGTCAGGGTGAATAGGTATGGAGAAATAATGCAGTCCTAATGCACATCTTTTTTATTTTAAACCATTCAGTCTTTCTCTGTTCAGACAACTGTTTCTCAGTTCAAATATAAGTTTTGCATACACACAGTTAAATATTGTGGGAGTCCCATTATTCACTATGTTAACCATAATTTTTTATGATTTATACAGTTAAATGTTTTTGCATAGTAAACATCTGTCAGGAATTCTCTGTTTTCACACAAGATCCTTCTGATATCAGAAAAGGTATCACTTGTTCCAGGACCTCTTCTGAATCCAGCTTGAATTTTTAGCAGTTCTCTGTCAATGTACTATTTCTTTAAAATGAATCTTCAGCAAGATTTTACTTCCTTCCATGTGATATTAATGATATTGTCTGATAATATTCTCACTCTGTTGAGTCATCTTTTTTTTGAAATGGAAACAAATATAGATCTCTTCCAGTCAGTTTGGTGAGTAGCTGACTTATAAATTTCTTGGCATACGTTAGTGAATTAGCATACGATTAAGAACCAATGTAATGAAGGGAGGAAGTTCAAGCTGCACTGAAAGCATCGGCAAAAACAAGACCCTAGGAACTGATAGACTACCAAAGTGTTTCAACAAACAGACGCAGTACTAGACGTGATCATTATCCTGTATCAAGAAATTTGGAAGACAGTCTGTATTAGTTGTTACTCTCTCTTTTGCTCTAGGAGGTTCTGGCTGCCTTAGTGGGCAAGAAGTTACACTGAACCCAAAGGCAGGCAGTTCAAACTCATCGGGTACTTACTGCGAGAAAGATGGGTCATCTTGCAATTTACAGCCTCTGAAAACCCTGTTGGAGGGCCAGCTGTGAGTCTGTTCTGGCTCAATGGTAAAGGGTTAAGGTTGTTGATCTCTTTTTCTCAGGGGCAGCTGAATAAGACAGAGTTCAGGGCCTCAGTAATTCTAAGCAACAGAGCTGGGGGAGAGGTTGGGGTGTGTGAGCTGAAACACCTGGGGTTCAATGCTAGAATTATCTGCTGATCCTTGTGGCCCTCACCAAGATAGGTCCACTTTGTGTCACTTTATGAATAAATGCTGTATTGCTGGAGTTTGTGTGTCATCAGGTTGACTCCAACTCATAGGAGCCCTGTGGGATAGTGCATTCCTGCTCGATAGGGCCTCATAGGCTGCAGGCTTTCTAAGAAGGAGTCCTCGTGGTGCAATAAGCACTTGGCAGCTAACAGAAAGGTTGGAAGTCAAACCCATACACCACTAGAAGAATGTGGATGTCCATTTACTTGATGATTGCAGCCTTGGAAACCTTGTGGGGCAGTTGAAATTAACTCAACGTGTTTCGTTTTAATCTTTACGGAAGCAGATAGCCAGCTCTTTTCTCTCAAGGTGGATTTGAGCCTTTCAATTAGCATATGCTTAACCATTGAGCCCCCAGGGCTCCTTTATAGTCCTGCAAGAAGTCTTTACTTTGAGTACTGTCCATTAAAGGAGGAAATGAAGCTCTATTTTGTCTTTCTCACATAAATTTTGCTGGAGAATAACCAAATAGGCTTTGAGAGGAAAAGTTCTTCACAGAAGAATTGTAGCTAAGGAATGAAGGAGAAAATATAGAATTTTATAATTCCCATTTTATATCCCTGAGTAAAGAATATATTTATTCAAACACTGTCAGTGGAAAAGTCGATGAGGAAACTGTCCAAGGGAGAGAGGCCTCTGAACCTATTGCTCAAGCTCAGCGTTAGTCAGAGAGGAACAAACAGTATGATATACACAGTATGATACAACTTCTGTTGGAGTGCACAGTGCCTGTGAAGGAAGTTTATTTCTTCAAAACAGAAGCAGAGTTCAACCAAACCTTCCAGACTTGACAACTGGAAAAAACAAAGAATGGAGAAAAGTTAACTGACATTTGGAGGAAGCAAACTGACAAATTTGAGGGTGGACTATTTCACAGGACAAATGATCCTGTTTCTGCACAAATGACACTTGAAAACAGAAAAAGAGGAGGTGACTGAAAGACACTTAAGAAACAATATCATAATGTAAATTTCTCTTTGGATCCTGATTTGAACAAATCAACTATAAATAAAAAGTTTTTGAGATAGTTGATAAAATTTTAATATTGACCTGGTATATACCACAGATAATTTTTGGAGGTGTGTATGGCATCAATCATTGTTATATAATAGAATTTTTAAACAGATAATTTGTTAAGAATATAAGACCTGGGATTCGCTTTAGAACACTTTGACAAAGGAAATAAATTTTTTAAAAAAGGAACAGAAAATGCAAATCTGACAACATCTTGGTAACTGCTGAAGCTGAGTGTGGCATGCCTGGGGTTCATGGTACGGCTTACTTTTGTGTTGCTGAAAATGTCTGTAATAAAGTTTAGTATTGCCTTATTGACTTCATCTTCTGGGGGAAAAAAGATTTAAAAATCAGATCATGTAACTAAAGATGTAACAAAGCATTTGCCATTTCAGCAAATCTTTTTTCAGTGAACATTTATATTTTATCCTCACATTAACAATCCCCTAACATCATGTATCATGTTGTGCAACCATCACCACTGTTTCTGCATTTCTCCATCATTCTTGATAGACACCCAGTATTTCTTAAGCAACGGACTTCTCTTTTCATTCCCACCTCTAGTAACTGCTAATAAACTTTTGTCTCTACACAGTTGCTTGTTCTAGATATTCAAGTACAATATATATGTTCTGAAACTAATATACATCACTCCATATGATTTCAGGGTACTGAAACTGAGTGAAGAAAGAAATTGAAAAGATTGTAATATGTGTTAGAATTTTCATTCTCTTTAGGGCTAAGAAATGTTCCATTGCATGTCTATACTACATTTTGTTTATTTATTTCTTTTGTTTTGTTTTTATGCGTGTACCGTCAAATTGGATCTGACTGGTACAGGAGGCGACTGTTCCTCCTTCTTCAGCAGAGCATCTGGTGGATTTGAACCGTGCATTTCTGGGATTGCAGTGCAGTTTCCTGCCACTAGGCCACCAGAGCTTGCCTATTTATTTCTTGATAGACATTTTACTTCCATGGTTTGGCTATTGTGGACAATGTTATACTGAACATTGGTGCATAGATGTCTATTTGTGTTTCTGTTTTCAGTTCTTCGGGGTATATACCTAGGAGTGGAATTCCTTGAACATATGGTCATCCTATGCTTTTTGTTTTTAGGAACTACAAACTGTTTTCCATAGTGGCTGCACTATTTTAAAATCACATCAGCAATGGGCAAGGATATAAGTTTCCCCCCACCCCATCCTCACAAATATATGTTTTCCATTTTAAAAAATCAATAGCCATCTTACTAGGTGTGATGTGCTATCTCATTGTGGGTTTAGTGTGCATCTGAATAAAGATAACAGAAGAATTGATACCTTTGAGTTGCGGTGTTGGAAAAGAGTACTGAATATTCCATGTTTTTGTTGTTGTTATGTGCCATTGAGTCACTTGTGACTCATAGCAACAAGTACAAGAGCCCTAAACACCTTTCTACGCTGTGGCAACCTAGTTATCTCAACTGCACTCATTCCCACCGTTCCACTCACAGAATCGATCCATCTCATTGAAGGTCTTCCTCTCTTGCATTGTCCCTCCACTCTCCCAAACATGATGTCCCTCTCCAAGGACCTCCTTGAAACATGCCCAAAGTATGTCAGATGAAGCTTCAGAATCCTTGACTCCAAGGAGCATTCTGGCTTCACCTTCTCCAGGACAAGCCTGTTTGTTCTCCTAGCAGTCCATGGTATATGCAACAGTTTTCTCCAGCACCACAACTCAAAGGCATCAATTATCTTTCTATCATCCCTATTCACTGTCCAACTCTCTGATGCATAACACGTAATTGCAAAGACTATAGCCCAGATCAGGAGCACCTTAGTCTCCAGCCTGACATCGTTGTTCTTCAGTACTCTTGAGAGGTCCTTCACAGCTGACTTTCCCCAATGCAATTCGTCTCTTGATTTCCTGGCTGCTGTTACCAAGAGTGTTGACTGTGGAACCAAGTAAACTAAAACTCTTAACTGTCTCAATCTCTTCACCATCCATACTGATGCTGCCAATTGGACCAGTGATGAGAATCTTTGTTTTCTTGATGTTGAGCTTCAATTCATATAGGAGGCTGCAGTACTTGATGTTCTGCAGCAAGTGCTTCAGGTCCTCCTCAGTTTCAGCAACCAGGGTGTGTCATCCGCATAATGCAGGTTGTTGATGACCCACCAATCCTGATGTCACATTCCTCCTTGTACAGCCCAGAGTCTCAGATGATCTGTTCTGCATTATAGATGGAAAAGGTATGCAGTCAGAATACATCCCTGACGGACCCCCTTCTTGATTTTGAAAC
>NW_006399934.1:1838626-1855234 GCF_000299155.1 Elephantulus edwardii | reverse complement strand
GTCTTGGGGAAAGCGCAAGGGTGTGAAACTTCATCTCATATACTTTGGGCACATTGTCAGTCCTTGGGGGGAAACATGACTGGAAAAAATAGAATGTCAGCAAAACAGTGGGAAAGCTTCAGGGAGATGGGTTTACAGTAACTATAAAATAGGCGTGTACATAGCAAAGACGGTGAGGACAGGGATAGGGCAAGATTTAATTCTGTTGTTCCTAATTGACTAACAACAGCAACAATAATGACTGGAAATAAGTTCACCCACCACTCTCCTGCCAGTTTGTTGTACTGAGTTGTATTACTGTCATGTTGAAAGATTGGTCACTGGTATTCTTCGACCATATTCAATCTGTTTACTTAGAAAAATAATCCAAGAAACTAGACTTGGAAGCTAGATGAAGAAGAGCATGACATCAGTTTTAAAAGAATCATTAACAACCTATGATATTGCAGAAGATGCAATTTTTTGCTTGATCAAAGTGAGACTTAAAGCACTTATGAAAATATGTGAAAAAGTATATGAGACAGAGCCTCAAAATCCTGCCTCCGCGGAGCAGCTTTGTTTCACCCTCTCCAGGACAGACCTGTTAAATATTGGTTAATATAGGTGTGGCCATTTTAGGATAGTGCTTATCAAGAGTTGCCATGAAAGCTTAAAGAAGAGGGTATCTTAGTTTCTTTTCTTTCTTTTTTTTGGTATCTTAGTTTCTTGTGTTGTTGTGGCATAAATGACTACAAATGAGTGACTTTAAAAATCAGAAATTTATTTTATTATAGTTCAGGAGGCAGAATCCTAAAATCAGGGGACATTTTCTCTTTGTCAGCTCTAGGGGAAGATCTTTGCCTCTTCTGTTATTCCTCAGTTCCCTCAGGATCTTCACGTGGTCCGACAGCTGCCTTTCCCTGACAGTTGTGCTGTTTGTGCTTGCTTGTCTCTGTGTCTGTGCTGTTCCCCCTAACTCAGAAGCAGTTAGGTGTAGGACATAGTCTACATTGATAGGGCCTCTTTAACATAACAGAGACCCCTATTTCCAAATACAATCCCAGCAGTGTGTCTAGGCCACATTTATATATGTAGACATTAGAATTCCAATACGTGTTTTAGGGGTACACAATTGAATCCATATTAAGGGATTCTCACCTAGACTGGGCTAGATCAGTGACTTGCTCTTGGAGCTTCACCATGCTTGCCTCCAAAGAGCACTCTGCACCCTCTCAAAGACATATCTGTTTGTTCTTTTGGCTGTCCGTAGAATGTTCAGTGCTCTTCTCCAATACCCTAACTCAAAAAGCTCAATTATTTTTCTCTCTTCCTTATTCAATGACCAGCTCTCAGATGCAAATCAAGTGACTAGAAAGACTGTGGCCTGAATCAGACAACCTATTGGCACTAGCAGTCAGGAAATCAAAAGACGAATTACATTAGGAAAATCTGCTGTCAGAGACCTCTCTGGGTGTTGAAGAGCAACAATATCAGCCTAGAGACTAAGGTTCACATGATCCAGGATGCGGTCTTCACAATTACTCGCTATGCATCAGAGAGGTGGACAATGACCAAGAAGACAGAAGAAAAATTAATGTCTTTGAGTTGTGGTGCTAGAGAAGAGTACTGACCATATCATGGACTACCAAGAAAACTAACAGATATATCTTGGAGAGGGTGAGACCAAGTTGCTTCTTGGAGGCAAGGATTTTGAGCTTTATCTTACATACTTTGGTCATGTTGCCAAGAAGTACCAGTCTTTGGAGAAGGATATCATGCTTTGAAGGATGGAGGAACAGCACAGGAGAGGAAGAGCCCAGATGAGATGGATGACACAGTCACTAGAGTAATGAGGGTAGATATGTCAAAGACAGTGAGATTAGCTCAGGATAAGACAGGCTTCAGAGCTATTGTGCATAGGGTTGCTATGAGTCGTAGTTGACTCAATGGCACATAACAACAGTAAGAGAACTCTAAAAAGGAAGTAAGGAAAACAATGCCATTATAATCAACACCCAAAAGATGAAATATTTAGGAATAAATCTAATCAGAAATAAAAAAGACCTATATAAGGAAAACTACAAAACATTGATATAGGAAACTAAAAGATATCCACATACATGCAAAATCTTGCCATGCTCTTGGATCAGAAGATTTAACATTGTGGAAATGGCAATACTGCCACAGGCAGGCTATAAATACAATGCAATCCTAATCTCTGTCCTCTCATCATCTTTCAAAGAGATGGAAAAAAATTATCACCAGTCATGGAAAGAGATCCCAGATGAGCACAGTGATGCTGAAGAAAAACCGAAGTAGGAGGCCTTACATGTCCTGTTCTCAAAACCTACGACACACCACAACAAGACAAAGGTAAATAATCCAGTTGAAAAATGGGCACAGGATATGAACAGACACTTCACCAAAGAAGACATTCAGATGGCAAACAAAAACATGAAGAAATGTTCAAAATCCCTAGCTCTAAGAGAGATGCAAATCAAAACAACTATGAGATATCATCTCGCCCTAGTCAGAATAGCAGAATTTAACAGAACAGCAAACAACAAATGCTGGCAAAGTTGTGGAGAAACTGGAACCCTTATTCACTGTTGGTGGAAGTGTAAAATGGTGCAACCACTGTGGGAGGTAGTATGGCACTTTCTCAAAAAGTTGCAAATGGAGATACCATTTGACACAGCAATTCCACTACTGGTAATATATCCCAAAGAGACATTAACTGACATCCAAGCAGATATATGCACACCCATGTTTATCGCGGCTCTGTTCACAATAGCAAGGAGTTGGAAACAATCCAAGTGCTCATCAACAAACGAATGGAAGAGCAGCTGTGGTATATTCACACAATTGAATACTACACTACATTGAAAAACATGGAACTCATGCAATATTATTTAAAATGGGTGACCCTGGAGGGCATTATGCTGAGTGAAATATCTCAGTCACAAAAGGACAAATACTGAATGGTGCTGCTGTTGTAAAACAGGACTGACCTTGGGGTTGAGGGGAGACTGAGAAAGATGGGATAAATGATGTATACTGCATTGAAACAGATGAGAAAATTGTTTAAAAGGGATATGTGATTAGGTAATATTGTCATGACAGGAGTCCAGGACAAAGGCTGTACAGAGGAGCAGACCTGGGGGGAGGGATATAAAACAATGAAAGAATTTTTCTTTTACTTTCCAAAGAGAAGAGTGTACTGGAGGGGAGGGGGAGCTGGATGGGTGGGCAGGGAGAAAAGTGTAACAATGAATGAATGGAAATCCAAAGATTCTGTAAATTTTCATTGAAACTAATAATAAAAACCCAACCAACCTCACCCCCAAAAACCCCTACAACAGTGATTAAAACAATTTTGTACTGGTACAGTGACAGGTAGAGGCCAAAGAAATAGAACTGAGAACCTAGAAATAAATTAATCTAACTTGGAGAGGGACATCATGCCTGGTAGGGTAGAGGGACAGCACAGGAGGGGAAGGCCCCCTATGAGGTGGATTGATTCAGTGACTGGGGTAATCAGGATGGGTGTGTCGGAGACAGTGTGATTGGCACAGGACAGAGCAGAGTTTAGGGTTGTTGTACATAGGGTCGCTATGAGTCGCAAGTGACTCAATGGCACATAACAACAACAACAACAACAACTGTGGACAGCAGATCTTTGACAAAGAGGTAAAATTCATTAAATGGGAGGAAAGAGAGTCTTTAAAAAATGGTGCTGAAAAAACTGAATTTCTATTTGCAGATAATTGAAACAAGACTCATATCCCACACCATATTAAAAAACTGACTCCATATGAATCAAAGCCTAGGCATAAAACCTAAAATAATAAAGATCTTCAAAGAAAAGTTCGGATGAAAATCCTTTTCAGTAAAACTTTCATTAAAATCACCATTTAAAAAAAGGAAAGGTTGGTTTGCTCCCTTTCCTATAGGTAACCCTACCACTGAGTTTTACTTCAGACCTGACCCCAAACCCAGTGCCAGTGACAAAAAGGAAATACAACTGCCAGCTACAGAAGCAAAGGAGGATGGAGCCTCTGGGTTCAACCAGCCATCCCCACTGGACCCACCTGGGAAAACACTTTGCAGTCCAGAGGGGAGCAAATGACAGGAAAATATCTTCTAACAGAGCAAGAAGGCAAGCAGCCTTAACCCAAGTTCACCAGTAAGGTGATAAAGTGTCCTCCCTTTCCCCTTCACATCAACACCCCTGTTCAGCATGAAGAAGCCAGAGAGTCGGCATCCAGTTCCCAAAGCAATAAGACAGTTGATTTAATTACCATTGGAAAATGCTTGTCATTTTCCTGTAGCATCTGGTCCCCACTGGATCATTTTCATTTCCTTCACTTGCACCCCCCACCAACCAATTTCTGCAGCTCTCTAACTGCATCCCTGCCCATCCTCACCCTTTTGCCCCCAACCCTCACCTCCTTGTACCCCCAGTATGTTTTTTTCCAATTAAAAAAAAAAAGAAGGAAAGATTAGGGTTCATAGCTAACACTTGAGTGGGTTTTCAGTGACTATAAATCACACAGAAGACTACCCATCTTTCTTCTATGAACAGCTTGTGATTTTGAACCAAATGCCTTTGGGTTGGCACCACAACTTTTTTTTTTAATTATGGTGTGTTTTTTTCTTTATTATTATTTTGTGTGCGTGTACCGTCAAATCAGATCTGACTGGTACAGGAGGATATTGCACCTCCTTCTCCGGCAGAGCATCTGGTGGATTCGAACCGTGTTCCTCTGGGATTGCAGTGCAGCTTCTTGCCACTAGGCCACCAGAGCTCCCCAGGCACTACAACTTCTTAACCACTAGGCCACCAAGGTTCCCTAACAATTGGGTCCTCCTAAAAATAAAATCCTTCTATGTTTCAAAAGATTTCTTCTTCAAAAGATTAAATATTTATGAATAAATGTATCCAGAGATAAGAAAGACCTATACAAAAACCTTATGAAATATTACAACAGCCACCCAAAAGAGAACCTATTTCAGAATAAATTTAGTGAGAGATAAAATAGATCTAAAAAAAAAACCCAAAAAAACCCAATAATAGATCTATACAAAGAAAATGATAAAACAAATAGACACTTAATTATGCTCATTCAAAATTGAAACCTGTACTGATACCCATTGTTTGAACAGAACAAGATTAATACTATGGTTTAAAATTGAAATGGATGTGCATCTTGGATTTATCCTTTCTCCATACCTATTCAATTGGTATGCTGAACAAATAATTCATGACGCTAGATGTTTTGAAGAAGAATGTGGCATTAGGATCGGAGGAAGACTCATCAACAGCCTGTGCTATGTAGATGGTACAATCTTACTTGCTGAAAGCAAGGGGCATCTGAAGCACTTGTTGCAGAAGATCAAAGACTATAGCCTTCAGTATGGATTTAATTTTAATATCAAGGAGACAAAGGTCCTTACCAGTAGGCCAGTGGACAATATCATGATAGAGAAAGACTGAAACTGTTAATGATTTTGTCTTGCTAAGATCTACAGTCGGCTGTTGTAAAACAGGACTGACATCGGGGTTGGGGAGAGACTGAGAAAGATGGGATAAATTATGTATACCGCATTGAAACAGATGAGGGAGAAAACTGTTTAAAGGGGATATGTGATTGGGTTTTTTTAATTAATTTATTTATTTTTCATTTCAATGAACATCTACAGAGATTTTGGAATTCCATTCATTCATTGTTGCACTTTTCTCCCTCCTCCCCACCGCCTTTGCTCCTCTCCTTGAAAAGCAAAAGAAAAACTCCTTCATGATGGGAGTCCAGAGCGGAGGCTGCATAGTGGAGTGGACCTGGGGGGAGGGATTTTAAAACAATGAAAGAATTTTTCTTTTTTTTTTTTAAAAAAGATTACTCCATTTACAAACTAATTTTTGTGAAAGAGTTGGAATAGCTATAGGAAGGGTTCTGTGGTCCAGCTGGTATGGAGAAAACACATTCAAGCACTGGAGTAACTATGGTTCTGCATTTGGAGTTGGTATTTGAAAGAAGTGCTCTCTGGTTGACTTGCGGAAGGTGATTTTTCTTCACAGAGAGGGCCAGAGTATTTGGTTCTCTAGAAAGTTCTATTGATCCTTAGAGCAATTAGATGAAAATTCTTATCTGCTAGCTCAAGATTATTTTCTATAGTTCTGTTTAGCTTTGTATTTTGAAGCATCTCTGGGTTCACTGCTAGGATTGCTCCAGTCATCAGCTTCAGGTGTGGTCTTGTAATGGTGCCATGCTGACTTATTAAAAACCGGAAGCCTCTGAAATGATTCACTTGAAAGAGCCTTCAAATAAATGACAGCGTCAGTGCCCACTCCTTCCATGGAATACAGTTTTAGAGCTCCCTAAAAATATCTAGCATACAGACGAGAAATTGGCAGACCATAACCAAATCCAGCCAACAGGGTAGCTCTGGTGGGCTCCAGGCTAGGTCTGTGTGCAGTCGAATCCATGTAGTTAAAAAGGCGATCTGAGTGGGACACCACTACCCTGGTCACTTATCTTAATGGATAAGTCTTCTTTGCCCAAGGTAACAAGGGTTTTAACAGCTGGGTAGCCCTCTTTTCTAGCTTCATATAACTCTACCACACCGAGCTCTCACTGAGTTCTTGAACAACTCAAATAGCATGTGAAAGAGGTGTGAGGGCACATAAACTACCTGAATAGGTTTGTCTGGAGCTTTGGCATTGAATTCTTCAACTTCCAGCTCTGGAGCTACCAAGTAATATTGTTCACACAGCATCTTGGCTGTTTCATAGGCATCTTTCACCACTTCCGCCACGTTACAGGTGGGATCAATGCTTCCTATATGTTTAGGCTGACCAGGATTAGTGTCACCACCAAACAGAAGTGTGTGCTGGTTAATAAGCATGCGGAAAGAGATGTGGTTGGTGTAAAATCGATCAAGAAAATATTGGATGTTGCTGCTGCTGAAAGGATCGAAACCAAATTTCTCTTTGTACTCAGTCACGCCCAGTGCCATTGTCGGAACCACATCATTGTGTCTGTTTCGGACTTTAAGCAGGACTTGTAGAAAATTATCCAAGACTTGTGGACCATCAAGGCTCCTGTTTTCATATTCCAAAAGTTCTAGAAAGCTCTGCATATACCAGCTCTGCACCAATCCCACGGAAGGTCGATTTAGCAAGTTGTACGGCAGAAGGTTGACCTCTCTCATTGTATTTGCCAGTCGCACAGGCGGCTCCTTTCGGAGAAACATGTATGAAGTTTTCTCACACGCACTGTCTCTCCCAAAGTCCAGGAACTGCTTGATGGAGAGCGGCGATGGCAAGAAGCGCGAATAGCACTCGATCTGCTTGGGCATGGGCTGCTTTAGCAGCCGGTGGAACAGCCGCATCTTCGCTGGAGCGCTGCGCAGAGCCGCAGAGCCGCCGAGATGCTGGGCTGCCACGAGAGCTGGCTCAGACGAGACCGAGCTGT
This sequence comes from Elephantulus edwardii, assembly GCF_000299155.1. Taxonomy (NCBI): domain Eukaryota; kingdom Metazoa; phylum Chordata; class Mammalia; order Macroscelidea; family Macroscelididae; genus Elephantulus; species Elephantulus edwardii. The sequence continues at coordinate 1,847,780 of NW_006399934.1, read as the reverse complement.
GCAGGTCGGGCGCGTCAGCAAGGCGCAACTCCCCGGCCTCTAGACGCCCGCAGCTGTCCTCAAGAATTTTTCTTTTACTTTTCAAGAAGAGTGAACTGGAGGGGAGGAGGGAAGAGCGGTGGATAGGGAGAAAAGTGCAACAATGAATGAATGGAAATCCAAAGTCTCTCTAAATTTTCATTAAAATTAATAATAAAAAAATCAAACTTAAAAAGAAGAAAAAATTCACAATAAAATTATTTTTTTAAAAAAATCCACAGTCAGGAGATAAGGATACATATTGCTTTGGGCAAGTCCACTGTCAGAGACCTCTCTCAAATATTGAAGAGCAATGCTATCAGCCTGAAGACTAAGGTGTTCCCGATTCAGGCCATGCTTTTTTCCAACTATTTGCTATGCATTGGAGAACTGGACAATGAGTAAGGATGACAGAAGAAGAATGAATGCCTTTGCATTGTGGTGTTGGAGGTGAAGTGTATTGAAAATCCCATGGGTTAACAAAAGAATGAACAGGTATGTCTTTAAAAAGGTGCAGCAGAGTGCAAGGATAGGAAAGCTTCGTTTCACATACTTTAGACATGTTTCTAGGAGAGACTATACCTTAGAAAAGGATATCATGCTTGGAAGGGTGGAGGGTCAGCGAAAGAGAGGAAGATGCACATCAAGATGGATTGACATGATGACTGCAGCAATGTGCTCAAGTGTATCAGATGGTGAAGATGGCACAGGATAGGCCAGGATTCAGATCTGTTGTTCATTGGGTTGCTATGAGTCATATTTGACTCTACAGCATCTAACAACAACAGTAGACACCGAAAAGATGAAATATTTTAGAATAAATCTAACCAGAGATTTAAAAAAGACCCATACAAAGAAAACTACAAAAGATTAAAAAGAGAACCTATACACTGGGAAAAAAATGTTTAGTAATCACTTATCTGGCAACTCTAGAATTTATAGAAAATTCCAGTAACTCAACAAGAAAAAGACAAACTTAATTACAAAATCAGCAGAGGTGATGAATAGACAATTCACCAAAGGAGACACTCAGGATACACACACATGAAGAAAATGCTCAAGATCATTAGCTACCGTGGTTGTTGGTATGCATCTTTGAGTCAGAACTAAGTCATAGCTGACCCTCCCACCATCTTCAGTGGCAGTTTAATCTTATGGGAGGAGAATGCCCATTTTCTCTCATGGAGCAGCTGGTGGATTTGCACCACATGCCTTTGAGTTGGCAGGGCAACTCCTTACCACTAAGTCACTAGAGCTTCCAGAGATATGCAATTCAAAGTAATATCCTCTCACCCTGGCAACAAAAGCACTATTTAATAAGACAGCAAACAACATATGAGGTGAGGGTGTGGAAAAATTGGATACACTGCTGGTGTGAATGTCAATGGTGTGACCACTATGGAAAACAGCTCAACATTTCCTTAGAAAGTTAGGAATAGAAATTCTATTTGACTCAACAATCCTACTACTAGATTTATATCTCAAAGAATTAAAATCTATGACACAAGCAGGTATATACACACTCATGTTTGTTACAGCATTATTTACAGTAGCAAAGAATTGGAAACACCTCATGTCCAGCAACAGACAAGGCTAAAGAAATGAGCTCATTCACATATTGGAGTATTATGCAACATTGAAAAAATTATCAAGAATTGGTGAAACACTGAGCCACATGGATGAATCTAGAGCAAATTAAGCTGAGTGACATCCATTAAGCTTAGTCCGCCACAGGACAATTATGGTCTAAGAGCTTCTGTCAAAAAAATGCTAAAGAAAGGTTTACATACAGTAATTCTGGATGGTTAACAGGGAGGGATAGGGGACCATGAATGATGGAGGAATGAAAATGCAATATGATATGTAAGCTTTAAGTCAAACAAAATTTGTGTTCTTGCCATTCAATCTGAATTTGAGGATTAGCTATTTTTTATTTCTGCAAAGAATGGCTGTTGGAAATTTGGTGGCTTTTGCTAAACAGAGGGAGCGGCCCTGTTAACCCAAAAGGCCGTGCCTCTCCAGTGCTGGACTCACCAGAGGCTCTGCAGGAAAGATGAACCATCTCTCCTCTCTTGTGATTTACAGCCTTGGAAACCTGCTGGAGGGTCAGCTACGAATCAGAACCCCATGAGATTTTTTTAACTGCTAAGCAGGATTTTTTTAAACATTTTGTGGCGTTCTCCTTTCTATCCTTCGTTACACTTACCAAGGATCGATGTGGGATTTTGTGAATAGAAATTTCAAAAGGAAAGGGGGACTTAAATTGCCAGGGTCAGATTTTCATGGGCAGTATGGCTCATAGATAATAAGCACACCAGTTGCTTCTCACACTCCCAGTCTCACAGCAAATGACTCAGAGCTGACCCTCTCAGTAGATTTTTAGAGGCTACTAATAGGACAGGAAGAGACTGTTTATCTTTCTCCTAAGGAGCAGCTGGTGGATTTGATCCACTTGCCTTTGGGTTGGCAGTGCAATAAGCTACTAGGCCCATCAGAGCTTCCAGAAAAACCAACATGAAGATATGCACAGACAGAACCATACAGACTCTACAAGTGCTCATTTTTTTATTAAAACTTTTAAGTTACAAATATATTGATTCATAAATAATAATAAGGGCAGGCAGAAAGGTGGTACTTAGTTCCTTACCCTGAACCCAAATCTCCTGAGCTTCTGGGACTGACATTTCCACTGCCAGTCTCCTCCTCCACCCCAAAGAGGAAGAAGCTCTAGCTCCCTGATTCTGAGGTCACATTTATTCAGTCCTACTGGCCCACGTAGGCCCTTCTTAGGCTCTGCCCAAGGAACAGACTGCTCACCGTACTAGTTGGGTGGAGAGGATAGAGAGGCCACACACAGGGCTTAGAAAGGAAATGAGTGAGGGTGGGAATTCCTGTGTAGAGAGGGAGCCAGGCTTTTTATTTTAACGGAATGCTTTCCCTGTCAAAGAGGAGTTAATCCTCAAAAGGATAACGACTAATAAAATGTGGAACTACCTATAAGGCACCACCACCAACTACCTATAAGGCAGCCAATCCCTCCACAGACTCAAATTCCTGAAGGCTGAATCCAATCTCTGTGGCGGAGGTGCTGCTTAAATAGTCCCATAGATGCTGACCCTGGTCAGGGAGATGCTCTCCGTGCATTCGTACTGGCCTTTCTCATACAGGACGTAGAGCTGGGGAGTGTGGTCCTGTCCAGTCATGCTGCCCTCTAGCACTGCCAGGGTCGAGTAGCCACTGGGTCCTGGCCATAACTGCAGCCTCTCTTTCTGCCAGGAGGTACCATTGGTGAAGCTCCAACGCAGGGTCAGGTTCACTCCTGAGCAAACAGCAGAGTCAGGGAAAGGAGAGCCTCTGCCTAGACCCCCTCTGCACCCAGCAGCTCCTCCAGCTGAGCCCACCCCTCAGGTACTCACGTAACTCATGATGGGCTGGGTTAGAAAAGAAGACAATGCCACTGTTGGTGGCTAGCGCTCCTGCGGCTACCACAGGGTCCACAAGCTCTTGGTCAAAGGTCACATCACGAGGCCGTAGTGTGTCACAGGCATCATAGCTGCGGACGATCATTCGGCAGTGGCAGTGGTAGTTGTTCTGGTTCCGGGTGTTGATGACAACTGAGCCATCAGGGAGCTCATAGGGCTGAGGGGAGAGACCAGGGCCTTAGTGGAACCCAGGGCATTGGCCAGGGTAAATATTTCTGCTTCTGAGGGGAACAAGGTCAGGTGGGTATAGCTGGGGAGCCAGGCCCTGTGTCTGAGGGAAATGGTATTCTGGAAGACTGAGCAGGAAAGGTGGATGGGAACAGCCATGGACACCTGACCTGGCACTCATCGGGATTGAAATCATGTTCCTTCTTGGGCTGGTCATAGGGAATGCCGATAAGTCCATTTCCATAGTGCCAGGAGGCCCCATGGTCATCGCTGAGGAGGCAGAAGACTCCATCCCGCTTCAGTGTTCCATGGCCACACACAATAAGACGGCCCTTCTGTGGTTCTCGCTGTTTCTGTGAGATGTCACAGAGGGAAGACACTGCAGGGGCTAACAGCAGGGAAGGGAAGCCCACACCACAGGGAACCTACCACCTTCCTCATGTGAGGACATATCTGGTCCCCTTTACTCCTGTTCTTGCTTAGTGAGAACCCCAGAAGTATCCCACAAACAGCCACTGGCTGAATTATCAACTCTCACGGCCACTGAGTCAGACAACGCAAAGCTGACTCTCCTTTGGGTTTTTGCAGGCTGCAGATCACATGGGAGGAGACTGTCAATCTTTCTCCCTTGTTGCTGCTGGTGGATTTGAACCACCAGAGGGGAACTGCTTTGGGTTTACAGTCTACCTTCCTATGGGCTACGCCATTGGGAGCTCCCCAACTGCCTGGATTAAGCAAATCTTTTTTCAGAGTAAGCTCGTTTGGGTGCACAGTAGTGGATGGGTTGAACATAGCACAAAAGGAACATAAGCTCAACTTGTTCTCCTTGTCAAGCTGCACACCGTCATAGGCTTTTGTCTGTTTAAAGAAATGGGTGACATTCTCTAATTTTTACTTCACAGACTAGCACAACACTGGTGACAATCCCCAAAAGGGAAGTGACTGGCAATATTCCATCTTTCCCTGATAGGTTGTTCCTTTCTTCCACGGAATCTCATACAAGATGGAAAATCTGATTCTATAAGAGCTTCTCCTTGGGGAAAAAAGAGTCAATGTTTTTTAGGGGTAGTCTGGATGGAAGAAATTAATTTTGGGGTATCCCTCCACTCTCCACAAAGCAGCACCTCTGTCCATCCCCCAGGATATCCACCTGAATGCCAGAACCTGGTCCAGGAGCAAACACTTCAGTGCCAATATCCAGGGAGAGGTTCTTGGGTTTGCTCCAGGAAAGGCCATCATCCTTGCTCCACATCAACATGGTGGAGGCCACGGAGCAGCCGAACCCATGAGCACAGAGAGAGTAGAAGAGGAACACCATGCCAGTCTCAGTGTCACACACCACCGCTCCCAGGTTCAGCCCATCAGAAGTCTTCCCATCGTCTACAATGAACTTGGTTGGAGACCATGTGTCACCTGAAGGGAAAATGGAAGACATCCAGGGTGGGTACTTAGGAAGTACCCTTTCCTTTGAAAAACCATTGCAGTTTAGTCAATTCTAACCCGTGATGACTCCATGTGAGCAGAGTACAACTGTGAAATGTAAGTTTTTCATGACTATAAACTTTCAGAAGCAGATGACCAGGCCTTTTTTTTTTTTGACCCACCATTGGGGAGGTCTAATCTACCAATCTTTTAGTTTGTAACAGAGCACTTAACCGTGAGTACCACCTAGGGGACCCTTCTTTCCATCATTTCCTGTCAATTTCCTGTTTTCTATGCATCAGAACACATGCTCACATGCTATGCATCTGAGATGTGGACAATGAATAAGGATAGCAGAACAAGAATTGATGCCTTTAAACTGTGGTGTCCTATGGGCTGCCAAAAGAACAAACAGATATGTCTTGGAGAGGATGCCGCCAGAGTGTTCTTTGGAGGCAGACAATGAGGCTTTGCCTTACATACTTCAGACATGTTGCTAGGGGGGGAAACTCCTAGGAGAGACACATGATGTTTAGAAAGGTAAAGGGTCGGTGAAAATCTTTGACCAGGAAGATTGCCACAGTGACTGCCACAACGGACTCTAATGTGTCAGAAAGTGTGAGGATGGCACAGAATAGGACAAAGTTTAAGTGTGTTGTTCACAGGGTTGCTATGGGTCACACTCAACTCATAGACCTAACAACAACACCACAACATAAGTGAGCTAAAGGAGCCCTTGTGGCAAAATGGTTTAAAGGTAGATGGCTCAAACCCACTAGTTGCTTCATAGTGGAAAGTTGAAGCAGGCTGCTTCTGTAAAGGTTTACAGCCTTGGAAATCCTCTGGGCAGTTCTACTGTCATAATGAGCCAGAAATGGTAGTGCATTTAGGTTTCTTCTCTTTATTTTGAAAGATGGGGGAGACACTATTAGGAAGCCAAGGTCTTCCTACTGTCCCCTTATCTCTGACTTTATCTTCAGTTTTCTGGTGCATACCATCCAGCCATGCCAGAGCTCCTTTGCACTCCTCAAATTGTCTTCCTGGGTATTTGCACCTCTTCCTGGTGCTCACAGTCACTTTTGAGTCTTTGCTCAAATATCACCTATTTAAAATGACAATCCTTCAAACACCAGCATCCACCTTCTCACCTCTTACACCTTTTAATTTTCATCCATTGCACTTATCACCTTCCCATATGGAAATAAGTTTACTTATTTATTAGACTTTGTGTCTGCCTATTCCCAGTAGAATTTTAACTCTCTGGGGAGAGGAGTTAGGTTTTTTTCCCCTGTTCATTTACAGCTGTATTTACCAGGTAGTTGCTAGGCGGAGCCGTTACTGAGCTTTACGTTTTTCTACCTCTCAGGGAAGCAGGTCTCCAGCCTTCGAAGTTGCCTTATCCAAAGGCCCTCATGTAATCTAAAGGTTCCCCAACCCTGCAACCTACACCCGCTGTTGCCATCCAGGCAACTTTATACCCTGGTCAATGGACCTCCGCAGAGCGATGAATTTGGACCCCATATCCGATGAAGACATCTTTCGGGCCTCAGAAAAGGCGAGGAGAGTGCCGCGAGGAGTGGCTGTGATGAGGGGAATTCTGAAAGTGTCCACAGAGCCGATCTGCTTCCCGCTCACCCATAGTTGCTGCTCCATGGTCACCAAAGGCTGCACCTGTGACAAGAAGAGGTGATCAATACGGACTGACGAAATGTGGAATTTGGGGATGGCCCCTGGGACAAGAAGGTGTTGAGGATTTGGAGCAAGAAAGAAATAAGAGGTCCCAGAAAAAAGGAAGAGTCGGTCAGAGTTTGAAGAGTAGTTAGTTGGGTCTCGGGGCAGGAAGAGGCGAGGGGGTAAAAAGGGGTCCCCAGGGACAAGGGCTGAAAAAGAGGAAGGAGTTAATGGGAATCAGAGAGGAGGAAGGTGAGTGAGTAGGGACGGGGACAGGAGCAGAGCGGAGCACAGACCAGGCTCAGAACGTCTATGAAAGCCGGAGAAGGGGCTGAGCGAGAGGTGACTCACCAGACTGAAGTCACTTTTTGCTCCCACGACAAATCCTGACAGAGATAATAGCAGCAAGAAGCTCACAGCAAACACCTGAGCCCCACAGTCTTTCCAGATTTCCACTATTAGCAGTCCCTGGGGTCTATCCAGGATCGTTGAGCTCAGTCCCTCCACCGTCATCGCTCCCAAGCGGTGGCTGCAACACTAGTGAGAGCTAGACATAAGCTGGAGCTGGTGAACTGACCCGGTCCTTTAAAATAACAGGTGTCGCCCACCCAGACCACCCCTACTGCGGGCGGCGAGGGGCGCTTCCGCGAATCTAATTGTCCCCACGTGACTCCGGGCGCCGAACTCGCTTCCCAATTGGCCCTCTTGAAGCTCCACGCGCGTGACTTGGACCAGAAGTTGATTGGCTAACATGAAGAAGCTGGTCACTGTACAGGAGCCTATTATCGGCCTCAGCACTCAAGGGCGTGTCTTGGGGGGGCGGGACCTATTTAAAGAGCCAGGATGGGAACTAGGCAACGTGTCATGGGGGGTGGGGGGGAATGAGAAAGTCTCAAATTTATTGAGAAAACAAAATATCAATCTTTAATAAAATCTTTTTACTACAAAGCCGCGATCTGGAATTCAGATGGGGCTGGGAGGCTGTACAGGTGGAGCGCAGCCCTGGATCAGGGCAGAGTGGGGTCTTTTTCACTTCTTCCTCTTCTTGTCTCCTGGGGGCGCCTTGTTTTTCTTGCCCAGAATCTGCAGAAGGCCTTTGGACATGTAGTAAGGTCGATCCGGAGAGCCATCGTTCCGTTCCAGGTCTTCCACTGAGCAGAAACAGATGGGTCAGGTCTGTGTGAGTAATAGGGTAAGGAGTAGCCTGTTCCCTCTCAAGAAAAACAACGTCCCTCCAGCGGCCGTTGGGTTTTCTAAGGCCTCGAGACTGCCCATCCTCTCTTGGAGCAGTTGGTAGATTCGAACCGCTTGCCAACGGATTTGCACCACAGCTTCTTGCCACTAGGACACCAGTGCTTCCTAACAGTATATTTATAGAGTGATAAAGTTTAAGCTATGAGCCGTCTGTGACTCGAGGACACTTAACAACAACACAGAGAGAGCTCTGTTAGCCTAGTGGACAGAAAGCGATGCTACCAAGCCAAAGGTGGGTGATTTTAATCTGCAGCCCTCGGTCTTGGTTTTAATTGTCTTTGGTCTAACAGTCTTCTAAGTGGTATAGCACTGGTCAGTACTTTGCTGTACAGAGGTAATAGTGGTTGCTGTGATGCTAAACATTGTGACACTGATGTGTCAAATGTGATAATGGTTACCCACTGTGGGCAGTGTTTAGTGGAGCTCCCTGATTAAAACGAGTTTGGAAGCAGGAGTGGCATCCACTTCCGAAATAGCTTGCCTCTGGAAACTCTGAACTTGGAGAAATGATGAAAGTAATAAAAGTATTCAGGTCTTTCGTTCTTAAGGTCGCTATGAGTCATCTATGACTCCTATGACTCAACAGCACTTAACAACAACAACAAAGTGTAAGGAGGGGGAGGGAATGCATGTCAATAGCTTACCACCTGGGACACAGCAAACCCAACAGACTGGAAGTTTATTCTGATTAGGGGACCTCCATTGGGAGGAGACAGACTGCACCACAACTGGTTGATTTAAACTGTTCACCTTTCATTTAGCAGCCTTCCTTAGCTCTTGTTGGTAGTCACTAATGAGTTGCACTGCTACTTCCGAGGGAGAAACATGGGCAATCTCCCCTGCAATTTACAGCCTCAGAAAAGCCATTGGAAGGTCAGCTATGAATTAGTTGCAACTCCATGGCAATTACTATTTTTCACATTTAAGGCACTGAGGTACCTTGCCACATGCCAAGACCTTAGTATATGTTGTTGTTGTTGTTAGGTGCCATCGAGTCGTTTCCGACTCATAGCGACCCTATGCACAACAGCCCTAAACCCTGCTCTATCCTGCGCCAACCACACTGCCTCTGACACACCCATCCCGATTACCCCAGTCACCGAATCAATCCATCTCATAGAGGGTCTTCCCCTCCTGCG
>NW_006399934.1:1821005-1835721 GCF_000299155.1 Elephantulus edwardii | reverse complement strand
TGACAGACAGCAATTTGTGAAGCAGTGAAAGATAAATCCCTTATTGTGGAGTTAAGCATTAGTTACAGTGTTGACCCCACCCTTAGCCCAGAGCCTTGACCCTTTTACTTCCCAGCTCCACCCTCAACCAGGATAACCCTTCTCATCAGTATATGTACATATTTTAAAAAATTAAGCCCTTTGCTGGGCTAAGAAGAGATCCCGGGCTATGAATAGATTCCAAATCATGTTCATATCACCACCACCCGTATCCTGCCAGGAAATCCTACCTAGTCCCAGTTAAACACCTGACTACTAATTACATTGTTGGCAGTTCATATCCAACCAGGGCACCTCAAGAAACAGGATGGTGATCTGCTTCTGAAAGAAACCCTAGGGAATCATTCTACACTGGAAACCTGGGGCTGCTATGAGTTGAAACTGGCTTGATAGTGGCTGACAATGACAAGAAGAATCTTTAGGGAAGCCTCTAGCCAGGTGTATTTTTCATGGCACGGATGGCTGGGTTAATACCACAGATCTTTCTGTGAGTAGTCTAACACAAACTGCTACCCTAAGCCCTAAATGTACACAACTGAGCAAAACATACCCCTATCAGAAGATCCAGTTGTAAAGTCTCTATTAGGGTGATTTTCCAATGAGAAGATAGCAAGCAGAGGCTTCTCCAGAATGCACCTTCCTGAGAGACCCTGGGGCTCAATCCTCCCTTTCTTTCCCAGCCTTGTGGCCTAAGGATATCAGAAGATAGCCTTCTGGCTCTCCTTAAGTGATAAAGCTGCAGTTTTTATAAGTACCAAGTCCCCATATAAGAGTAGTCTGGGGGGATAAGAAGGTGGTAGGAGTGTCACTCACAGAAACATAAGAAGAGTGTGTCTACACACATGCCAAAAACACTGAAGAAGCCACTGGCAATGATGTAGGCCCCCAGGATGGAGATCTGGAAGACACAAGACTTAGTGAGGCCACTAGGTTTCTTAGGGGGAGGTAAGAGGTAAAACGGAGAGAAGCCACTTACCATGATGGGCAGCCAGTAATAGTTGAGGGAGGGGTTCTCGAAGTCCTTACCCAGCCCCTGGATGCGACCAGAGAAAAAGAAAAAGGACAGGACCCCTGCAGGAGAGGCCTGGAGGTCAGGGCTGCTCCTCTGAGGTCCCTCGCCTTTTAGGGGCCCAGCACCCAGAACCCCTGGCTATGGCTCTCACCGACGCCTCCAACCACCAGGAGCTTCCCGAAGAACAGCAGCAGGTCTGTGACTTTATCCAGGACAACCACCCTGTACCGGCATTAAGGAAAGTTGAGGTGAGAGGCCTGGCAAGGGTTGGAATAGGACCAGCTCCATAAATTGGGGAACCAACTATGAAGAAAAACATTAATAAGCCCAGGATCCTCCTGAAGAACACAGCTGAAAACTCCCCAGTTCAGCTTGGATGGAAGAGCTGAGGAGGGGGCCACACCGAGGTGGGGGAACAGGCTGACCTGACGATGTTCCGCATGAGCAGCATGAAGGCATTTTTGGCTGAGACACAGAAATTCTTCCCGTAGATGGCAATCTGGGTGAGGTGAGAGGTCCAAGTTACCTGAGGCACCTGCCTGACCTGAGGTAGGGAATGGGCCTCAGGACCCCAGAACAAGGGGCTGTTCCCTAACTGCAGCTCACCATGATGTATGCATTGCGATTTAGGAACTTGATGAACTTCTCTAGACACCAGAGGCAGCACTTGAAGCAACACATGATGCAGCGAGCCACAGGATTCTGGGCTCCTAGGGACAAGGGAGGCCTGCATTTGGCCACAAGCCTCTGACAGACCCTCCCTGAGGACCCACCTGTTCAGCCTGGCCTTCCCTAGCCCCAAACTCCAACTCACCCCTCAGCTTGTGATCAATGTACTCCAGAATGACCCGGGCTATCTGCACGAGGGTTAGGATGAGCGATCCAAAAGCCAGCGATCCAGTGTGGTAACTGCAGAGAGAGCTGGATGGTCACAGACAGCTCTGAAATGCCCTGAGACCTCTACTTTTACAGTCCTGCGGCCACTTCTCCCAGGCTTACCGGAGTGTGCGGATGAAGGCAGCACTCAGGGGGAAGGTGGGGATGTCCCGGGGCTTGTGGAAGGCCCAGTAGAAGGAGGCAAAGGCTCCAGCCAGGACACACTCGCCCAGGGCTAACACCCAGTTGACAGTCCAGAAGAGGCCGAGGACTCCGTAGATTTGCAGGTTGAAGAGAGTGCGCTGTACTAGGCCTGTGGAGGAGTAGCTTTGGAAGACACACATCTCCCCTGGACATGAGGTTTTTGATGGATTCTGGGAGGATAGAGAGCCCTCTGAGACCTCAGTGCACAATTGTAGCCTCTACCCATTCTCACCAGCCCCTGGCTCTCCCAAAGCAGAGGGAGGGAAGCAGCAGTTCCTGAGACAGGATGCCAGGAGTAGCCATCTCTAGGTTCAAATGGTGCTTATTGTGAGTGTTGCTTCCTTCACTCTCTTGAGAGGCAAAAGAGCTCCCAGACCATCTGGGCAAGGTCAGTGGTGTGTGCAAAGATAGTGTGGCTAAGCTGCCTGGGACTAATGTCCAGCCCTGTCTTGTCCTCATTCAGCTGTCTCTCCCTGGAAGCCTTCAGTCTCTCCTCTGGGCTTACAGCACAGCCTGGGCAATGCCTGCCAAAGTACTTTCCAGCAAAATGAAACAGACTGAGTGTCAGATGATATTAGGAATTATTATTAATTTTACTGGTTGAGATGATGGTACGGACTTGTTACCATGACGTTGATTCCACTTATGGTGACCCCTATGTGTTTCAGAGTAAAACTGCTCCATGGTTTGGGGGGTTTTCCCCTCCTCCATTGGGTTTCCACTGGCTGTAATATTTTAAAAGCAGACCCCAGTGTCTTTTCCTGTAAGGTACCTCTGAGTGCCTGATTCAAAATACCAAACTTGCAGTTAGTAGCAAAGCACTGAATAGTGGAGCTGTTACGTTTTTTAAATGTTCTTATCTGTTGAGATCTAGTTTGATATAAATACAATGAAAATTCTGGAATCTGCTTTAGAAAATCTCCAGAGGGTAAGGAGGGGGATTGTAGGTGGGGAATGAAGATACAGAGGAAGTAAGAATAGCAGAAAGTTGGGGGTTATGGAATGTGGGTGATGGGCCTAGGGGTGCACTGTACTATTAGCTCTACATCTGTGTGTAAAAAATTTTCCATAATAAAAAGTCAAAATGCACAGATAGAAAAGAACCCTTTCCAGCAAACGTGACAAAAGTGATAGTAACTATAGAAACTGAGTGTTTAAACTTTTATAACAAGGAACTAAACAAACCACTTTCTACTTTGCATGTAATTGTTGGTTTGTTTCTATTGTTAGATGAGGAGCCAGTTAGCCATTCTGGGGTTTGCTCACGTATGACTAGCACTTAGTAGGTGTCGGGTCAATGTAACTGACCTTCCTGTTTCAGTCATGTCAAGTGAGACTAATGGCAGCTGACGCAGCCTGCGGTGCCAGGTCACCAGAGGCTTGGAGAACAGTAAATCCTCAGAAGGCCAGGGTTCTAGACTACGCCCTGGCCACCTCATGGGGCAGTGTTTCTGGAAGTAGCTTCTCTTTCAGGCCCCGCAGGGAGGCGCCCATATGTTTACTGTTCAGGCCCCTGAGGACTGTTCCCAGGGAGAATGACTTGAAGGGAAAAAAAAAAACAACCAACCCAACAAAAATGAACCAACCACCAACCGCTCGTTATCAAACTCTCATCTGGTGCCAGGCATTGGATTAAACACTTTATGTGTCTAATCTGTCATTTTATTTCTTCAGCCACCCTGTGGGACCGGTATTTTAATGAACTCCATTTTATAGATGAGTGGACTGAGACTGACCATGTTAATAGTCCACAAGTTGGAAGAATGTTCTGGGGAGGGTGGAATAAGTTCTGGTCCAGGGACCTCAGGCATACCCTGCCTCTTCTCAGTAGGTTTCTGTGTCTGTATAATGGCTGAGTTTGGGAGCATCAGATTTGAAGTCAGTTGTACTCTATTTTCAGATTTGCTGAGGCTGACCATGTGACCTTCCATGGACTGCTTGTACTCTCTGGGCCTTAATCTCCTGCATACAATGAGGGATTTGGAGCAGCAGGCCTCTATTATGAATTAAATTGTATCCCTCACAAAATATCTGTTGTAAATCCTGATTCCTATACATGTGGGTTATAATCGTCTTTGGAAAAGGGTTTTCTTGGTTGTGTTAAATAAGGGAGTATTAGTGTATGAGTCGCCTGAGATGACACTTAACAACAACAGTTAGTGTAGGGTGTGTTTTGCATCAATGTCCTTTGAGATAGAACAGAGTAGATCAAGCACGCGAGCAGCGATGGGAGAACATAGATGCCAAACCACATGAAGATCACCAAGAAACCAGGAAATAGAAGCTGTAAAAAGACAAAAGGTCTTTCCCCAGAGCTGACAGAGAAAACGTTTCCTTAGAGGCAGCAACCTGAATCTGAATGCCTAGCCTCCCCAACTGTGAGACAATTGATTTGTTTGTTAAAGCTATCCCCTTGTGATATTTCTGTTACAGCAGCACTAGAAAACAAAGTCATTCTCTCAGCCACAGTGGTCCCCGTCATGCCCACCCCATCACCTCTCACCATGGGGTCACACGACGCATTTATTGACACGTTCTCACAGCCTGGCCAGCTTGTATTGGGTGCCCACAAGACATACTGGGGCTGCCCTGACGTGGCCAGGTACCCAGAGAAGAGTCAAGGAAAGCATGCTCACGGAGACTCTTCACACGACCCCTTCCCAGGGCAGCTGTGTGCTATGCAGAAACCAAGCAAACCAAACCCATTGCTCTCAGGTTAACCCAACTCACGATGACCTGGTATGTTATAGAGCAGAACTGCTCCACAGGGTTCCCTCGGCTCCTTCTACAGAAGCAGACTGCCAGACCTTTCTTCTGTGGAGCCAAAGGGTGAGTTTGAACTGCCAACTTTCAGGTTAATGGCTGAGCAGTCTGTTCCATCTAGGGACTCTAACTCTATGCAAACGGGGTTGAAGTCCAGCCTATGCCTTTTTTTCCCACTCAGTGCAAATGCAAGGCTATGTCTACCTAGAGGAAGGGGAACTCTTCCAATGGTACTGGGGGATGGTGCGGGCAAGGGTCCTGCTCCCGACCCCTGGGGACCCTAAGAGAATCCATCTGTGAGGGCAAAGGATACAGAGCCATCATGGCCCAGTAGACAATGCAGATGAGCAGGAGGACGAAGGTGACCAGTGGGTAGAACAAGGTGGACATCATGTGTCCCACAGCCCTGCAGAGAGATAAGAATGCTCAACAGCATGGCCTGCCTGCAAGTATCCCACTCTGTCCTTGCCAGGTTTGGCCCCACTGCTCACAGGCTGGAGCAGCCACCGTAGTAACTGTTATCTTTCATACCTGTCTCCCTGGTGCCTGTGCAGGGCTGGCTACACAGTACTCAACTGACTGAGGAGAATTAAATGACTCAGACTTAGGAAGTCTTAGGGGAGACCAGAAGCACAGAGTAGCCACTTGAGGCTACTTCAGGGAGGAAACAGGAAGACCATCCCCATGCGGTCTCTATGGTCTGTTGATGGTGACTAGAGCCACCCTGGTTATGAACAAGCTGCCGCTTCTCCTCCCAGCCTGAATTCCTGCCATCATACCCACTGATAACCAGCACGCCATGGTGACCGCCACTTCCACGTCCTCTGTGCCAGGCCGTATGATTGGCACTTGACGGACACTAACTCACTGTATCCTCATGACAAGCTGTTGGAACTACTATTGCCCTCATCTTACAGATGGCTACAGGGAGCTCTGGTGGCTTAGCAGTAAGGAGTTGTAAGGTGTGCTTCCAAACTGCAAGGCACGAGGTTCAAATTCACCAGCTACTCTTTGGGAGAAAGATGGGCAGTCTCCTCCTGTGTGATTTACTGCCTCTGAAAACCTGGAGGAGGGTCAGCTATGGTTTGGTTCTGATTCGATGATACAGAACAACCAACTCAGATCTAGAAAGGCTAAGCTGCGTTAACAGTGTTAACCTCGGCACTGCCTGCACCTGTCCCTAAGGCCCCATCTCCTGTGGAAAGGGCCTGACCTGCTGGCCTCCTGCAGGAGAGCGATGGCGATGCGAATCCGCTGCCTCAGAAAGATGAGCATCAGTAGCAGGATGCCTTCAAGCACTGCAAGTATGATCACTGTGGGAAGACGAGGGCCGTGGGGCCTGGGTCAGGACCTGGCTCTGGCAGGGTTCATGGCAGCCCCTGGGTAGCAGCATGAGTGGGGCACTCACGGGCAGCCAGCCAGGTCTCCTGCACGCTGCGGTAGGCGCTGAGGTCGGTGGTGAAGCCCAGCTGGGAGATGGAGGCGCCCCTGTCTCTCAGCACGCGGTACTCCTCCCAGCAGTGGTAGATGCCATAGGCCAGCACGCCAAGCACACCCACGATCAGCACCAGCACCAGGGGCCCGGCCACCAGGCGCAGAAGCAGGATAAACAGCAAGCTCAGGACCAGAGATATAGCGAGGCATCTGCAGGCACAGTGAGGCAGGTGAGGGTCCCTTCTAGTCTCCAACTCTTTCCCCTTTCAGAGACCCCCAAATGTCTTTTCTTATATCCCTAACATCTCCACATTTTCCCTTTTCAAAGCCCATTGAGCTTGGGGTCCATTCTGAGCATTGACTCTTCTTCTCCTTTCCAAAATCTCTGTTTCAGACTTTGGGCTAGGGGACAGAGAATGAGGGGAGGAGAGCAGGACAGGAGGATGGAGGTCTCTGGTGACTCACATAAGAATCCAATACCAGGATTGGGCAAGATCTTCAAAGATCTTTACGCTGATGTCTCGGGCATTGAGGCTGTCAAGGAGACCACTGTGGGGAAGAGACAAGGTCAGAGTCCTGGGAGGAAAAGCAGGAAGGGGTGGCATGTGGAGAGGGTGGGGAGAGATGTGTGATGCAGGGATGCCCACCTGATGCTCTGGGAGATGTTACCAGAGATCCCTGGGAGTTCAGGTAGGGTATTGTTGGACAATGGAAAACAGCGCCCCAGAGCTGCAGAAAGAAAGCAGGGTTGCACAGTGGGAGGGTCTAGGGCTCAGTTTTGAGGTCTCAGGCTCCCACTCCAGCCCATGGAACTCTCAGAAGAGCGAGGTGTGATGGGCTGAACGCCCTGAAGTGGGGCAGGGCGTGTGGGAGAACAGAGATGCCTGGGGGTTCTTGATACCACAGGCATATCCATATGGGGCTCCTGCCCTGTGTAGAACCCAATCTCTTCACTGTCTCAATACATCCTTCTCCACCTCCACCACTGCCAGCTCCGTTACTGCTTCAGTTCAGACTTCGATTCAGACCTTTGTCCCTTCTGGCCTGGACTCTTAGAGCCCCCCCCCCCCCCCCGTGGAGCCAGTCTTTATTCCAGTCAATCTCCTCCTGACTTTGAGTGGGGCCACATGCCTTTGAGTTGTGGTGATGATAAGAGGCCTGTCAGGGAGAGGGTGAAACCAGGCTGCTCCTTGGAGGCAAGGATTCTGAAGCTCTGTCTGACATAGTTTGGGCATATTTCAAGATGGGATCAGTCTTTAGAGAAGAAAATCATACTTGGAAGGGTGGAGGAGAGGAAGACCCTGGATGAGATGGACTGACTCAGTAACTGGGGTAATGGGGATAGGTGTGTCAGAGACAATAAAACTGGCTCAAGATAGAGCAGGGTTCAGAGCAGCTGAACACAGAGTTGCTATGAGTTGCAAGTAACTCAACAGCACATAAGAACACCACCACCACCACCGCATGGCCCTAGGTTTGCTGCTCAGATACCTCCGAGGCCCTGGCCAGGCTGCAAGGCCCAGCCCACTTTCCTCTCACCTCTCTATCTATGCTCCTGCTGTATCTAATTCTAACTGCTCTCCTTCCTTCAGAAATGCCACCCATCACTCTCTGTTCAGCTTCAATTCCAGAAGGCTGCTTTCTTCTCTTTCATCTCCTGTGGCACTTGCTCTGTGCATAGAGCCATGTATCACAGCAACTTTAGCAGGTTAGCTTTGCCACCTACATTATGAAGATGAAGAACCAAGACTCAGAGAGGTTGAGTAAGCTGGCCTAAGATTACACAGCTAAGAGAAGTGCTAGAATTTAAATGCAGACTTAGCTGATTCTGAAGCATTCGTTTGGAATGCAATTGAGAACTTGAATCTTTTCTCCTGCTTTAATTAAAAAGAAAACAAGGGTATTGGGTGTTTTCTTATGAATTAGCAGTTATTATTAAAAAGAAGACTATATAGGAGGTCCAAACCAAATGTGATCTTATTACTCAGTCACTTACTAACATTTGGATGAACATCCTTCCAATCTTTTTCCCCTCACATGCACATACTGCATATGTGCATATGTAGATTCACCCTGGTATATTTTCATAGGATCATCTCTTTGAAAGAGTCTTTGAACGCTCCTCCTAGAATGTAGCTCCAGGCAGGGATTAGTTTTCACCTTCCTGGCGTCTGGCATCTCTTCCCAGTGCCGCACACACAGTACTCAAACCAAGCCAGTTGCCATTAAGTAATTCCAGCTCTATTGACCTGTATATTGCAGAGTAGAACACTGTGCTCCAGAGTTTTTATGGTTGTGGCCTTTCAGAAACAGAGTGCCAGACAACTGTTTGAGATGCCTCTGAGTGGGTTCAAACCACCAACCTTTAGATTAGTAGTCAAGTGTAAACCCTTTGTGCCACCCAGGGACTCCCCGGCACATAGTGCTGTTGTTAAGGGCTGTTAAGTCAAGTACAACTCATAGTGACCTTATGAACAACAAATCTGAACCCTGTCCTATCCTGCGACATACTCACCATCTCTACTATATACTGAGGCCATTGCTGCAGTCATTGTGTTGATCCATCTCTCTTTTGCCAACCCTCCACCTTTCCAAGCATGATGTCCCTTTCTAAGGAATAGCCTCTCCTAATATAACATGTACAAAGTGTGTGTGTGAAAGCTTTGTCATCTTTGCCTCAAAGGAGCACTCTGGCTTCACTTTCTTCCTTGTATACAGGTGAGGTCTGTCTTGGGGGTTATGCATGCAAGGTCAGGGGAGAAACGGAGACCCATACAAGGTCCATACTGATGCACTGTACACCTTCTCTGGTCTTCTCATCTGAGCAATAAAAATATTTGCATAGGTGATTCCCAAGGAAGGAATT
Source organism: Elephantulus edwardii (assembly GCF_000299155.1). NCBI lineage: Eukaryota > Metazoa > Chordata > Mammalia > Macroscelidea > Macroscelididae > Elephantulus > Elephantulus edwardii. The sequence continues at coordinate 1,826,527 of NW_006399934.1, read as the reverse complement.
TATGCATCTTACCTGGACTGGAGGGGAGGAGGAAACTAGGGCAGAGCTCTTGCTCCAGGCTTTTGAGCACTTTCTGAGGGGGAGGGAAAGAGGATAGACAGACACACAGACATAAAGCAGCAGAAGGAAGAGTAAGCTTTCCCAACCCCACCACCCCCACCTCAGGCTCAGCCTGCCCTGAACCCTCAGGGCAACCACCTTGGTGACCCTCCAGCTGAGGTCACCTGCCTCTGCCCCGTGACCCTTCTCTGTGATGCTGGAGGCAGTACTCACCATCTCTGGGGATACTCCTGGCTGACAGAAGTTTCGATTTGTGGCATAGAAGACCTCCCCAACTGTCTGGGAGAGCTGCTGTTTATCCACTGTCCATGGGGACTCTGGGCAGGAGGACACGCACACCTAGGGGCAGAGAGCATGCTAAGAGGCTGGTAGTATCCAGGACCCGGAGGACATGGGATAGCGGCAGGACCAAGGTTCTGACCTGAGGTGTGGGGCATTGCAGACCATTTGTGGCAACTGTGATGACATTGGTAGACAGGATGCAGCTGAAGATGTTGAAGTATAGTAGATATGGTTTGTCTCTGCAGGATGGGAAAGTGTGGTGCATTAGGGGCCTGGTCAGGCCCGAGAGGTATGAGGACTGACCTCTGCAGCCTTGTCTCAACGGTACAGTTGGCTCAGCATGGCCTGAACCATTATATCTACTCTAGCCTCAGGAAAGGAGCTCTGGTGGTACAGTGGGGATTTGCACTGCTAACCCAAAGGCTGAGCTTGCAGTCTCCTCCTGTGTGATTTACAGCCTCAGAAAACCTGCTGGAGGGTCAGCTATGAGTCAGTGCTGACTCTGTGGCAATATACACATTTTTTTTTAAGGTTGGGCCTCAGGAAGCTAAGTCCAGCTGATGAGGTAGAGGGGAATTACCCACAAGACTTCCCAGAGTAATTTAGCATCACACCAGCTATAAACTCTGAGGCCAAGTCACCACTCACCAGCTGTATGACCTTGGGCAGGTCACTTGCCCTCTCTCATTGCCAGGGTTCCATCATGTATAATAATAGTACCTATCTCTCATCAAGTTCAAACGAGTTAACATGTGTAAAGGACACCACCTGACTGGAACATGGTAAATACTATGTGTTGGATGGTTTATTATTTATTGAACTGAACATTTACTGCATGCTGGAACTGACAGCATTACTTATGGGAATCAGATAAGAAAATCAAAGCTCCAAAATATTAAGTAACCAACACAAGGCCATACAACCAGATCACAGCTATGATCTCTCATGCCCACACACATAACCATTTGCTGGCAAGGAGAGTCTGACTCACGGTTACCCCTCCTGTAAAAAAGAGTAGCAATGCAGAACAGAACTGCTCCGTTGGGTTTTCAAAGCCAGGATCTGTCAGAAGCACATTGCCAGGACTTTCTTCCAAGGTGCCTCTGGGCGGGCTTGAGCCACTAATCTTAAAAGCCAGTAGCCAAGTGCTTGCCTTAATAGCTTTGCACCACCAAAGGACTTCCCAAGACTGTGTCTACTCCACTCTCCCACTGCCACAGAGCGCATCCCCAGTCACCTTACAGGACAGAGAACTACCCTTAGGGATTCCTTGCAAGGCTGTAAATCTATATAGAAGCATTCTGCCTCATCTTCCTCCCAAGAGATGGCTGGTGGTGAATTCCAACTGCTGACTTTTCAGTTAGCAACTAGATTCTTAATCACCCCCGCATCACCATGTCTGTGTACTGCTTGCTAATTCTCGCAATGGAGAGTTGGACTCTGGCTGGGGAAGTGGGGTGGGGTGTAGGGAAGAATGTGGAAGAGCATGGATGGGTCTGGAGCCTCCGCAGGGGTTGTCCCCGCCCTCCCTCTCCCTCCCTCCTACTCACTTGTTCTCCCCTTGCCCACAGTAGGCCCCGGTGGAGTTCCTAGGATAGAGGACTTGTCTGGGGTCCCCATACACCCAGGCTGGAAATGAAAACACATAGACAAATCACTGGAGGGTGAAGATCTTGGTGGGGTAGCAGCTATGGGCGTGGTCGCCCCCAGGGTGCCTGCCCCCATTCCTCCAGCCCCAGCAGTGGGAGGCTAGAAACTCACCTACAAGGCCCACTACAATGTAACCCAAAATGAAGACCAGGAAGAGGACACAGCAGATGATGTCTGTGCAGCCCCTGAGAGAGAAATGGGGGTCTGAGCTGGGGAAGCCACTGGGGAGGGCCTCTGGGGGATCAGTACTGCAGAGTGGGGATCATTGTTTTTAATTGGTTTTCATTCAGTTTCTCATACATGTTTTGCTTATAACATTATCTACTATTATATAGTGCCACTATTTACATCGTCCTGTCTAAACCTCACTGTACTCTTTCCATTCACCTAACCCATCCATCCACGTGCTAATCTATGCTCCCTCTCTCTCCCCTCCCATTCCTGCTATTTTCCCACCCTCCCTTCCTCTCTCCTCCTCCCCTTCACTCTCCCTAGAATTTTTTAATTAAAGCTATTTGTGAGGTGGGCTAGTTTTTCTAAAGTATATATAACACAACTCATTAGACCCTAACTCCTCAACTTTTCACAAATTCTGCCCACCAGGACTCCTGGAAGCTTCCCCCCCCCCCGAAGCTCCCCAACAGACTCAACAATCCCCCCTAAATGCACTACTTTCCTTGTTTTTTTTCCTGTAAGCTCCTTACCAGTATTTCAGCAAGTACAAAGCAAAACCTGGTTTCCTCTCCGTCCCCTATCCCGTTCTGGATGAACTCACCTACTCACCTGTTCTTGATGGGGCCTCGGAAGGAAGGGTCGTATTTGACTGGTTTCCCTGAGGGACACAGAAAGGAATGTGGAGAATAAGGCACTGAGGTAAGTGTGTCCCCACTTCTTGGCCTTCCCCCATTCTTCCTAGACCTAGAGTGTGGGAAGGATGGATAAGGGAAAAACAGCTAGTCCTGGAAGAGGGGTCACTGGAGCACAGGAAAAATAGGGCCAGCGCCAGGTCGGCATCTCAGTAGCTTGGCCTTAGGCCCTGAACTCCACCCTGGCAGACTTGGCAGAGAGGGGAGGGGGCCTTTTATGGGCCATTTCCGGTTTATACTGTTGATTCTGGCAGCCAGGGAAATGGCTTTGCTCCCCTGTCCCCATCTAAAGTCTCCCTCTTGCTTAAATGTGAGACTGGGCATCCAGCCATCTCAGTGGCTCACATGCCTCTCTCCTCATCCCTCTACCAATCCTAGGGACCACATGAAGCTGAGCCCCTCTGGGAGGTCACAGATCTCTGCGTATCTAACCTTTTTTCCATCCTCTGACCTGAGGCCTTGTGGGGTGGGAAAAATGGAAGCAAGAAGCTTTAACCCTGGTGAGTGGGAGGCCTGCTCTGCAGACCGCAGCCCCTAAAGGGACCCTAGTCCCCAGGCCACCCCTGCGCTCTGACTGGAAGTCATGGTGATACCTGAGCCTGACCGTTGAGATTATTCCCAGCCCTCCCAGTGTACACACAGGAGGAGGTGGGGCCAGATAGCCAGGTTCCCCTGTATAGGGAGGGTGTCTGGCTGGACAAAAGACTGGTGAGGGGTGGGGACTGTTCTCCTCAGGTGCTCTGGACTCTGTCCTACCGGCCAATGATTGACTTCCAGTTGACCCAGGAAGTCCACCAGAGAATCCTCATCACCCCTTGGCCTAGCATGTTATACCCAAGCCCCACTTTGGGAGGCCTCTCCCTCAGGGCTGCCTCCCCTCCAGACCCAGAAAGACCTCCAAACCTGCCAGGTCCTTGCAGGTGGACTCCACCCTTACTGCTCACCTGGCTCTCTAAGAGGCAAGCCCCCAGTTTCCTTTTCTCTCGGAACCCCCAATACCTATTCCTTGGGACCCCTGGGACAGGTTCTCAGTCCTTATTCCTCAGACCTGGACTCTGGAGACGTCCCTGAAGCCCCCTCTGCCCTAGGGCTAATCATTCGCAGGAGCCCCAGAATCTGTTATTCCTCAGATACCGAGGCAAGTTCTCACTCCTTGCTTCTTAGCAACCCTGGAGAAGACTTCAGTTCCCTTTCTACAAAGATCCTTAGATCTGACACCCCACAGAAACCCTCTTATCATGCTACAATTTATCACTCTTGATACAGTCCCCAGCAGGCAGGCTCCCAGTACCTCTCCTCAGGGACCTACAGTCCAGGTGGAAACTCCTCCTCAACCCTGAGATTCCCTCTCCTTCTCAGTCCTGAGCTCATTCCTTCTTGAGACTCAGATCACTACTTTAGTCCTCAAAGGGACTCAGTCCTTGAGTATCATCCCAGGCTTAGGACCCCAACTCTGCCTCTTTCCAGAGCAAGCCCTCCCTTTGAAAACCGAGTCCCGTTCTGAAATGCGTCCTCCCCTTTCAGAAAACCAGCCTCCAACTTCTCCCCACAAAGGCCCCAGCAAGGGCTCCCAGCCCTAGCCTCACTCCTCTTCCAGGACCTGGCTTTGCCTCCTTTCATCAGCAGTTGTTTCCTGGCCCTCCCCTTGGGGACCCAGGGCTCCCCTCTGCTCGTAGGCTCAGGAGCAGCAGCCTAGCAATCATTCCCTTTCTTTTCTTCCCCTCCCTCACTAGGCTGCCTCCCACCCTCAGCCTCACCATGGGCCTCCTCGTCCTGCTGCCCCATGGCTCAATCTCCGGAGTGATTGGAGCCAGGGAGACCTGACGGCTCACCTGCCACCAGCTCCGCCTCTGGCCACGTCACAGCCCCACCCGCCTGTGGTCCCTGATACACACTAGTTCCTCAACTCTGTGTTCTGCAAACTGGACTGAGACCGGAACAGGGTAGAGGGACTGCATGCTGGGAATACAATTCATAGCAGGAAGGACCTGACAGCAAAACCCTTCCAAGGGTTTGCAAACTCAACGATGGTGGTTCTTTCCATGCCACACCCTCCTGCCAAATATTAACCTTGGGATTTGCCTTTTCAGCCCCTGTCCCACAGAATGCCCACAGCACCCTGCCCTCCCTCTGGGCAGCTGTCCACAGAAGCCACACCTGCCCAGTCTGCTTCTCATCCCTTCTGCCCCTTGGACCCATATCCCCGATGCTATATGTGTGTCCTGCCCCTCCCTCAAATCAGCCAGACAGCTCGTTATCAAACCTAACATTTAATGAGAACAAAAGAAACCAGTTGGTAAGAGGCCCAACTACATCACATCCAATCTCAGCTGAGGATGGGGGACAGAGGGTGGCCAGCCCGGAAGTCATACCCCAGGGAGGAACCAGCTCTGGGGCAGGGGCTGTCAGACCTCCAGGGCCTGGCTGGGGTTTCCGGCAGAGGAATGTGTCAAGGGAAAAGACGGCAGTGGGTCATGAGCAGCAGGTAGGACAGGCAGGTGGCCACCGGGGGGTGGGGGGGTGGACGGGACACACACAGAGGGCATGGTCGATTCTCAGGGGTTGACAGGGGCTAGGGAGCCAAGCTCAGGCAGCAGCTCAGGGTGGGGGTCCAAGCGGGCCAGGCGGCTCTGCTCCAGGGCGATGGCCTCAGCTGAGTGCTTG
>NW_006399934.1:1806322-1817915 GCF_000299155.1 Elephantulus edwardii | reverse complement strand
CTGGAGGTGGGTGATATTTCGGTCGATGTTCATGGTAGATGTCTCACAGTTCTCAGAGATGTATTTGTAATCTTCAGGACAGGGTTCCCCATCCACACCATTGACACAGGGAATGGGCACGTTCTCATAGCCTCGAGCTACATCCCTGGAAGCAGAGGGGGAGGAGGAACAATTATAGCTGGGGTGACTGGCTCCTCAGACGAAAGCAGGGGCTGGGAGGCTGGGCCATGGGGAAGGCTGGAGGTGGGGCTAAGGATTACTGGGGCATGAGGGATAGCTACTAGCTAAACTTGAGTTTCAGATAGACACAAAACAATCTCCCAGTGCAAATGTGTCATAAATGCACATGGGACTGTTTTAAGCTGTTCTCTCCCAGCAAGCCCAGTAGGAAGAGGCCAGAGAGCTGTGGGGATTCTGTGAGGTCTGGGATGTCCTGACAGTCAGGGGCCTGGGCTCACCGGCAGATGATCTTCTCAGTGCGGATGGCCCGGTTCCCCACACCAAGCCGAAGCTTGCGGTTGAGCTGGAGTGCAAACCACACATCAGAACGCTCAGGGGTCAGGTCACATGCTGTGTCCCCTTCCTTGTTCGGCAACTCAGGATTTGCCCCCCGGGACAAGAACAACCTGGGGAGGGAACAGGGAGCTTGTGGGGGTGTATGCATGGGAGGGGCAGGGATGGGAAGCTGGGAGAATGGAGCCAGGCAGCTCACAGCACACAGTCGTGGTAGCTCTCCCGTGCTGCGATGTGCAGAGGTGTGTCACCATGGTAGTTGACAGCATGGAGGTCACAGCGGGCGTTCAGGAGGACCTCGGCGATGGCGGCACTGCCAGTGTAGGAGGCCCAATGCAGGCAGATGTTCTCCTCCTGGACAGCAGTATGGGGAAAGAATGGGCACAGGCAGCCAAGCCCATGAACCCAGCCTCCACTTTGCTCAGGCTTCTCCCCCATCTTTCACACCCAAATCCAAACTCCCACTCACATTGTCGGTGAGGGTGACATCAGCACCCCTTGTAAGCAGCATGCGTATCACCTCAATGTGCTTGTGCTCTGCAGCCCAGATGATGGGTGTCCACCCGCCACTGTCCTGTGGGTGAGCAGAGAGGGAGGAGGATCAGGAGCAGGCCAAGGCCATATGGTCAAGGGCACGTACTCTAGAGCCATACTGCTGAGTCCAAGCCTGACCACTCAAAGGCTGTGGGACCTTGAGCAAGTCACTTAACCTCTTTGGGCCTCGGCTTTCTCATCTATAAAATGCATAGTTGCTACTGTCTATGATTACTAAGAGAAATGTATAATTTTTCCTCTTCCTAAAAATACTGCCCAAACCCCAAACCAATAGCAGTAACAAAACAACCCATTTCCTAGGAGTTACACTGATAAATTAGAATCAACAGATACTTTTAGACACATAGACTATTCTCTAAGAGTTCTCTCCTTTAAAGGAAAGAAAGCTGCTTTAGAAATATGCAAGTTCTTCTACTCGGAATATTATTGCTTTTTAATTTTTGACTCACGTACTTTTGTTAGTTAAATTTGTATCTTCTAGGCTGCAACACTTCCATGATACATCTTCAAGGGTATGAACATGTATGGCTAAGCACAATTGATAACAGTGAATCTAAATTCCAAAATCAATCTCCATAATAGTCTATGTGTTTCCTACTGCCAAAGGGGCCCTTTAGAGTAGTGAGAGAAGATCTTCACCCTGAAACCTACAGCGTCCCTTTTCAGCAGGAAGTAGCTAAGAGAATACGCCATCCCCTTTTCCTTATGAATCAGGGTGAAGTCTCTCTCAGGGAGGAGAGATAGGGAATGGCAAAGGACACACTGACAAAGGAGATTAATCAGAACTGGCTTCGACAAGCACTGTGGCAATTGGACAATTAAAACAGACATTGGCGGGGAAGAACGACGAACTGGGGAGGAGGGTAGAGAAAAAAGTGCAACAATGAATGAATGAAAACCCAAAATCTCTGTAAATGTTCACTAAAATGAATAAAATTAAATAATTAAAAAAAAAGAAAAAAAATATGCAGGTTCTGAGTCTGGGGCAGGATATGTTATGTTAGTGAAGACACCTTGCTCAAGTTGGTGAGTCATGTCAAAGGCTACCTGAAGGCCGCTGTGGGACAAAGATAAGCTGAGGGTCAAAAAGAATGATACCGACAGACTAGAGGCATGCCTGGGAGGTGTACATGGTTAAGCACTCAATCGCTAACCAGAAGTTTGGAGGCTGGTGTTTACCTAGAGGTGCCTTAGAAGAAAGAGGGGGAAATCTCTTCTAAGGAAAAAAAAGCCAACCCTTAGAGGGTGCAGTTCTACTCTAACACACAAGGGGTCACTGTGAGTCCGAGATAATAGCAGTTAGTTTGGTAAGAGATTGAAATACTCCTAATAGGTGAGAATCTGGGAGTCGGTAAAAAATATAATCAGTCACTTTCAAAAATCAAGGCAGTAACTCATTATTTTAAAAACAAGTAGAAAAAAATGTGAAGACGAAAGAAACAACACATATGAAGAGCATGAATCAAAGTGCAAGGGTCAGAGGTTAGAGAAGAAACGGGGCCCAGAGCTTGAAGCACCCAGAGGAAGCAGGATGAGCAGCAGCCTGGGGGCCACAGACCTGAGCATTGACATCCACCTGTCCCGTGCTGAGCAGCAGGCTAACCATCTCCAGGTTTCCAATCTTGGCTGCGTGGTGGAGGCAGGTAGAGCCATCCTCCTCCTGGGGCAGACATGGGCAGATGAAGACTCGGCCTGGCACCACAGGCCAGCCCTTGCCCCCAAAGGCCACTCTCTGCCTGTACCTTGCTGTAGACGCAGCCGCCTCGCTGCACCATGTAGCGTGCCAACTCCAGATGGTTGTTCACTACGGCCTCCATCAGCGGTGTCCGCTGCTGCTTGTCTACTGCATTGATGTTGGCTCCAGCCTATAAGGACGTGGGACTTGGGCTGGCATCAGGGAAGAGTGATGCTGGGGAGGGGGTCCAAGGCCAGCTCACCCAGGCAGAGGGCCAGCAATGCTGACCTGAAGTAGCACATGGCAGATCTCCACGGAGCCCTTCTGGGCAGCTGCATGTAGGGGCGTGCGCTTGCTCTGCTGGTCGGTCTGGAAGTTGGGGTCGAGGTTGTCCACTGCAGTGGGAGCCCATCATACCAAGAGAAGAGTGACAAGTAAGTAAGCCAGGGTGGGTGGTATCTCCACAGGGCCCATGTGGGGTCAGGGGCCCTTCCTGGGCATCTTTGGTATTTAACTTACCTCCTCCACGACAGCACTTTTTAGAGTGGAGGGGTGAAGAATTCTGGCAACGCCTGGGTTCAAATCCCAGGCCTGCCCTTTAGTACCACCATGCCTTCAGGTTAGGTACCTACCCTCTTTGTGCTTCTGCTAACATGATCTAATGTAGTGAAGCATGCTTCACAACACTCAGCACCAATGGGCCTTCATCATCTCAACATCCCGAGTCACCTGAACTGTCCCCACTACACCAAATCCTTCAAGGTAAGGACTGCATCTTGGTCCTGAATCCAGGGCCTGCTATACAGTTCAGTACTCATAACCATTTGCTTAACAATCGAGCGGAAGAACACTCACACAGCATCAGGATCACCTTCTGTAGCTCCCCCTGCTTCACTGACAGGTACAGCTGCCGTGGATGGAAACGAAGCTTCTTCCGCCTGTCAGGGTGAGGGAGGATCTGAGCCACAGTCTCTGTACCTGCAGGCCCCATACTCTCCTGCCCCAGGCCAAGCCGTGCTCACCTCTCTGACTCTTGGATGACCAGTGCTTTTTCTAGGGCTTCCCGGCCTGGCCCAGGGGGCAGCCCCACAGCTGAGAGGCAGCCCCCATTGGGCAGTGTGAGAGAGGGCCCTGAGCTGTCAATGGTGTCAGCCAAGGGTTCACAGGGGGGCCGCCGGGGCTCACCATGCCCTCGCATCCGGGCACTGTGGGAGAAAGTGATGATGTCTTGGAGTGACAGGGAGAGAGAATGGAGGAACAGCATACAAGGGGAAACCAGTACCTGGGCTGGGATGTGTCTGCTCTCCCAGGGGCATCCTGGGCCAGGGGTGGAGGGGCAGGGGCCACAGAGCCAGCTGGTGGGGTCATCCCATCCCCCCTGGGTATGGTCACTTCCTGGGCCTCAGAGGCGTCCTCCCCGCAGTGAGGACAGAAGACCATTCCATTCAATTGGGACACACAGGCCTTGTGGAAGCGGTGGGCCACTCGGAAATCAGGGTGGCACTCCAGGAATGTGCCCTGGGGGGCAGTGAAAATGAGGTCAGGTCCTGCGAGTCCTTCCCCGGCCAGGAGGGCCTGCCTGCTGTGCTAGTCACTCACCGCTGTGCAGAAGTAGCCACATCCCGGGCAGCAGTGATGCTTGACCATGCGAGCACGGTGGGTCTCGCAGAGCACCATCAAGGCCACGCGGCTAGAAGGTCTCATGGTCTCCCGCTTGAGGATTGCAATGTTGCAGCCCGATAGCTGTGGGCAGTGAGGGCACACAGCGAGACAGTGAGGCCAGGCCTCAGGGCCAGCTCTCTCTGCCACCTCTGTTAGCAGCCCAGGGGCCTACCTCTCCGTCCACACTCTCTGTGGCCATGCACTTGTGTCCCGCCCTCTCACTGATGCGGTCAATCTTGGGTGCTTCCATGCGGCAGCTGCAGAGAGGCAGTTCCTCAAACCCACGTTCTGTCTCCAGTGAAGATGTGTCATTGGACACCCCTTGGATAGATAAAGTAAAGAGCTGAGGAAGGCCTTACTCTCACCTACCAGGACCCCTGACAGGTCCTCTCAACTATGACCCCACCTCCCCTCCGAGCTTTAGAACCCCCAAAGCCTAGCTTACGTGCCCCAGCCGGGCTCAGATGAGTCTCCCTCCTCCCCTTCCCTCCAGCCCCAAGGGTGCCCCCTAGTGGCTCCTTGTCCCAGCAAATGGCAATTACCAGCGTGGTTGGGAGAGAGGGTCCCCTCGCTGGGCAGCTCCAGGGACCCCAGAGGGACCTCCATGTACTCACTGGGGCCTGAGGAGCCCACACCATTCACTCCTGACACAGAGACAGAGAGCGTGAGAGTGCGAGCTCACAGGTGCATGCGTGTGGGTACGTGCAGGTGTACATGCGAGAACGTGTGTGTGTACGTGCATGCTCTCTGGGGGCCGGGAGGGGGCTGGAGGAGGGGACCCTGAAGCAGAGCAGCCCCCTCACCTCGAGGCTCCTTGGCCCGAGGAGGCTCTCGTTTCCGTCGCTTTCGGGTTGGCTTCACCCATGGGCTATCCTTCCTCCATTTCTTCTTGGCCTTACGCCGGCCACTGGAGCCGCTCTGCGGATGGGGAGGGGAGTTAGGGATCCCAGCCTCCAGCCCTGCAGTGCCCACATCCTGCGGGGACACCAGCCTCTGGCCTTTACCTTGTCTGACTGATTGCCTGATTCTTCATCTTCTTCTTCTTCATCCTCCTCCTCTTCCTCTTCTTCTTCCTCCTCCTCCTCCTCTTCCTCTTCCTCCTCTTCTTCACTCAGTTGTTCTGCAAGAGCTTCAACTTCAGACTGGAAGAGAGGCAAGATGGGTTGGGGGATGGCTCCCCAGCCACATCTCTCTACTGGGGAAGGGGAGAGGCAGAGTAGGATGGATCCAGCCCCCCAGGAACTGGACAAGGAGACAGAAGCAAGAAAGAGGAACAACAATAAAAACCAGGGATTGCAGCTATCTGGAGGAAGGAAGAGTCAGCAGGAAGGGGAGAAAAGGCTGGATAAGTAGAAAGGCACAATGAAAAAGGTGCTACATTTTATAGTTAACAAGTAACAATGTGTTTGAGTCTTGGTGATGTAAAGAAGGGCAGAAAACAAATATGATGTATGATTCCTTTTCTGCAGTTCAAAAACAGGTAAGTCTACTGAGGTTTCCAAAAACAGTCTACATTCTTTTTTTTTAAATTATTTTTTCCTTTTATAAAAATTTATTAATTTTAACGAAAGTTTACAAAGACTTGGGATTTCCAGTCATTCATTGTTGCACTTTTCTCCCTGCTCACCCCGTCCCCTCCAAATCACTTTTCTCCTTGAAAAGAAAAACTCTTTCATTGTTATGCAATCCCTCCCCCCAAGCTCACTCCACTATACAGCCTTCACTCTGGACTTCTGTATACATTTTTCTCTGGTAAATAGTGTCTGAGGTCTGGAAAGCTTGAGAATGGTTATCTAAGGTGTAAAACAAAGAAGAGTAAAGAAAAACCAAGAACAAGGACTGAAACAAATTAGTCCAAAGGAACAATAGGACACATGAATGCCAGCTACCTCATGAATGTGAAACCAGTCACCACCCTGAAAAGGATCACAGGAAAAGAGCCTTGGATAGAGTAGAAGAAAACCACTACAAAACCATAAAAAGACTAGGTTTACTGATAGATACCGATGTCAAACATTCTTCTAGGTGGTGTAGCACTGGTCTGTGCGTTGCTGTACAGAGGTAACTTGTGGTTGCTATGATGTTGAAGACTGTGACAGTGCTGTGCCAATCGTGGTAATGGGTACCCATGGTGGACAGTGTTGGCTGGAGCTTCCCGACTAAATCAAGCCTGGAAGCAGGAGCCGCATCCACTTCTGAAATGGCTTGCCTCCAGAAACTCTATGTACAAATAGTGCTCAGGCTGGCCGTTTGTTCATAGGGTTGCTACGACTTGACGGCACCAAACAACAACCGGTGGAATCCTTGAGACTACAATCTTTATTATGTTTACACTTGCCCCAATAAAAAAAGACTAGGGCTTTTAGACATCTTTTTATCGCTTGGCTCAATGACCTACCAAATAATACACAGGCCTATAGGAGAACAGTCGAAGATGATCAGGATGGCCCAGGATAGGACAGGTTCAGACCTGTTGTTCATAGGGCTGCTATGAGTCATATTTGACAGAACATGAAGATCAGAGTTCTGGCTGCTTAATGGTAAGGAGTTGCACTGCCACCCTAAAGGAACTCGGTTTGAATCTACCAGCTGCTCTGTGGAAGAGAGAGAGGCAATCTTCTGTATAACTTAATGCCTCTAAAAACCTGTACAAGGGTCAACTATGAGTTAGTACTAACTTGATAGTACACAACAAGTAGCAGCATTAGAAAGGCACACACTCCTTAGAACACTTTAGCATATGACACCAAAAACTTAGCATTTGCCCAGGCACAAAAACCAGGAGGCAGAAATGAATAGGGAAACGGGATGAATCAAACTGGTAAACAGGGACAAAATGGGAAGAGTGCCTATGTATGAAATAAAATGGGCATGACTTGTTGAATGGAAAGTGAATTTACTCTGTAATTTTACACCCAAATTACAATTAAAAAAAAATTACAATCAATAGATCAGGCTGTTTTCACCTGAACTTGCTGTCTAATCTTGACAGTCACAAATAAAGAGGGGATCTGATGTTCTGTTAACAGAGTTGGAAGCACTTGGCACCTACTATTATGTCTCCTTGCTGTGTGTGCACATGCACACACAACCCTGAAGCGGATTACGCTTTTGATTTTTTAATTTCCAACAGAAAAAAACAGCAGAGAGAAACATGTTTAAGACTCCATCCACCCCAACCAGCCACTATTAACCGAAGAATTTCTGAACAGCAACTGTGAATTTCTGAGCAGCAACTAACCTGGCTTTTCTCATAAGCACCTAACAGGTAAAAAGTGTTTACTTGTGTGGTGCTGTAGTCTGTAGTGAGCTAACCCAAAGCCTGAGTATCACTGGCGATTTGAACCCACCAGAGAGAATGAGCTTGACAGCAATGAATGAGTATATATTTATATAGAAAAAATTAAAAAAGCAAATACACAAAACTCACTAAGCAAGAACCAACTCACAGCTGACCCTCCAGGGGCTTTTCTGTAAATCACACAGGAAGAGCCTGTTCATCTCAGAGCTGCGGGTAAACTTGAACCACCAGAATGGTAATCTTTGGTTAACACTGAAATTCCCCACTGGCTACTAGAGCTCCTTGAGAAAATACAAGAAGATAGAATGATACTGCATCTGAAGTTTGCTTTAAAAAAATCCAGAAGATATACGTGTTGGTGGGGCTGGGAGATGTGGGAGGTGGTGAACTGCAGAACAAGGGATATGAAAACCAAAAAAATCCAACCAACCAATAAATATCAATGGACAGGCAGGAAAGCGCTGGAGCTGGGGGAACACTGGCTTGCTGACCTCACCTTGCTGTCAGAGTCCACACGCTCGTCCACAGAGTAGGAATCGTAGTAGAGACTGAAGTCATCTCCCACCACCGTCTCCCACTCTTCCAGGGACCCAGGGTCCCCTTTCTGCAGGGTCATTTCTGAGCCCCGGGTAGAACTCAACTCCTCTGACTAAAAAAGATGAGAAAAATGAAAACTTCACTTGTCTACCTCATCAGCCGCCACTTCCTTCCAGGACCCAAGATACCCTTGGTACAACTGCCTCCTCCACCCCCTTAGATGGAAAGGCTTTGCTCCCTGCCTTTCCTAGCTCACCAGGCCACCTCCTGAGTTCAGCTTCCTCCTTTTGACCATTTCTGGAAGGAGAGAAAGGGGTGAGGCCTTTGCTCTACAACTTCAAGATAAGTGTCAGGTCACAGGTGGGCAGGAAGTGAAACTGACCTGAAGTCATCTTCCCCAGAGTGTGTACGTCATCACTCATTCGGAAATGCTGCACTTCAGGGGGCCGCTTCTCAGGGACTGGGGGCTGAGGGAGACAGGGAGAACTTTAGATCAAGGAATAGCTTCAGTTCTGCAGAATAGGTTGGAGGCCCAGGTGGAGGCGTGTGGGTGAGTCACTCCCTCAAAAAGGCCATTGTGTCCCAGAGGTGCGTGGTTCAAATCCACCAGATGCTCTGCCGAGGAAGGAGGGACAATTTCCTCCTGTACCAGTCAGATTCGATTTGACAGTACACCACACAAAAATAATAAAAAATTTAAAAAAAATTTAAAAAATAATAAAAAAAGAATCTTTAAAAAATAAATACCAAAAAAAAAAAGGCCATGTGGACGTCCAGGAACTGGAACGTAATAAGACTTCAAGCATATTCCATGTCCTAACATTCATCTCTACACTTGCCCAAAAGTAGACCTTTTCTTTCCTCTCTACATATGACAAAGGAATTTTGTACATATATCAGCTTAGGTGGCAGTTCTGGTTCCTTTAGGGTATATTCCCAGTAGTGGAATTGCTGGGTTAAATGGTATTTCTATTTCCAACACTGAGAAAAAAAATGTTTATTGATGCTTTGTGCACAATAGTAAAAAGTTGGCATGTTCACACAATGGAATATTATGCAGCACTGAAAAACAACTCATGAAATATTATATAAGATGGGTAACCATGGAGGACATTATGCTGAGTGAAATATCTCAGTCACAAAAAGACAAATACTGTATAATGCCATTGTTATAAAAACTGGACTGACAGGGGGGTTGGGGGAAAACTATGAGGGGATAAATAATGTACACGGCATTGAAAGAGATGAGGTTTGAACAATCTGTATAAAATATATGATTAGGTATACTGGTATCACACACACACACGAGGACAGACAGAATGTATAACAGTAAAAGAACTTTTTTCCCCAAAGAAAAAAGCAAACTGGGGTGGGGGGAGCAGGGAGGAAATGTACAACAAAGAATGAATGGAAATCCAAGTTCTTTATAAACTTATAATGAAATCTCAATTTTAAAAAAACCACTTTTGTAGAGGTGGCCAAAAACCACACCCACAGAAGACCTTAAAACTGTCTTAAACTTCTGAATTCCAGAGCACCTATTCCATGGCCCTTCCTATGTCAACTTCTGTGGCCTTCAAATTCTTTCCCATAGGAATTAGAAATAAAAGTTTAAATGGGAGCTGGGGCAGCTTTCAAAGGGAAATAATCCCCTGGGGGCTTGCTTCCAGGTAAAAAGGAAGAGTGGCTTGAAGTTATTTTACAGTCTCTACTATAGGAATAATTAAGACTATAAAATTAAGTCCTTAATATCAATCTTCTCAAATGCTACACCCCCCCACACCCCCTCTCCCCCCAAGAAGGTAAACTCCAAGAAGACAGGAACAGTGCCAGTTCACAAGTTAACTTCCATTATTTGACATAAGATAGGTCCTTGGTGAATATGTAAATATGTGAGTGGAGCAGAAGAAGCCGGAAATTAAATTATAAAGAAGCCCACCAGGGGTTTATGGTCCATTATTCTCATTTCCCCCCACCCTGCCTTCATCCTCACCTGTCCATTTCCAGGTTTGGACATAGTTTTCCTGGCTCGGTGGACCTTGGGCTGCCCCTCTGGACTGGTGGTGGCTGGAGGGGGTTCAGGCCCTGTTGCTGCCGCCCCCTGGGCCGCCCCTGGCATACTCAGCAACCTCATGGCCAAGCTCTGGACTGAGGGAGGTGACTTCCCGGCCCCTGTCATTGACATCTTGGCCCGACTGGGACAGGCACCCCCCTTGCTGGGAGAAGAGGGGAATGACTTTGTGGCGTGGCCTAGCAAACAGATGGGCAGGCAGGCAAATGGTAAGATAAGAAGAAAGAAGGGGCAGAGGACCCTCCCAGCCCCCCACTCCCAGACGTCCCACTCTTACCTAGCAGGATTCGTCCCCCTTGGAGATCTCCTTCTCCTTCCAGGCTCTCAGGCTCATCCTCAATGAGCGGTGTGTCTCCCACGGGGGTGTCAGCCCCCTCATCACCAACAGTGACAGTAACAGTGGCTGGTGATGAGGGGCCAGCCGGCTCCAGGGGCTCGGGGTCAGCCTTAGGCAGGCTCTCCTCATTATGACAGGTGTCCCCCAAAGAGCCAAGAACTAAAGAGGAAGAGAAAAAGTTTGAGGCTAATGACTCAAGGGATCCAAGATCTTCTGTTGGGGGAGGTGAAGGTCCAATCACGCTGTTTTTACAGCACTTACCTCTCTCGGGGGCTCCTCTAGGCTCCTTTTCCAACAGTAGTGGCCCCATCTCTGCGGGGGCCTCCCCCTGAGAGGGGAGACATGGAACGGGAGGGCTGGTCAGCCCGGTAGGAAGTTGGGGGGCCCAGGACGCTTGGGCCCTAGGAAGAGAGAGCAGGCTTCGGGGCCTACCTCTTCCTCTATGAGCGCCCCCCCTACCGCGGCCTCGGCTGCCCGGAGGGGCCGCACGACCCCTCCCCCGGGCCCGCATGAGCCCCCTCCCTCTCGGCAGACCCCGCATCTCTGGGGCCGAGAGGAGAGGAGGGGGAGGGGGCGGGGCCTCGGCGCCCCGGCCCCGCCCCCTCCTCCCGGCTGCACGCGCCGCTCCCCCTTTGTCCCCCAGGCCTCGGGGACCCCTGGCACCAACCCCTCCAGCGCCCGCTGCCCCCCAGCCCGGCGGACGGCCCCTCGTGCCCCTCGCGCGTGTCGCTGGGGCCGCCGCGCCCGCTGCCCACTCCGGGGCAGCAGGCAGCTGCATGCGCGCCTCCGTGCCCACTCCCCCCACCTCCCACCCCCTGGTCCCCTCATCCGCCCCCGGTGTTGGCCCCCCGGATTGCTGCAAGTCCCGTCCGGGCCCCCCGGCCCCGTTGCACCCCCGGAGCATTGCACGGGCGCGCGCTTCCCCCGGGCGCGCGCGCGGGC
>NW_006399934.1:1793451-1806222 GCF_000299155.1 Elephantulus edwardii | reverse complement strand
CCGGGTCACGTGGGCGGGGGAGGGGAGCGAGGGAGAGCCTTAAAGGAGCCGCAACAGGCTTGCTCACTTTTTTTCCCCCTGGGAGAGGCCCTGGGACTGGCGGTGGCTGGCCGAGGCTGGCGACCGCAGGCGAGAATGTCTGTCATTTCTCGTCTTATCTCTCCAGGAAGCTAACGGCGAGACGCCCTGGTTCAAGTGTAGTTTCTCCATTTCCCTCCTGGTTTTAAGTAACTAAGGAGTGAGCCTTCCCGCTCTAGGCTGAGATTGTTATTTCCTTGCGGCCCACGTGAGCTCCTCATGCCTCTGGTTTTTACTGCTTTCTAGTTTCGTAGTCACCAGATAGGAGGTTCAGACTCTTGACTAGCTTCTATAACGAGCATGGAGGGAGCAACGGGGCTGCGCTGAAGATACTTTTCCTCTTGGCTGGTAGCACATGCCGCTTTCCTTTCATATCTCTAGGAGCGGCATTTTTTTTTTTTTCACTTTAATATCCTTTAAAAAGTGAAGCCATTTTAATTGAAGTTCCTTGAAAACCTGGGATTAAATGTCTCTTCTGCTTATGCCGGTGTGTTATGGTAACTCGCACTAGGGAGCCAGGTAAGTAAGTCCCCAGCGACCCAAGCCAATACTAGCAGGTGACCCTACAGTGTTAAGTCTATTTTTACTAAACACTTCACAGAGTAAGTATTGGGCGCTCTGATGATACAGTCAGTAAAGAGTTGGCTGCTAACCCAAAGGCGAGCCTCTCTGGTGGTTAATATCCATCAGCAAGCAGCTCATGGAGAAGGGTATATACTCCTCCCTTGTGATTGACACATCGGAAACCCAGTTATGGCTGGTTCTGATTCCATGGCTTTGAATTTTGAGTTTCCACAGGCAATATAGGGCACTCAAAAGGAAGTATACTAAAGCACCCAACTTTAGTTTAACCATCAGTTTCGGTATTGCATTCTGGCCAAAACTGGTAAGCATCTGTAATTTCACAAGCAAGTAGTTACCTTTTGGAGTGTCTAAAGCCTAGTCAACAAGGCCTTCTGGGAACTGTAGTATTCTCTGGTTTAAAAAAAAAAAAAGCATTCCAAAGCTTTCTGGGATTTGTAGTCTTCCCTGCATCCTAAGGGTAGATTTACCTAAATACAGTGGTTTCCCCAGATCATTAAAGTCCAATACAATTTGTGGGTGCATTGACCACCTGCAGTCCATCCCTCCAAAATCCTCAAACTTATAGCAAACTACTCCAAAAAAGAGTAACTCATGCATTGTCACCACTGCTTATGTGCTATGTACACACCTGTGCCAGGATGCCCTGCCAGGTATAGAAGTTAAACAACTGAGTTCTTAGCCAGGAGAAGCACCATGTCTTGCCACCCTCAAGAGTGGGCTCCTTCAACTTCGGGATCTGCATGAATGCTGAGAACACACTATCAGAGGGAGACACTGTCTAGAGTGGGATGTTCATAGGACTGATTGGAAGTGGAAGAGGGCCACGTATATGCACTCGCCAGATTATGAAGAAAAAACAAGAATTTGTGTTTTTTTTTTTTATTTTCTGGAAAATAAAATCAGAAAAACTAAAACCCCAAACTCCAGGAAAAAAATCCTAAAAAATACGTTTTGTTTTCTTAAAAAATACTGTGTAAGTCTCTACTCCTCTCCCTCCCCAACAGTCCTCCTTGTGTTCTTTCTTCTAAGTGCCCTTCCCCCCACCCCCACTTTCCCAATATCTACCCAGGATGCTCATTCACCTCCATGTTCTCCTTACCTGGCCCCTCACTTAATTCTCCCTAGGATTTGTACCTGCAGTACCCTTCCCTCAGCATCATGCAAGAGCTGCCTCCCCTTTTTCTTCTGGGATTCAACCACCTCTACCACTCCCGCTCCCAAAGGATCTATTCTAAACAGGAGCATGTAAATTGCCCCTGGCCAAATTCCCTCCCAAATCTCACCCACCCAATCCCAACTTCAAGAAATGTCAGAACCTCCTCATGGGCAGTCATAGCCCAGACTAAAACATTTTCCAATCTGTCTTTATTCTATATAGGACCCTTCCCCTCCCCCTCTACTTCTCCATGCACCTCCAAGAAGCAAGCTTTCTCTGGGAACCCCATATTATCTTGGTCTTCTCAAAGAACCCTCTCTCCATGTCCTTTCTTCAGCTCTCAAGAGGCTGGGTCTTCTCACCAAGGAATCTTTACCCCCTCCCAATCTCAGAATGTGTGATCAATTTCTAAAGTGTGCCTTTCTGCCCAAGGCTACCCACTTCTACTCTCCCCAGGCCACAGGAAGCAACTTCCCACCCAGCCCAGGGACCTTAGCCTTCTGCCTCTCATGCTAGCGGATGAGGACGTTAATCTCAGCCACACTGGCCTCCAGCACGTTCTCAGCTGTGGTTTTGCCATGCTGCTCCTTGAGGTGTCGCCTGATGGCAGGTTTGTGGGCAAAGCGCACATCGCAATAGGAGCAGCGATAAGGACGAGCTCCTGAGTGTAGATTGAGGTGGTCGTGCAGCGTGGACTTCTGTGTGAAGCATTTGCCGCAGATGCCACATGAGTGCGACTTGACGCCTCGGTGCACGTTCATGTGACGGTTGAGGTTGCTACTGTGGTTGAACTGCTTGCCGCAGCGTGGGCACATAAAGATGAAATGCTGTGCCCGCATGTGGAAGACCAGCTTCTCTATACCCTGGAATACTTCTGGGCACTTGGTGCATTTGATGTTCTTCAAGGGGTTCCCACCTGAGAAGCCCCCAGGCAGGGGGCCTCGGCTGCCCCCTGCACCCAGGCTGCCCCCCGCCCCCCGAGCAGCCATGGCCACCGCTGCTGCCTCCACCAGACCAGAGGTGGCTCCCACACTCGATCGGCCCCCAGGAATCAACAGCAAGCCCTCCCCTTCAGCGTCCTCGGATAGGCTGTAGCAGGCCTTAACCACACCTTGTGGAGGGGTCACAGTGCTGGGTGGCACGTTGCTCTGGGCCAGTTCCCCAAGATGGCTGCCCACGGAGCCCCCAATGCCTAAACCCCCTCCCAGGCTTCCTGGGGGTTTGAGCCGGTGGGCCACCTCCAGGGCCGACTCCACCTTGACAATGCAGATGTCTGATACATCCTCGTCCTCATCCTCATCTTCCTCCTCAGCCTTCAGCTCCAAGTCCTCATCCAGAGGAAACTCCAGCTTCACAGGCCGCAGGAGAGGAGGTGGTAGAGGAGGCGGGGGAGGGGGCTTGGGTGCTGGTTTTGGGGTCCTGGCAGGAGGGAGTAGAGACTTGGTGGCGCTAGCCCCAGCCACAAGGCTAGCCTCACTGACACCATCTTCTTTAAGGCCAATCTTGGGCTCGATGAACTGGCTGAGAGCATTCCGACATTTCTCCACCACGTGCTCCATCTGTAGGTAGGAGGCTGCCGTCAGATAGTTGACTATGTCCCTGACTGCAAATTCCAGCGCACCCGTGTAGCAGGAGAGGAGCAGGTCTGCCACAATGCGCGCACTGTGCATCAGCGAGACCTGCAGCTCAGAGCTGGGGTTCAGCAGGAACTGATCCCGCAGGAACGGCGAGCAGGCGGCCAGGATGACCTTGTGGCCACGAAACTTGAGGCTGTCGGCTACAATGGTCACGTCGCAGAACCGCTCCTCTGCGCGGAGCTGGTTCATGTTCCGCAGCGTAGCGGCCTCGTGGCCAGGCAACTGGAAGCGAAGGACTTCCACCCCAGAGGCCATTGTGGTGGGAGTGGGCAACCCTGGTTGGGAAGGAAACCGGTCAGAGACAAAGGTCTCTGGTTCTCCGAAGCCGAGGCCCCAGTCGCCTCGTCCCCATTCTTGCCTGGCCCCCCTGCATATGAACTCCCACTCTTCAGGGCTCTTCCTCAGTTTCCCCAATCCCCCGGGGAGGCGCTGTCCCTCAGAAGAGAGGGAGGCGTGGTTCCCGGGGGCGGGGCAGCGGCGTCGCCCCCCCAATCCGCCTGCGCCTTGTAGCCGGCGAGGATGTGGCAAGCCCGCGCAACCACGGGGAAGAGACCGAAGAAGCTGGGACAGAGACCTGGGTCTAGGGTCCAGTCCAAGAAGGCCGAGGCTGCAGGCTCTTTCCACCCCGCCCCCTTTACCCGCTGCTTCATTCCTCTGCCCCCCCTTGCACGTTTGCACGCACCTTTCACGTCCCCCCCAACCCGCCTGCACGCTTTGTGCACGCCCCCCGTCCCCTCCCGCTCAGAGCTCCGTGGCACGCCCCCCCCCAAGCCCCACGACCCTGGGTGCACGCGCCTCTCACCTGGCCCGGTTCCGCGCGCTGTTTTTTTCCCCCCCTATTTTCCCCACCCCCCCCACGGCTGGCGGCGCCCCCCACAGAAGGGCAGATCCTAGGCAGAGCGCAGGCGCGGGGGTGCACGAGGCGCGCGCGCTGGGCCGGCTCCGCGTGGGCGTGAGGGGGGAGGGGCGGGGGTGGCTCGTGTCGTGTGTCCCAGGCCCCGCGCGCTGGCGTTGGCGAGGACTCGGGGAGGAGGAAGAGAGGAGGGAATTAAAGGAGCAGGATTCCCCCAGAGCCGACCCCCCCTTTTTGCTCCAGCCCCCCCATGCGGTTAAAGGGGCCAGACGGTCTTGGCTCCCCTTTGGCCAGGATTATTTGTCCGCCAGAGCGGAAATAAATTCCACTACCCCTCGCTCCCCCTCCTCTATGCTCTGGGCCCCGCTGCTCGTTTGCGCCTGCGTGCGATGCCGAGCGGTAGCCCGCTCGCTAAGCCCGCCTCCCGCTCCCGGCGGCCTGCTCTGCTACCCCTCTCCGCGCCCTCGCGAGCCCCGCCCGCCTCGCGCCTTGGCGCGCGCTCGCGCTCCTGTCTGCCTTCCTGCCTTGCGTCTCTGCAGGTCTAGGGCTAGCTAGAGGTGTCAAGCTGCCACCTGCTCCCAGAGGTGGTGCTGGTCAGACCTTTTTATTAAGAGCAGGGCATCTGGTGCAGTTTCCACCCCTCCCAGGGCCCCAGACCACTCTTACCTATGAGCCTTTCTTTGGTCACTTGATTCCCAGTTCCTCTAATCACACTTGCAGACTTTTTTTTTCCTCGTTTGAAGCTGATAACCTTCCACTTCTCCTAGACCAAAAGATAATTTTATCTCCTTCAAAGCTCAGAAATCTAGCAACCTCAACTATCCTCCTTTTCATCTATCATTTAAAATAGTAAAAATCACACATCTTCTTTTCTCAGAATTATTACTTTTGGCCAAGGCCAGCCCACTTTTATTGTATAAAGCTTTACCCCATTTCTACTATATAATTGAAAAGACTGCTTAAAACGAAGAGGACTTGAAGCGCTAGCAACATAAGAGGAGGGACTATAGCCTTCAGTATGGATTACATCTCAATATGAACAAGACAAAAATCCTCACCACTGGCCCAATAGGCAACATCATGATGAAAGGATTGAAGATGTCAACTATTTGATCTTGCCTGGATTCACAATCAACACCCTTGGTAGCACAGCAGTCAACTCAAAGGACTGTGCATTGGGAACATCTGAAAAGTGCCTCTCCAACGTGTTAAAGAACAGCGATGTCCTAATTCAAGCCATGGTCTTTTCATGTACTTTCTGTATATCTGAAAGTTGGAAAATTACTAAGGATAACAGAAGAAGAATTGATGCCTTTAAGTTGTATTGGAAAGGAGTACTGAATATCTCATGGACTACCAAAAGAACCTTTCCTGAAGAAGGGACAACCAGGATGTTCCTTGCATACAAGGATGGTGTAGCTTCATCTCATATTTTTGGCATGTCATTAGGAGGGGCTAGTCCTTGGAAAGAGATCATGGTTGGAAAGGTGGAGGGTCAACAAAAGAGGAAGAACTTCAATGAGATGGATTGACACAGAGATGACGGCAATGGGCTCAAGTATACCAGAGATGATGAGAATGGCACAGGATACAGTAGTATTCAGATCTGTTCTTTATAGGGTTGCTATGAGTCATCATTGACTCGACAGCACCTAACAATAGCATAATTAGTCCTAGTACTAATTATTGTTATATTGTATGATTATATATAAAATATGGTGTATTATTGGATTATATCATCTCTTGTATTTTTTACTGCACCTGTCTGGAACCTCCTGAGTGATGAAGTCCGTCCATTCTCTAGACAAAACATCTAAATTTCCTTCTTTGCCTTCTCTTTCTGTAATGCCCAACAAAGCTCCATAGCTTCACCACCAGCACTTATTTGTATCTTGACGATTGACTCCTTTCTACCCCCCCATTGCTGTCCTCAAATCCACACTTCACTTTCCTACTCATCCATCTCCAGATGAAAACATTGTTTTCTATCATTTAAATCCCCCAGGAGACTATTTTCCTTATACATCATTCTGATGAAGCTACTTTTTAGATAGTGCATTCAATGTCCACTTCACATTAGATTGTCCAAGTTTGGGGTTGTTTTTTTTTGTTTGTTTGTTTGTTTTTGCTGATTTATTTGGTTATTGGTTGCTGTTGTTGTTGTTGGGGCGTTTGTGGTTGTGGTTGTTTTTTTCTTTACTATATATAAACTCCCCAATTGCTGAAATGACAGACATATTTTACAAAAAATAAATCATTCAATAAATAGCTGATGAAGAAATGTATTTCTCAATCAGCGTTTACTCATACAAGTTTACTTTTTACCTAAATTGAAACCCAAAACTTAAAGAATGCCTGTTGGGGGGAGGGCTGGGATGGTGCTCAGGTGGTGCTTGACTCTGCCTTTCCTTTATAACTCTCTGACTTCATTCAGTGCTCCTACTTATTTTCCTCTGTACTCAAATGACCTTCTGCCTCTCTTTCCTTTGTAGTCAAACATTGTAGACTAACAAATTACAGTTTGTTGTGTCAGATACACCTAGGTTTAAGATTGTATTCCTTACTCAGTAAGACTCCTACAGATCTTCTCCATCCCTGTTGGAGATTTGACTCAGAAATAAGCAGGAGTTGCCCATGGCTCCCTCCTCCTGTACAGTGTTCTTGTGGGGAACTGTTATAGGGCTCTTCCCACATCTGCACCTATGAAGAGTGTCTAGAATCACCTAGACCCTTGTCTTTTGGTTTCTAATTCCTGCCAATGTGAGAAGAGAAGGTTTGTATTCTTCCGGTTTATAAGACCAAATGCATCAGATATTACCAAGAACAAATAAGATAGGGATTTTTGGTGGGCTTTAGAATAAGAATCTGACAAGGAGACAGGCAGTCTAGGTCCTACTCCAGGTTTGAAGTCATCCAGGTCCCAGAGGTTTCCGTTTTCTCGTTAGTAAAATGGAAAGATTGCCCTCTGAAGTATTTTCCCAGACCCACAAACTCAGACAAGTTTCTATCTGTAAAGGGACATGTGCATGTTTGTGTATGTATGTCTGACTACCTTGTGGCCTAGACCTGGATGGATAATTCTGGACCACTATTCTTGGTTACTAATGGAGTTGAGTAGTGGTCTGCATAATCCAAAACATCAGGAAAAGTTAGTTGTTTTCCTGACACAGTCAGATTTTTGGCAGTGTGTTTGCCTTTACAGTTCTGCTTAGCCAAAATTAATATTAAAAGAACCATATTCCCAGAGCAGCACCAATAGGAAAAGGGGGTATGAAGCCAATGACTTAGATTTTTTAATCCATAGGCTGATAAACCCAGTTGCTTGGTGGCATAGTTGCTGGGTGACACACATGACTGTTAGCAGAACCCAGTGATTTAAACACACTCGTAAGTGCCTTAGGAGATTTGATGATTGGCTTCTGAAAGATCGCACCCTCGGAAGCCCTGTGGCACAGTTTTCCTCGGCAAACACAGTGTTCCCATGTCTACAGATCAGAATTGACTAGCTGCCAACTACGACAGGATGTATGCCAACAAAATCTGTAATTTCTCCCTCCTTCTTGGCCTTACACTCACCTTTGGCCTTAGTGCAAGAAGCATGCTGGAACCTGGAGTCAGTTCTGGGGATATTGGCAGGAATTCACTATTTAAGAAGAGAACTATGATGACAAAGGGCTCACTCCACTTTAAAGCCAAACCAAGCCCATCCCACTGCCATTGAAACAGTTCTAACTCAATAGTGACATTGTCGTCAGGTTTCCAAAACTCTAAATCGCTACAAGAGGAAATTGCTTTGTCTTTCTCCCACAGAATGACTGGTGCATTTGAACTACCAACTTTTTGGTTTGCAGCATAACATTCCACCCTACCCATTCGCAGAGCAATCCTCCCTGAATTCCCCATTTACTTTCTATTTGGTTCAGCAGTGCTCACTTCAGACTCCTCCACCCTTCCTTCTAACTCTCTATTCTGAGTTCTCTAGAACTCTTCACAGCTCTACCTTCTGGTATGCTCTCTCTGCCTCACTTCTTTTACTTTAGAGGAAACTGAATTCTCCAGACAGCCACCATGCACTCCTGCTAAGCAGACACCACATACCTGCCCCTATTCTGTTCAGCACCAGGAGGAAATTGTGACGGATTCCTTTAGCTTCTTGTTAAACTCAGCTAGAACAGGATTCTCCACTTCTTGGCAAACCTCCTTCGCTCCAAGTTCCCTGGAGTGTGGTCTTGCCTTCCAGGGCCTCTCCTTGTTGCCCTGAGCAGCTGACACCCAGACCTGTTGTTCCTGGCACAGGTGGTCTGATATCCATGTAGATAACACAATCTACACCCCACCTTTAATTTGTTCATTTTGTTTCCCTCCTATACAAGCATTTATTTGTTTCAAAATTTAAAAAGGTGAAAGGGTGCAATAGAGAAAGACCTACCTTTCTCTTCCACCCAGTTCCCTTCCCTTCAATAACCAATAATACAGAATTCTTGAAAGTATTTTTACCTCCTTCCAATAATTAAAAAAAGTTTTCAACATTTCATTATGAAAACTTCAAAACATGCCGCAGAACTGAAAGAGTAGCCCCATGAACACCTGTATTCCTACTGCTTAGACTCTGCTAATCACACTGTATTATTCCTTTTTAAAATTATTGTAATACTGTTTATACTAAACTTTTACCAGTTCGACATGTTTCATATGTACAATTCAGTGTCATTAATAAATTAATCATGTTGTGCAACTAATATCTGTTACCAACTTTTTCATTGCCACAATAAATACTTCCTAACATCTACTCTTCTCCCATTTCTGATAATGACTAACTTTGTTCTCTATCAATTCAACTCACTAACATCATGTCAGTTTTGACTCATAGCGACCCTCCATTGGATTTCTGAGATGGTAAATCTTAATGAGAGGAGACTGTCTATTTTTCTCCAGCTCAGTGCTGGTGGACTCAAACCAGAGATGTTCAGGCTTTTGGTTAACAGCACAACAACTACAGACTAAGCCACCAGAACTCCAGCTAAGCCCTTGATACTTTACTCACCCGAACCGGCCCTATTCCACACTATAGAATCCTTAAACCGTCTCTCTATTCTCCTGAGTTCTCCACCCATCTCCTGATTTCCTCACCTTGCCTCTTAACTACTATAAAAACTGAATCTTGAGTCCCTTCACTCACATCCACAACTTCTCTTTTTTTCTATTTTAATTCCAGAGCTTGTTGAAAGCTGGACCTTTCTTTCTTCAACCCATGCCTAAATTACTCAATTTCTTGTCCTTTACTGGTTTTGATCAAAAGTCCAGAGATGTCTTTGCTACATTAAAAAAAAAACAAAACCAAACACAAAAACCCCTTTCCTAGCTTCCCTCTCCCTTCGCTTGTTCTACAAGCACCATTTATAGTGTTCACTACTCTTGGTCACTCCTTGTCCATCATCCTGTCTCCAGAAATAGTTATTGTTCATACACACATAGAAGAATGTATATAATTAATATACACAAAGTTGAATGAAATAAATACCTGGATGCCCATTCTTAGGCTAAGAATTAAATGTCTAGCACCTTAGATGACACGTGTGCTCAATGCTAACTGCACTCTTTCCCTCCTCAAAAGCTTACCATTGCTATAAACTGTACATATTGATGCCCTTTGCTTTTCTTTATAGTATCACTATGTGTGTATGTATGTTGTTCCCACTGAGTTAGGTCTAACTCTTGGTGACCTTAAATATAACACAATGAAACACTGCTGCATCTCCATGATCTTTGATATATTTGAGTTCATTGTAGAGATTATCCATCTATTTCATTGAGAGTCGCCCTCATTCTCTGTGTGACCCTCTCTTTTATCAGATACATTATCCTTTTATAACAATTTCTCTTTCCTGACTTATATTGTTGTTGTGTGCCTTTGAATCAGAACTGAATCATAGCTGGCCCTCCAGTGGGTTTTCAGAGGCAGTAAATCACACAGGAGGAAATTTGAACTGCATACCTTTGGAATTGTAGTGCAGTTTCCTACCACTAGGCCACCAGAGCTTCCATGATGTATGTGTTGTTATTGGTATATTATGGTAGTGTGTTATGTGCCATCAAGTCGAGTACGACTCATAGTGACCCTGTGACCAGCCAACCTGAGCCATCCACATCATTTCTGACACACTAAAGCCCACTGCTGAAGTCACCACGTCAATTCATCTTGTTGGGGGCCTTCCTCTCCTTCGCTAATGTATATTGTAGGTATTCTTAAATCATATACTGTTTGTAATTGCATGCTTCACCTTTACATAAATAGAATAATATTTTGTGTTCTTTGGGATTAATTTTTTTCATTTAACATTATCTTTTTTTGTTGACTTGTGTAGTTGAAATGATTTTTTAAAAAAAATTCTGTTGCATACTCATATTACAATTCCTTTATCTTTTGCTTTGTTGCTGGACATTTGATTTTGAACTTGTAGTTATCATGTACAATGCTGCCATGAACTCAACTATACTAACGAATGAAATATGTATGCGTTCTCTATGCCTTCACACTTGGGTGCTATGTCCCACCTGTTGAACAGAGGGGCTGTCCAAAGTTACATATCTACCGTGGATTAAACGGAATTATAGTCCAGATGTCACAATCACATATGATACTGGGATGCTCAGAGGACCACTGTAAAGAAAGAGGTACTTCTTTTTCCTTTTCTTGCCCAATTTTCCTTGCCATATAAAGAAAGTCTAGAGGGTAGTTGAGAAGGTAAGAACATCCTGTACACCAAAGTGACAGTCCCAAAGTATGTGCTAGTTCTGGAAAAGTGAGTCACTTAGTAGCTAGCATGTTCTTCCCTGTTTTAAAAGTTAGAACTTTCTTTCCTTTCAGCAAACTGAAGGAAGACTAATTGAGTGTCAGTTACTTGTCATTTATAAACTTATTTTTTAGTTGAGATGAAATCTATGGAACATAAAATCAACTACATTAAAGTTAACAATTCAGTGGCCTTGGAAAAACAGTACCAAATCATCTGGGGAGGGCTGATTGATGACATTGACAAAATGACTTTATCTTTATGTGCTCATTTTTCAAATGGTCTGATACTTGCTTTTATGTTTGCTAATTGTTTTTGGTGAAACTTTCTTCTAGGTCGTGTCAAATGCAATAATGGTTACCCATGGCAGACAGTGTTTGGTGGTGCTCCCTGGCTAAAACAAGCTTGGAAGCACGAGTGGCATCCACTTCTGTATATAGCTTGCCTCTGGAAACTCTACGAACATTGAGAAAGGATGAAAGTCATGCAACTGTTGAGGACTTGCATTCATAGAATCGCTATGAGTTGTCTACGACTCGACGGCACTTAACAACACAAACAACAATACAAACTCTTCCTGGATCATTTAATATTCTGCCCAAAGCATCCTTAAGTATTGCAACTCGAGGTTTGAATTTGTTCTTTAGTTCCTTCAGCTTAAGAAATGCTGAGCGAGTTCAGCCCTTTTGATTTTTCTGACTTCAGCTATTTGCTCATTTCATTGTAATACTTTATCTTTCCGCATTGTCTTCTGGAATCTTCTGTTCAACTCCTTAATATCTTTATTTCTTCCCTTTACTTTGGCTTCTCGGGGCTCCAGTGCAATATTTAGAGTTTCTTCTGACATTCATCTTGGTCTTTTCCTTCTGCTCTTTGTAATGACCTTTTGCATCCTTCCTGGATGATGTTCTTGATATCCTCCCACAGCTCATCTGGTCTTCGCTCATTAATGTCCAGGCCTCAAACCTGTTCCTGAGATGATTTTGAAATTCAGGTGGGATAGACTCAAGGTCATATTTTGGTTCCTGTGGACTTGATTTAATTTTTCTCAGCTTCAGTTTATGCTTTGGGCAGAGTATTAAATGATCCAGGAAGCATTAAAAGAAGATGGGAAGAGTTATACGGAGTCATTGTACCAAAAGAAATTGGTGGACACAGAAGAATTTCATGAAACCACATATGAGCAAGAGCCTGTGGTGATGAAGGAAAAATTTCAAGCTGCTCTGTAAGAACTGGCAAAAAACAAGGTCCCAGGAATTGATGACGTACCAATTGACATATTTCAATAAACAGATGCTGCCCTGGATGTGCTCACCAAGTTGTGCCAAGAAATCTGGAGGACAACCACCTGGCCAACTGCCTGGAAGAGATCTATATTTGTTCCCATCCCAAAGAAAACAGATCCAACAGAGCATGGAAATTATCAAACAGTATTATTGATATCACATGCAAGCAAGATTCTGCTGAAGATTATCCAAAAACAACTGGAACAACACATCAACAGAAAACTGCCTGAAGTGCAGGCTGGATTTAGAAGAGGCCATGCCACTAGGGATATTATAGCTAATGTTGGGTGAATCTTGGCTGAAAGCAGAGAGTACCAGAGGAATGTCTATCTGTGTTTCATTGACTATGCAAAGGCATTTGACTGTGTGGATCACAACAAGC
>NW_006399934.1:1792019-1792566 GCF_000299155.1 Elephantulus edwardii | reverse complement strand
GTGTTGGAGACAATAAGATTGGCAAAGGGTAGAGCAGGGTTTAGGGCTGTTGTACATAGGCAACTTGATGGCACATAACAGCAACAACAACAATACAAACTCATGAGAGACTAATGTATAAACTGCTTATAGATTAATTTTGGGTGTTGTTAAGTGCTGTCGAGTCACAGGCAACTCATAGCGACCCTATGAACGAAAGTCCTGGATACCTCCTGTATAACTTTTGTCCTTTCTCCAGGTTCATAGTGTTTCCAGAGGCAAGCTACTGTGGAAGTGGGTGCCACTCTTGCTTCCAAGCTTGTTTTAATCGGGGAGCTTCACCAAACACTGTCCATTCAGACTAGAGCTGAGTCATACTAAATTTGGACTTCAAGCCTTCAAAACTTCAGAATAAATTTATCTTCTAAAGCCAAACAACCTACCGAGAGGTACTGTGAGTGATAGGCCTGATGATGTTTCCAAGCCCATTGCCGTCAAACTGATTCTAGCTCACCACAAACCTGCACTGGGTTTCTAAGGGTGTGAATTTTTAATTTTATTTTTTTTT
>NW_006399934.1:1772458-1790149 GCF_000299155.1 Elephantulus edwardii | reverse complement strand
AACAACATTATTAATTTTAATGAAAATTCACAGAGACTTTGGATTTCCATTCATTCATTTTTGCACTTTTTTGTTATACAACCCCTCCCCCCAAGTCCACTCCACTATGCAGCCTTTGTTGTGAACTCCTGTCATACAATAATACCTATGCATATATGCCTTTTAAACAGTTTTCTCCCTCATCTGTTTCAATGCAGTACACATTATTCCCTCTTTCTTAGTCTCCCCCAACCTTGATGTCAGTTCCGTTTTACAACAGTGGCACTATGCAGTATTTGTCCTTTTGTGCCTGAGATATTTCACTCAGTATAATGTCCTCCAGGATCACCCATTTTGAATAATATTTCATGAAGGATGTGAATCTTAACAGAAGCAAAGCAGACTCATCTTTCATCTACAGACCAGCTGGTGGAATTAAACCATTGATCTTTGGTTAGCAGCCCAATATGTAACTCATTGCTCTACTGAAATTATAACACATGAAATAGCCAATTTGAAATCTACTCTATAGTAACTAATGTGACATACATATGTTAAGTATTTCTGTGTACAATAATGTCTTTTTAAAGATAAAGCAGACATTTTTACTGATGTTCCTGTTAACACTAATTGATTACCATATGTATCATTCTTGCCTTCTCCTCTTGTAGTTTGTCAACTTCCAGTCCACTGGTGAGAAAATTGGCTGCTCTAGCTGCCATTTATTTACTTAATGTTCAGTTCCCGTATATATGTATAACAGTATCTGAATTGTTAACTGATACCCGTGTAGAATATCACAAGCTAGCACAGGATTCAGATCTGTTGTTCACAGGATTGCAATGAGTTGTACTGGACTGGACAGCACCTAACAACAACACTCCTGTAGGACACAACTTTATTGACAAGGCCATAATTTTGTGCAGTTCCTTTGGTTGTAGTTTTACAGACTACCATTTCCAAAGCTAATGAAGTTCGTACATTTCCCTCCACCTCTGTTAGTGAGGTAGGTTTATGCAATTGTGCTGGATTCTCTTGTCATGATATATTCTTTCGTGGGATTTTCCTAACTTTCTAACTAATATTTCTTTTTAATTTGCATACATTAAAGTTCATTTTTTGTGTTACAAAGTACTGTATGTTTTGACAAATACATTGTCTCATGTATGACATATATACATTAATGACATACAGAATTATTTCATACTCTAAAGATTCCTTGAGTTCACTTTTTGCTTCTTTGCCTCCCCTGGCAATCACTGATCTTTTTCCTGTCTCTATAATTTTCTTTTTACAGAATGTCTTATAATTGGAAGAACAGAATATCTTATACTTGGAATCTTACTGCTTGTAACCTTTTCAGACTTCTTTTACTTACCTTGGAAGCAGGAGTGGCATCCATTTCCGTAATAGCTTGCCTCTGGAAACCCTATGAACCTGGAGAGAGGATAAAGTCACACAAGTGTTGATGACTTTCCTTTAACAACAACAAAGCCAAACAAAACAAAACACCAGGTCAATCCCAGAGGTGCATGGTTCAAATCCACCAGATGCTCTGCTGAAGAAGGAGGAACAATCGCCTCCTGTACCAGTCAGATCCGATTTGACGGTACACACGTAACAAAAAAAAAAACCAAAAAACACCAGGTCAGAAGTTGAGTCTTCTGCCGACAGCTTGACCCCAGGAGGAATGGCAGCTCCATCGATGTAGGAGAGGCAGGCTTGCTGGGGAGCCCGAGATGAGTACTGGAAGTGTTTAGATGAGCATCCTGAGGATGCCTCTCAATGTAAGAAGCTCCGAAGCTCATTCGAATCCAGCTGCCCCCAACAGTGGATAAAATATTTTGATAAAAGAAGAGACTACTTAAAATTCAAAGAAAAGTTTGAAGCAGGGCAATTCCAGCCTTTAGATCCACAGACTTCAAAAACAACTGCAAATTCCTGAACTTTTCACGAGCTTGTAACTTTTCTCCATGGACATTCACAGAACTTCACCAGCCTCGGCACAACAGTGACTATCAATACTGTGTGAATCATGGCACGATGTCAGAGCTTGCCCCCTGTGCATGACTCTAAATAGCCAAAAATGAACAAGATACAGTCACGCAGGCCACCAGGCACTGAAATAAAATGGTGTAAAATATTAAAAAAAAACCAACCAACACCAAAACCTAACCCAAACCAAACAAACAAAATCCACCCCCCCCATGATACCATGATTTGACCTAGCAAAATTGACCATAATCCATAAAATCAGTTGCTCTGTGGTCTGTGTTCAAATGCTCTGGACCATCTAAAAAATTGCTTTTTCTGATTGGCATGTTACAATCAGCGTACAAGCAAATACCACACATTGCATTTGGTCAATACAACTCTTAAACTTGTCAGTTTATAACAGTTCTTCTTCTTCTATTCATGCCAATTATTTGTAGAAGAAGGCAGCTCTTTTGTCTCACTATTCTATATACTTAAAGTAAAATTCCAATGCTAGGAGACATCTTGTAAATGTGTAATTAAAAAGATTTCATTTTGGAAAAGCCAGAATGTAAACCAGAAGTATTTTAAGAGAAATGAGCTATTTTAACTGTTACATAAAAATTTATCCTGAAATTATATTTAAATATAAGTATATTCAGATGAAACTGTGGCAGAAAATTGGCTAGAAAGGGTGCAAGAGAGCTTTATGGGGACTGGGAGTGTTCCGTAACTTGAACTAGATAATGATTACTCAGGTGACAGCAACTTAACTTGACAAAAAAGTCAACAAGCTGTACACAAAGATTTGTGCATTTACTCTATATATGTTATTCTTCAGTTAAAAAAGAAAAGTCATTTTCAAGTTGGTTGGTCAAAAGTAAAATGTCAGGAGAGTTCTGGTGGACTACTGGCAAGAGGCTGCATGGCAATCCCAGAAGTGAGTGGTTCAAATCCACCAGATGCTCTGCTGAAGAAGGAGGGACAATCTCCTCCTGTACCAGTCAGATCTAATTTGGCGGTACACACATGAAAAATAATAATAAAAAAAATTTAAAAAAAAGTAAAGTTTCCAAGTCAGCTGCCAAGGAGTTGAGTCGTTTGCGACTCATAGCGACCCTATGTACAACAGCCCTAAACCCTGCTCTATCCTGTGCCAATTGCACTGTCTCTGACGCACCCATCCCGATTATGCCAGTCACTGAATCAAACCACCTCATAGAGGGTCTTCTCCTCTTGCGCCGTCCCTCCACCCTCCCAAGCATGATGTCCCTCTCCAAAGACCTGTCCCTCCTTGCAACATGCCCAAAGTATGTCAGACGAAGCCCCAGAATCCTTTCCTCCAAGGAGTAGCCCGGTTTAACACTCTCTAGGATGAATCTGTTTTCTTGGCAGTCCATGGTACATTCAATACTCTTCTCCAGCACCACAGCTCAAAGGCGTCAATTCTCCTTCTGTCCTCCCTAGTCATTGTCCAACTCTTTGATGCATAACAAGTGATTGCAAAGACCATGGCCTGTATCAGGCGGACCTTAGTCTCCATATAGACAGTGTTGTTCTTGAGTCCTTTAGAGAGGTCCCTAACAGCAGACTTTTCCACCGCAATACGTTTTTTGATTTCCTGACTGCTGGTGCCAAGATTGTTGACTGTGGAGCTGAGCAAACTGAAGCTGTGAACAATCTCAATCTCTTCGCCATCCATCCTGATGCTAGGAGAAGGATAAACCATCTTCCGTACAATTCAAAGCCTCAAAACCTCAACAGAAGTTCAGCTATGAATAGGTTCCAACTTGATGGCAATGAGTTTTGTTGTGTTTTTTAATTTTTTTTTTTAAATTCATTTATAATTCAACAAGGAGAAAATTCAGCCAAATATCCATCAAAATCTGTTCCTTTTCTTTTTGGAACATTTTACTGTACTCTAGGTGAAGGTTTTCACAGCAAAGTAATTTTCCAATCCATCATTCACATACAACTAACTTGTTCTGTAATGTTCATTGCAACCCCCTCAGTGGATCAGCACTCCTTCCTTTTTGTCCCTGGGTTCCTGGCTTTCACATTTTCCTTACTTGCTTTCTAATCTTTGGTTTTGGGCAATGTTGCCTTTGGCTTCACACATTTGATTGCTTTAAAGAGTACAGTGTTTCTAGGTGTTAATGTTTGTTTCATAGATCTGTCTATTTTTAACTGGATGGAAGTAGTACCAGGGAGTGTCTTCAATTTCAAGTTGGAAAGTTATATTGTCTCAGATCCTCTAGTCTTTTTATTGTGTTTTTTTAAATTAACTTATTTTTTATTTGAGTTTAATAGGTTTATAAATCCAATTGATTTTCCATACAATTTCCATAGACATTTTTCTCTATGACATTAAATACTATTGATTAATGTAATTAATTTATTTATTAATGTAATTCATTATAATGTCTAATCAATCTCTTGTATGTTGTTTTTCCTTTCACTCAACTTACCTACTGACATTTACTCCCCTCTCCCTCTCTGCCCATCCCTGTTAAATTTTCAAGATCTATTGTATCTGTTAATAAGCCTTTCTTTAGCATTTTTCCATGTGCATAAAATATCTTCATATTGTTTTACTTTATTTTTATTTTATTTAATGGAAAGTTTAGAAATGACATTGCATTTCACTCAGTCATTCATAGATATTTTATAGCATCAATTACAGTTGATTAATGTAATAATGTCTATTCAAATCCTTTCTGGATATAGCCTCTCCTTTCACTTAAAGTACCTATTTATATTTACTCCCTATTCCCTCCCTCCCATTTCTGTTAATATTCCAAGATTGACTGTATCTCTATGTAAATATTTCTCAAGCTTTTTATAATAATGGTCTTATACCATAAAATCATGGTTTGCTCTGGATTTATCCATGATATATAATTTTTCACAAATTCTTCAGTTTTTTGTAATGCATAATAGTTAGTTGTGTGAATATACAGAGTCTTTGCTCTTTTTGTAAATTATTTTTTAATTCTTTTACTTTGTGTGTGTACCGTCAAATCAGATTGACTGGTACAGCAGGAGATTGCCCCTCCTTCTCCAGCAGAGCATCTCGTGGATTTGAACTGCGTACCTCTGGGGTTGCAGTACAGCTTGTTGCCACTAGGCCACCAGAGCTCCCTGTGAAAATAGTTTCTTTAGCCATTTATTTCTTTTTTTAAAATTTTTTTTAGCCATTTATTTCTTGATAAACACTCAAGATGTTTCTAATTCTTTGCTATTATAAAGTGCCGCGATGAATATATTTGAGTTTATTATTCAAAATGGCTTTCCTAGCCACTAAACTAGACTTTGCTTTGTAGATGGGCGGGAATATGTGAATAGGGTATGTTAGCCTATCCACAAGGGAATTGGCTAGTCTCGCCATTAAATTGAATGGACCCGGGAGCAGAATTTAAGAGATCTTTCCCACCATCGAAGAAGCAAGAGAAAGTAACACATCCTTTGGGTCGAGAAATTCTTGCTCCAGCTACACCTACTGCAGCAGCAGCCATAGCTGAAGCAGAGGACTAGAGAGACCTAACAAAAGATGGAGCTGACTGTCACCCCCCAGGGACAGAACCAGAGCTAAGCTAAGAACCTTTGCCCGTGTTTTTTTTGACAATTGGGGAGGAGCGAGGGTGGAGAAGTGGGAGGAACCAATATTGTCAGGACTGAAAATTTTCTTAACATTGCTGAGGTGCCTGTGAGCACATTTTGGAGGCTGTACTGATTGAATTCTGCTACCCCAATATGGTTCTCTGTGAGCTATCACATAGAATTTGGACCTAGCAAAGCAATACGATTGAGGTAAAGATAGGTACAACGAGGTATGGCAGCGTGGGGGACATATCTGATGTCATAGGAATTGATAATTTGATTTTAAAATTTGATCATCAAAAATTTGAACATCAAAATCTGATATTCACAGGTACAGTTACCCTTAGTGAAGGCAGTATAGATCAGACATGGCCAACCCCAGGTGGCCCTTGCTCATTTTACAGTATGCTAGCTTATGTCACAGATCTTATTTCCTTGGGATATATACCTATTAGTGGGATTGTTGGATCAAACGGTATTTTTATTTACAACTTTTTAAGGACATACTAAAACTGCTTTTCATAGAGATTACACCACTTGACACTCCCACCAGCAATGTATGAGAGTAACTCCCCACACCCTATCCAGCATTAGTTGTTTGTTGAATTTTACAAGCTTGTTGAATGCAATCAAGATGCATTCATAATAATTGGTAACTGGAATGAAAAGTTGAAAACAAAGAACTGGTAACTGGAAATTAAGGACATGGTAAAAACGAAAAGGCTGGAAATAGAATGACTGAATTTTGTTCAATGATTTATTTGTTGCAAATACCTTTTTTAATTTAATTTATTTTATTTTATTTTAATTTATTATTTTTTGTGTGTGTACCATCAAATCAGATCTGACTGGTACAGGAGATTGTTCTTCCTTCTCCAGCAGAGCATCTGGTGGATTTGAACCATGCACCTCTTAGATTGCAGTGCAGCTTCTTGCCACTAGGCCACCAGAGCTTGCTGCAAATACCTTTTTTTAAAAAAACAAAAAAGACAGAAGCTCTGCTAGAGAAGGAGAGGGACAGTCTCTTCCCGTACCAGTCAGATCTGATTTGACGGTACACACACAAAAAATAATAAGACATTTAAAAAAACCCCCAAAAACAACCAACACATGGACCTTACCTGATAGACAACTAATCAGACTGACCATATCTATGGAAAGAATCATTGGAGGTTGATATCAGCAGAGAAAAGCAGGCCAGGTGCTGACTGTGGCAATTACTCATGTGAAAGTTGAAATTAAAAACAAGTCAACAAGAACCACAATACAAACTCACTCAAACTAACATAGACTGAGGTAGAACATCTGAACAGCCTCATCACAAAAGAAGAAATGGAATAGGTCATAAAAAACTTGCCATAACAACAAAAAAAATTGCTGGACCAGGTGGCTTTATCAGTGAATTTTACCGTACATCCAGAGAAGAGCTGTCACTAATTCTATACAAAGTGTTTAAGAAGACAGAAAAAAAGGGAATACTTCCAGACTCATTCAATGAAGCAAATAACCCCAGTATCAAACTCAGGTAAAGACACCACAAAAATAGAAAACTACAGATCAATATTTCTCGTGAATATAGATAAAAAAATCCTCAGCAAAATCCTAGCCATTAGAATACAACAGTATATGACCAAGTGGGATTCATACCAAGTTTGAAAGGATGATGCAGCATAAGCAAAACAATACAATTTATCACATTAACAAAGCAAAGAACAAGAACCATATGATCTATCAATTGATGTAGAAAAGATCTTTGACAAAACTCAACACTCCTGCTCAAGTAAAACACTCAGCAAAATAATAGAGGGAAATTTCCTCAACATACTGAAAAATACATTCACAAAACCAAGAGCCAATATCATTCTCAAACGAGAGAGATTAAAGACATTCTTCTTGAGAACTAGGCATGTTGGCCCACTATTAACAATTCTATATTGGAAATCTTAGCAATAGTAACAAAGTAAGAGAAAGAAATAAAGAGGCATCCACATGGGTGGAAAGGAGGTAACACTATCTCTATTTGAAAATGCTATGATAGTATGCTTAGAAAACCCTGAAGATGCAGCAAGAAAACTGTTGGACATAGTTGACCAAGTCAGCAAAGTAGCAGGATACAAGATCAACATAAAAATATTAATTGGTTTTCTCAACACAATCAAGTTTTTCTCAGAAAGACTTCCAATATTGGAAGATGGACAACAGCTTAAAACAAATGAGGCATTGATAGGACATAATGGCATGAATTGCTGAACTGGTACACTAA
Source organism: Elephantulus edwardii (assembly GCF_000299155.1). Classification (NCBI taxonomy): domain Eukaryota; kingdom Metazoa; phylum Chordata; class Mammalia; order Macroscelidea; family Macroscelididae; genus Elephantulus; species Elephantulus edwardii. The sequence continues at coordinate 1,782,333 of NW_006399934.1, read as the reverse complement.
CAAAGAGAATACAGAAAAGGAAATAAGAAAAACAATACCAATTACAATAACTAACCACAAGATGAAATACTTGGGAACAAATCTAACTAGAGACACAAAAGACCATTACAAAGAAAATTACAAAAATATTATTGCAAGATAAGAGAGATGCAAATCAAAACCACAGTGAGGTACCATCTCACTCCAGTAAGAGTGGCAAAGTTTAACAAGGCAGCAAATAATAGATGCTGGAGAGGATGTGGTGAGAAAGGAACTCTTATACATTGTTGGTGGGATTGTAAAATGTTGCAGCCATTCTGGGAGGCAGTTTGGCGCTTCCTCAAAAAGCTGAACATAGGCGCTCTGGTGGCCTAGTGGCAAGAAGCTGCACTGCAGTCCCAAAGGTACACGGTTCAAATCCACCAGATGCTCTGCTCCTGTACCAGTCAGACCCAATTTGATGGTACACACACACAAAATAACACAAAAATTAAAAAAAATTTAAAAAAAGCTGAACACAGAAATTCCATGTGACTCAACTATTTCACTACTTGGAATATACCCTGAGGATATGAGAACAATGTTCATAGCATCATTATTCACCATCACAAGAACATGGAAATAGCCCAAATGTCCAACCACAAACGAATGGATTGAGAAGTTATGGTACATTCACACAACGGAATACTATGCAGCATGGAGGAGCAATAACTTTGTAAATTATTACCTAACTTGGGAGGGACTCAGCATTATGCTGAGTGAACTAACTCAGTCCCACAAGGATAAATACTGTATAAAACCATTATTGTAGAATGAGTATAAGGATCCAGGAGGCGTAAGAGATGCTGGAAGCAGAGGGATGTGGATGTGCAGGAAGAAGGAGGGATTAATCATTGGATTGTACAATTTGATGTGTGAGGTGGTGAGAGAAATTGAAAGAATTTGTTCAAATTTGTATTTGAATTTTGTAAATAAACTAGTGTGTGTGTGTGTGTGTGTGTGTGTGTGTGTGTGTGTGTGTAACCCCACCCATTATTGTAAGAAACAAAAAAGAGACCTAGAGAAATGAATGAATATACCATAGTCATGGACAGACTCAATAGCATGAAAACGACAATTTCACCAAACACAGTCTACAAGTTTAATGCAATTCCAATATAGATACCAATTCCACTCTTCAACAAGATGGAAAAGGCAATTACACATTTTGTCTGGAATGGAAAGAGACCTCTAATAAGCAAAGTACTACTGAAAAAGGAAAACAAGGTAGGAGGCATTACAGTCCCTGATCTCCTTCTACATAGCCATAATAATCAAGATAGCAAGATAGGTATGGTATAGTGACAGATATATAGATCAATGGACTAGAACTGAGAACTGAGAAATCATCTCATCTACCTATGGTCAGCAGATCATTGACAAAGAAAGAAAATCAGGTAAGTGGGAAAACACAACCTCTTTAGCAAATGGTCCTGACAAAACTGGAAAACTAACTGCAGAAAAATGAAGCAAGACCCATACCTCACACCATGCAAAAAATCCAACCGAAGGTAGATTAGGGACCCAAGAGTAAAACCAAAGATTATGAAATTAATCAGAGAAAAACTAGGACCAACTCTGGAAGAGCTAATCTAGAGCATGAATAAACTTCCAAGCATTACGAAAAATCTACAATTAGGAAAGGACAAAATAGGTGAATGGGACCTTCTAAAAATAAAATCCTTATGGACATAAAAATATTTCTCCAAAAGAGTAAAAAGGAAGTCTACAGACTGGGAAAAAATATTTGGCAATGACATATCCGATAAGGAACTCACATATAAAAAGTATAGAATACTCTAACACCTCAACAAGAAAAAAGGCAAACAAAATGAGCACAGATATGAAGACACTTCACCAAAGAAGAAATTCAGATGGCCAACAAACACATGAAAAACGTTCAAAATCTCTAACTATCAGAGATAAGTAAATTAAACAATGAGATATCCTCTCATTCCAGCAAAAACCATCAAGTTCAACAGAAGAGCAAACAATAAATGCTGGTGAGGATATGGAGAGATTAGAATACTCATTAACTGCTAATGGGAATGTAAAATGGTACAACCGCTATGAAAGGCAGTCTAGTACTTTCTCAAAAAGTTGGAAATTGAAATTCTATTTGGCCCAGCTATCTTGGATCCACAATCAATACACCTGGTACCAGAAATCAGATCAGGAGATGTATTGTACTGGAAAAGTTTGTAGTCAGGGACTGCTATAAATTATTGAGAAGCAATGATGTCAGTTTGGGGACTAAGGTGTGCCAGATTCAGGATACGTTTTATTCAGTCATTTTCAGGTGGACAATAAAGACGGCTGACAGAAGGATTAATAATGCCCTTGAGCTTTGGTGTTAGAGAAGAATTCTGAATATCCCATGGACTACCCAAAGAACAAACAAATATGTCCTGGGGAAAGTGCAGACAGAGTGCTCCTTGCAGGCAAAGATGATGATATAACTTCATCTTTCATACTCTGAGTATGTTGCTAGGAGGCTATTCATTGAAGAGAGAGATTATCCATGGAAAGATGAAGGGACGGCAAGAGAGGAAAAACCTCAACCAAATGAACTGACACAGTGAATGCAGCAATGGGCTCAATGTACCAGAGATTGTGAGGATGGCACAGGAGAGGACAAGGTTCAGAGCTGTTGTTCATAGGGTTACGAGTTATACTCGACTTGATGGCCCCTAACAAGAAGCAGCACAAAACATCCTACGATAGGGTGTATACCCTAAAGAGACCAGCGCAGTGAGGCAGACAGATGTATGCATACTCATGTTTGCTTATTGCAGCATTATTCACAGTAGCAAAGAGATGGACGTAGACAAGGTCCCCATCAATACATGAGTAGATAGAAAACTGTGTGGTATGTTATGCAGTACAGAAAACCACTTGTAAACCACTACACAACATAGGTAAGTTTGGAAGTCATTATGCTGAATGAAATAGCTCAAAAAGCCACAAAAAGACAGATACTGCAAATACTAAAAAAAAGGGACAAATATTATAAAAATAGGATGGACATGGAGAGATCATGGAAAGAATGGATGGATAATGAACACTAGTGTCTCAGAGATGAGGATGGCATACATAGGATAGGGGAAGCTTCAGAGTGGCTGTTAATTTGGTCGTTATAAGTCGTACTGTGCCTAACAACAATACTGGAATGGGAGAAGGGATGGGTTATCTGAAGGGAATGGATGATTAGAGATTGCGTGCACGGCAACTGACAATCTGGAACAAGAACATGCTTACAAAGAGAATTGAGGGAGTACTACCTTTTTTTAAAAAAAAAAAACACTATTTTTTTAAATTTAAAACATTTTTTTTTAATCACAAATTGCATACCTACCACAATTCACTTCCCCACCCTATTTTAAAATGTTTTTATTTTACATTCTTTACTTTTTTTTTTACAGAGGTTTCGGATTTCCATACATTCATTGCCGCAATTTTCTCCCTGCCCACCCCTCCCCACCAGCTCGCTTCCCCCTCCAAAGAGAGAAAAAAAGAAAAAAAATTTCCTTCATTAGTATACAATTCCCGCGTCCCATCCCCCCACCCCCGTACACTTCTCTATGCAACCTTAATTCTGGATTCCTGTGCTAACCACAATACTCAATCACATATCACTTCTAATCTGTTCTTTCCCTGACCTGTTTCAATACAATATACATCATTTATCCAGTTTTTTCTGTCATACCCCCACCCTGATGTCAGACCTATTCTACAACAGTGGCACTGTGCAGTATTTGTCCCTTTGTGACTGAGATATTTCACTCAGCATAATGTCCTCCAGGGTCATCCACTTTGAATAATATTGCATGAGTTCCTTGTTTTTCAATGCTGCATAGTATTCCATTGTGTGGATATACCACAGCTTCTCTATCAGTTCGTTTGTTGATGGGCCCTTAGGCTGCTTCCAACTCGTTGCTATTGTAAACAAAGCTGCAATAAACATGGGTGTGCATATATCTGCTTGGATGGCAGACATGGTCTCTCTGGGGTATAGTCCCAATAATGGGATTGCTGGGTCAAATGGTATCTCTATTTGCAATTTTTTGAGAAAGTGCCACACCGCCTTCCACAATGGTTGCACCATCTTACATTCCCACCAACAGTGAATTAAGAGTTCCAGTTTCTCCACATCCTCACCAGCATTTGTTGCTTGTTGTTCTGTTATATTTTGCTATTCTTACTGGGGTGAGATGCGTGTGTGTATGTACCATCAAGTCGGATCTGACTGGTACAGGAGGAGATCTGGTGGAGTCGAACCGTAAACCTCTGGGATTGCAGTGCAGCTTCTTGCCATTAGGCCACCAGAGCTCCCCGAGGGAGAACTACTTTTAATGTCAAAAGTATTGGACTAGTTTTCTAGAGAAGCAACTCCAACGAAGTGTACATGTATGTGGTTTTATTGTTTGGGTTTGCTTTTTTTTTTTTAATAGTAAATTAAAAAAAAAAAAGGTTTATGAAGGTAACAAGACAGAGGTATAGCTAGTGAAAGGTGAGGCATCCAAAGAAGTAAAAGTGAAAAACAAAAGAGGGGAAAGGACCCCTGAGAAGACAGGGGTGAAATCAGACTCTATGGCACGCTTACAGAAAAGTAGAGTGAAAAAGACACCCAGGTGGGCACTGCTTTAGTGACTCCCTCGTAGGGACAGCCCCACCTAGGGACCTGTGTGATTGGTTGGGGAGGGGCTACTTCCTGGTGGTGTAACCAGTTTTTGGCTCCTACTACACTATCACGTTGGTGCAAGTGTATTATTTTCCTTCTCGTTTCGTGGGAGACCCCAGCCTTCCTAAATGAGAGTGAGACCAGGTAGCAATCAACCCCTAGGTTACATGGCCCTGACTCTTCAGTGATTCTGATGAGATCTTTCTGGCCATTTTCTGCGCACATGTGAGCGTAAGCTTGCCTCCTGGTTCAAGGCCATCCTTGTACGTGTTTTGAGAGTGAGAGAAATAGACTTCTAAGTGAGTATATTTGTGCATCATCCTTTACGCACATAAGGAATTAAATATCCTCATTTTACATCTTTAGTTTAATTCTTACAGGTCGCTGGATGCTGCAAACAATTTGTACTTGTTTATTACAAGATTAGTGGTTATAATACACCCAGCAGTTGTTGTTAAGTGCCTGTGACTCACAGCGACCCTATGTACAACAGCCCTAAACCCTGTTCTATCCTGTGCATATCTTACTGTCTCTGACACACCTACCCTCGTTACCCCAGTCACTGAATCAACCCATCTCATCGATGGTCTTCATTACCTGCGCTGTCCCTTCCACCCTTCCAAACATGACATGCCCCTCCAAGGACTGATTCTGCCTTAAAACATATCCAAAGTATGTCAGATGAAGCTTCAGAATATTTGCCTCCAAGGAGCAGCCTGGCTTCACCTTGCTTGTTCTAGCAGTTCATGCAGTTTCTTGGGAAACAAAGGCCTGAAGATCTGTTTCCATAAAGACAGCCTTCAAAACCTTAATCTAATCCATGAGTTGCTTTAATTTGCAAACAACTTGTTGGCAACAGGTTTGGTGTTGGATTTTTTGTTTTGTTTGTTGTTGTTGGGTTCTTGTTTTGGTTTTGTTTGTAATTTAGTTTTCATAGGAAACCTTAAGAGAAAGTTGTTTTGCTGTTGGCTTGTTGGCCTTGCGTGATGAAATAGGATGAGTGAAGTTGTGAAATAGCTAACAAAAGTGACTGGGTCAAACCTGGGACTCAGCTAACTTAAGTCAAGGTCTGAATTCTTTCCACCACACTGTGGCAGAACAGTTCTGTGGGGGTGCAGCCTTTTGTCTGAATGTGGCAAGAAAGCAAGATGTGAACATACATCCTTTCTACAATGGAAATTTCCCATCATACCCATTGACAGCATTGGAGTGGAATGGTAAGATCAGAAGGCTACTTCTCCTTGAATTCCAGTGCTGTTCCCTTGGCAGGAGGGGGCTGGCACTCCAGATTGTTGTTCTTGTGTGCCATCGATTAGAACTGACTCAGCTGACCTTCCAGCATTTTTCAGAGGCGATTTAATTGATTGGGAAGAGATTGCCCACTTTTCTCCGGTGGAGCAGTTGGTGAATTCACACTTCATGTCTAGGGATGGCAGTGCAGCTCTTTTACCTGTAGGTCACCAGAGCACTCCAGGTACTCCAGAGAGGCAGATAGAGCATCTTTCCCACTTCTATGACAGATAAAGAAAGCAGTTGTTACTGTTGGGTGCCATCCAATTCACAGTGACCTTATGTACAATTGAACAAAACACTGCCTGATCTTGTCAGTCTCATACTCTTTGCTACAGTACTTAATCCTGTTATTGCAACCACTATATCAATCCATCTCATTAAAGGGCTTCTTTTCAAGAAAAACAGAGAGGCATTTTGAAAAGAAGGGCAGGTGAGGGCCATCAAAACTCTGCTAAAGCCAGTTCCTAGGGGTGGAGTGGTGACAGAGAGAGGAAGCCAAGATGGTAGTAGTCCTCCTCTTGCTTTTTCCAAGCTGACTTGAAGTATTCCAGGCTCTTTCCTGGTAACCTTGCCCTGCAGCCTTCCTGATTGATAACAAGAAAGGTAGAAGAGCCTTGGACTACAGGCTCCCTAGATCTGTGGAGTCCTCAGATGGATGCAATGAACAGGAATGAGGATGGTATTGACAAATGGATATTTATTTTCTCATCAGCTTCTACTTTTAGTTCTTTAAGAGAACTCTATATACTTCTTATATCATCTCTGTTTTTCAAATACTGTTTAGTATGTTTTATATCACAAAAGAGATTGAAATATATCTTAATTCTATATTATTAACACTACAGGGACAACCATTTCCAAATGAGATGATTATAGCCAGAGGCATAGAAGTTAGCATTTACAACACGTATTTTAGGGAGACTTACTTCAGTCCATAACTTTCTCCCGTTTGTGGTTGTTGTTAGGTTCCATCAAGCCATCTACAATTCATAGCTACCACATACACAACAGATCTGAACCTTGTCCTGTTTCTGATATGCTCAAGCCCATAGTTATAGTCACTGTGTCAATCCATGTCATTAGGGGTCTCCTCTTTCTCTGACCCCTCACTTTTCCCAGAATGATGTCCTTTTCCAAGGACTCATCCCTTCTAACAACATGCCCTAAGTGTGTGAAATGAAGTTCCACCAGCCTTGCCTCTAAGAATCACATTGGTTGCACTTTGTCTATAACAGACTTTTTTTTTTCCTTTTTGCAGTCCATGAGATATTCAGTACTCTTCTCCAAAACCATAGCTCAAAGGCATCAGTTTTTCTTCTGCCATCCTTACTCATTGTCCAACTTGCATAGGAAAAAATTGAAAAGACCATAGCTTGGATTAGGGTCACCTGAGTCTTTAAACCGACATGATTGCTCTTTACTACTTTGGAGGGGTTCTTGACAGAAGATTTTCCCAATGCAACATGTCTTTTGATTTTCTGACTGCTGTTACCATGGGTGTTGATTGTGAATCCAAGTAAAACTAAATCATTGATAATGCCACTCTTTTTTCCACTTATCATGGTTTTGCTTATTGGTACAGTGGTGAAGATTTTCTTCTTGATCTCAAGGTGTAACCCACAGTAGTATTCTGTGGAAAGTGCTTCAAGTCCTCCTCACTTTTCAGCAAGCAAGATTGTGTCATCTGCATAACTCAGGTTGTTGAGTCTTCTTCCAATCCTAATACCACATTCTTCTTCATATAATCCAAGTTATCGAAGATTTGTCCTGCATACAGATTGAATAGGTATGGAGAAAGGCATCTTTTCTGATTTTAAACCATGTAGTGTTCCCTTGTTCTGTTTGGACAAAAGTTTCTTAGTTTTACTTGAGCACAACTAAGTGTTCTGTCTGGGATTCTCATTCTCCTCAATGTTAGCCATAATTTGTTACAATCCACACAATCAAATTATTTTTTCATTTAAAAAGATTATTTTTGCATAGTTAATAAAGCACAGATAAACATCCTTTTGGTAGTCTCTGCTTTTTGCAAAGAACCAACTGATATAATCAATAATATCCCTCTTTCAACTCCTGCTTCTGAATCCAGCTTGAATTTCTGACAGTTCTCTGCCAATGTGCTGTACTGGTTTTATTAATAATTTTTTTACTGTGTAGATCACAACAAACTGTGGCTGACTATGAGAATAATGGGAAATGCCAGAACACTTGATTGTGCTTATACAAAACCCGTACTTGGACCAAGAGGCAGTCATCAGAACAGAGCAAGGAAACACTGCATGGTTCAAAATTGAGAAGGGTGTGCATCAAGGATGTGTCCTGTCTCCATACCTTTTCAATCTCAATACAGAACAGATTATCTGGGAGGTTGGGTTCTATGAGAAGTGTGGCATCAGGATTGGAAGGAGACTCATCAACAATCTGCATTATGCAGATGACACAACCCTGCTTGCTGAAACTGAGGAGGACCTGATGCGCTTGCTGCAGAAGGTCAAGGACTGCAGCCTTCAATATGGATTGAAGCTCAACATCAAGAAAACAAAGATTCTCACCACTGGGCCAATTGGCAGCATCATGACAGATGGTGGAGAGATTGAGATTATTGATGCTTCAGTTTGCTTGGCTCCACAATCAACATTCTTGGTACCAGCAGCCAGGAAATTAAAAGACAAATTGCACTGGGAAAGTCTACTGTCAACCAAAGTACTGAAGAGCAATGATGTCAGTCTGGAGACAAAGGTGGGCCTGATACAGGCCATGGTCTTTGCAATTATTTGCTATGCATCAGAGAGCAGGACAATGACTAGGGATGATAGAAGGAGAGTTGATGCCGGAGAAGAGTATTGAATATACTATGGACTGCTAGGAGAACAAACAAGTTCATCCAGGAGAGAGTGAAGCCAGGCTGCTCCTTGGAGGCAAGGGTTCTGAAGCTCCATCTTAACATATTTTGGACATGTTGCAAGGTGGGATCAGTTCTTGGAGAGGGATGTCATGCTTGGAAGGATGGAGGGACAGCGCAGGAGAGGAAGACCCTCGGTGAGATAGATTGATTCAGTCACTGAGGTAATGGAGATAGGTGTGTCAGAGACAATCAGATTGGTAAGGGATAGAGCAGGGCTTAGGGCTGTTGTACATAGGGTTGCTATTAGTCGCAGGCGACTTGACGGCACATAACAACAACTGTTACTCACTCATTGTTGCATGTTTTTCTCCTTCCCTCAGTACAATGAACCTCTTGTTCCAGATTGTTGTCATATGAATAATGCATATCATATATTTCTTTTAAACAATTATTTCCTTTTTCTGTTCCAATGCAGTGTTCATTATCTATCCATTCTTTTCCTATCTTTCCCCAACCCCCATATCAATCTTGTATTGTAACAGGATTTTTAAATAATCTTTAGCCAGATTTTATTTGCATGTAATATTAATGATAATTTTCAATAACCTCCACACCTTGTTAGATCACCTTTTTGGAAATGGGAACAAATATTAATCTCGTCCAGCCTGTTGATTAGGCAACTGCCTTCTAGATTCTTGGCAGACTAGTGAGCACATCTAGGGCTATATCTGTTTAAGGTGTTTTGGCCTCTCTGCATTTTAATGCAATTTTCGGAGTCTCATTTTCCATCTTTTTTGTTCTTTCTCCCCTGTCTTTGTAATGATCTTTTGCTTTCTTCATGGTTGATATCCTTGATGTCATTCCATAACTCATTTGTACTTGAATCATTAGTGTTCAACACATTAAATCTGTTATTCAGATGGTTTTTAAATTCAGGTGGGATAGACTTAAGGTCATATTTTTGTTATGAAGGACTTGTTTTCATTTTCCTCAACTTCAATTTGAACATGCACATGATTAATTGATGATCTGTTTCAT
>NW_006399934.1:1770194-1771453 GCF_000299155.1 Elephantulus edwardii | reverse complement strand
GGCATCTATTCTTCTTCTGTCATCCTTAGTCATTGTCCAACTCTCTGAAGCATAACAAGTAATTACGAAGACCATGGCCTGGATTAGGTGCATCTTTGTCTCTAGACTGACATCATTGTAAAGTTGGTAGAAGGCTTTAATTTCATCTTTGGTTTTTGTGATTGGTGCATGAATAATAGTTGTATTAACAGATCTTCATTGTATGCATATGGAGAGCATCCTATCACTCACAGTATTACGTCAGGATAGATCTTGAGAGCTCTGGTGGCTTAGTGGTAAGGAGTTGTGCTGCTAATCTAAAGGCATGAAGTTTGAATCTTCCAAGAAAGGTTGAGAGTCTCTTCTCATGTTATTTGCTGCCTCTGTAAACCTGCTGGAGGACCAGCTATGCATCAGTTCTGACTCAATGATCTATAACAACAGTTAGTCTATGCTTTAGTCCACCTCAGCCAATGTCCTTACTACATGCAAAACACATTTACCCATCACATTACCCAAAAATTCTTGAACAAACTCCCAAGTCTATTTTTTAAATCATCTAAATAAAATATGCTGAGCAAATTATTCAAGAAGCTGGACTCTACGAAGAGGAATGTGACATCAGGATTGGGGCGGGACTCATCAATAACCTGTGGTATGCAGATGGCACACCTTGCTTGCTGAAAGTGAGCAGGACTTGAAGCATTTGTTGCAGAAGATCAAATAGCCTTCAATATGGGTTGCAAAACAAATGTCAACAAAACAAAGATTCTTACAACTGGACCGATAGGCAACATCATGATAGATGGAGAAAGGGTTGAAACTGTCAATGACTTCATCTTACTTGGATCCACAGTTGATACCCAGGAAATCAGGAGATGTATTGCACTGAGAAAGTCTGAAGTTAGATACCTTTCCAGATTATTGAGGAGTAAAGATGTTGGTTTGAGGGTGAACTAAGGTGCATCTGATTCGGGCCATGGTCTTTCTGATCACTTACTATGCATCTAAGAGCTGGACAATGAATAAGAATGACAGAAGAATTGATGGCTTTGAGCTGTGATGTTGGAGAAGAGCACTAAACATCACCTGGGCTGCCAAAAGAACAAACAAATATGTCTTGGAGAGGGTGCAGCTAGAGTGCTCTCTGGAGGCAAAGATGATGAGTGATCTCTCCTTTCATTCTCTCCCCTTTAGTCTAAGCTAATAGATTTTCTGCTTTGGTATTTGGTTAAATATGCTAATCCTGGGTTTTGGGGTTTTGTTTTGCTTTTTTTTAA
>NW_006399934.1:1761082-1767664 GCF_000299155.1 Elephantulus edwardii | reverse complement strand
TTTTGTCATGACGAGAGTCCAGAGCGAAGGCTGCATAGTGGAGTGGACCTAGGGGGAGGGACTGTAAAACAATGAAAGAATTTTTCTTTTACTTTTCCAAGAGGGTAATATACTGGGGGAGGGGGGAGAGTTGGGAGGGGAGAAAAGTGCAACATTGAAGGAATGGAAATCCAAAGTCTGTAAATTTTCATTGAAATTAATAAAAAAATTAAAAATAAATGGGAGTAAGAAATTATGCAGTCCTTTTACTACTCTGTCCCTTTAAGATCTTGCTTCAAAATCTTATCAGTCAGATACCCAGGTGCATCACAAGTTCTACCTTCTACCAAATGACTGAATATGAATCAGACAATTGCTTTATCTGCATGAAAAGTAATACCCTTCCTATATTATCCAAGCACATGTTCATTTTCTTTTTTTAATCATTTTTAAATCATTACTACTCAATAATTTGGAGTGGACCCTAACTGCAGATTTTCCCAGTGCAGTGCATCTCCTTATTTCCTGACTGCTAGTACCACGGGTGTTATTTGTGGATCCAAGAAAGATGAAGTTGTTGACAATTTCGATCTCCTCCCCATCCATCATGATGTTGCCTATCAGTCCAGTGGGAAGAATCTTTATTTTCTTGACATTGAAATGCAACCCATACTGAAGGCTGTATTCCTTGATCTTCTGCAACAAGTGCTTCAAGTTCTGCTCACTTTCAGCAATCAAGGTTGTGTCATCTGCATAATGCAGGTTATTGATGAGTCTCCCTCCAATCCTGATGCCACACTTTTCTTCAAAGAGTCCAGCTTCTCAGATAATTTGCTCAGCATACAGATTGAATGGGTATGGATTGAGACTACAACCCTGCCACACTCCCTTCTCAATTTTAAACCATGTAGTGTTCCCCTGCTCTGGGATTTTCATTCTTCTCAATGTCAGCCACAACTTGTCATGATTCACACAAATGCCTTTGCATAATCAAGAAAGCACAAATAGACATTCTTTTAGTATTCCTTGCTTTGAGCCAGGATCCATCTGACATCAGCAATGATATCCCTGGTGCCACAACCTCTTCTAAGTCCTGCTTGAATTTCTGGCAGTTTCCTATCTATGTACTGGTCTAACTGCTTTGGAATGATCTTCAGTAGTATTTTGTTTACATGTGATATTAATGGTACCGTTTGATAGTGTCCATATTAAGTTGGATCACCTTTCTTGGAAATGGGAATGAATATGGACCTCTTCTAATCCATTGGCCAGACATCTGTCCTCCAAATTTCTTGGCACAGATTGGTGAGTGCATCCAAGGCTGCATCGGTTAATTGAAACAAGTCAAATAGTATCCCGTCAATTCCTGGGGCCTTATTTTTTGCCAAGGCCTTCAATGCAACTTCTACTTCCTCCTTCATTACCATTAGCTCCTATTTAGATGGAACTTCCTAACATTTTTCAGTGTCACTCAATTCTTTCTGATGCAGTGATTCAGTGTATTCTCTCCATCTTCTTTTAATGTTTTTTGGGTCATTCAATATATTGCCCATTGTTGTTGTTGTTATGTGCCATCGAGTCATTTGCGACTCATAGCGACCCTATGTACAAGAGCCCTAAACACCGTTCTATCCTGTGCTAACCTCGCCATCTCAAACACATTCATTCCTACCACTCCACTCACAGAATCAATCCATCTCATCAAGGGTCTTCCTCTCCTCCACTCTCCCACACATGATGTCCCTCTCCAAAGACCAGTCCCTCCTTGCAACATGCCCAAAGTATGTCAGACAAAGCTTCAGAATCCTTGACTCCAGGGAACATTCTGGCTTCACCCTCTCCAGGACAAACCTATTTGTTCTCCTAGCAGTCCATGATATCTTCAACACTCTTCTCCAGCACCACAGCTCAAAGGTATCAATTCTCTTTCTATCATCCCTATTCACTGTCCGATTCTCTGATGCATAGCTGCCAATTGCGAAGACTATAGCTCAGATCAGGTGTACCTTAGTCTCCAGCCTGATGTCATTGTTCTTCAGTACTCTGGAGGGGTCCCTCACAGCTGACTTTCCAAATGCAATTCGTCTCCTGATTTCCTGGCTGCTGTTACCAAGAGTGTTGACTGTGGAACTAAGTAAACTAGAACTATTAACTGTCTCAATCTCTTCACCATCCATACTGATGCTGCCAATTGGTCCAGTGGTGAGAATCTTTGTTTTCTTGATGTTGAGCTTCAATCCATATTGAAGTCTGCAGTCCTTGACCTTCTGCAGCAAGCACTTCAAGTCTTCCTCAGATTCAGCAAGCAGGGTTGTGTCATCTGCATAATGCAGGTTGTTGATGATTCTTCCACCAATCCTGGTGCCACATTCCTCCTCGTATAGCCTAGTGTCTCGGATGATCTGTTCTGCATACAGATTGAAAAGGTATGAAGACAAAACACATCCCTGATGGACCCCTTTTTTAAATTTTGAACCATCCATTGTCTCCCTGTTCTGTTCCGATGACTGCCTTTTGGTCTAAGTATAGGTTTCGCATTAGCACAATCAAATGTTCTGGGATTCCCATTCTTCTCAGACCCAGCCATAATATTGCGACATAAGGCTCTTAAATTTTTCAGTTCTCTCAGCTTGAGAAGTGCAGAGCAAGTTCTTCCCTTTTTATTCTCCAATTCCAGCTCTCTGCATATTCCATTGTAATATTTGGCTTTGTCCTCCTGAGCTGCCCTTTGAAATTTTCTGTTCAGCTCTTTTACTTCCACATGTTTTCCTTCTGTTTTGTTGTGTCTGATTCAGGCCATAGTCTTTCCATCTTGGAGCTAGAGAGTGAAATAATTGACGCCTTTGAGCTGTGGTGTTGGAGAAGAACACTGAACACTCCATGGACACCCAAGAGAACAAACAGATGTCTTGGGGAAGGTACAGCCGGAATGATGAGACTTTGCCTCACATGCTTTGGGCAAGTTGCTAGGAGAGACTACTCCTTGGAGAAGGACATGATGCTGGGAAGGGTGGAGAGTTGGTGAAGGAGAGGAAGACCCTCAGCTGGGTAGATTGACACAGTGACTGTTGCAATGGGATGTTGTGTGTCAGGAAATGTGAGGATGGCACAGGATAGAACAGGGTTCAGATCTTTTGTTCATAGGATTGCTGAGTCACACTTGATGGCACTTAACAACAACAATTTTTAAATTATTTTAGTCTTTTTTAATATTCGTTGTTGCACATTTTCTTGCCTTCCTCCTTCGCCTCCCCCAGCCCACCGTACAATTCACCCCTTGTTCCAGATTGTTGTCATATATACAAAATGCGTAATCATATTTGCCTTTTGGGCAGTTCTTCCCTTTATCTGTTTTAACGCCGTGTTTATTATCTATCCACTCTCTCTCATTCTCTCCCCAAACCCCTCATGTCTGTCCTATTTTATAACAGTGATGCTATAGAGTATTTTAACTTTTGTGACTGAGATATTTCACTCAGCATAATATTCTTCAGGTTCCCTCATGTTGTGTCATGTTTTACAAGTTCATTGTTTTTCAATGCTGTGTAATATCCCATTGTGTAAATGTACTGTAGTTTTTCCTATCCATTTGTTTGTAATACTTGGATTGTGTCCATCTCTTTTCCATCCACTTATTTGTGATACTTGTTCTGGTTTCTTTAAGATATACCTAGTAGTGGAATTGCTGGGTCAAATGGTATTTCTGTTCCCAACTCTTTGAGAAAACGCCAGACTGCCTTCCATAATGGCTATACATTTCACATTCCCACAGCAGTGAGTAAGAGTTCCAGTCCCTCCACAACCTCACCAGCTTTATTTGTTTGAACTTTCTGATTATTGCTGGAATGAGATAATATCTCATAATTGTTTTGATTTGTATGCCTCTGATAGCTAAGGATTTTGAACATATCTTCATGTGTTTATTTGGCATCTAAATGTGTTCTTCGAAGTGTCTGTTCATATCCAGGGCCCATTTTGTGATCATTTACCTTTTTCTTGTTGAGATGCTGGAGTAGTCTATAAATTTTATATATAAGCCCTTTATCTAATATGTCATTGCCAAATATTTTTTTTCCCAATCAGTGGGTTTTCTTCTTACCCTGTTGGAAAAGTTTTTTGATGTGCATAGTGATTTGATTCTTAGAAGGTCCTATTCATCTATTTTATTTTTTTCCTGCTTGTAGGTTTTTCATTATGGTTGGAAGACTGTTCATGCTGTGGATTAGGGCTTTTAAAGTTGTTCTTAGTTATGGCTTTTTTTTCCCTTTTATGATCTCACTAGGAGCAGATCTAATGTCAACATAACTAGCAATATTCTGTTGCTGGTGTCAAATGTATTCTCTAAGAGGATAGAGACTTCTTTTATCACTCCCTTAAGAATCCTCACCAGAACTGCCTTTGACATCCTCATTTCTTCCATTAGTCTCCTCAAGGTAATCTAGGATTTTACTATTGTTGTTGTTGTTGTTAAGTGCCCTGAAGTCGCTTGCGACTCATAGCGACCCTATGTACAACAGCCCTAAACTCTGCTCTGTCCTGTGCCAATCACACTGCCTCTGACGCTCCCATCCCGATTACCCCAGTCACTGAATCAATCCACCTCATATAGGGCTTTCCCCTCCTGCTCTGTCCCTCCACCCTCCCAAGCATGATGTTCCTCTCCAAGGACCGGTCCCTCCCTACAACATGTCCAAAGTATGTTAGACGGAGCCTCAAAACCCTTGCCTCCAAGGAGCAGCCCGGTTTAACCCTCTCCAGGATGAATCTGTTTGTTTTCCTAGCAGTCCATGGTACCCTCAATACTCTTCTCCAGCACCACAGCTCAAAGGTATCAATTCTCCTTCTATCCTCCTTAGTCATTGTCCAACTCTCTGATGCATAACAAGTGATTGCAAAGACCATGGCCTGTATCAGACGCACCTTAGTCTCCAGAGAGACACCATTGCTCTTCAGTACTTTGGAGAGGTCCCTAACAGCAGACTTTCCCATGGCAATACGTCTTTTAATTTCCTGGCTACTGGTGCTGAGAGTGTTGACTTTGGAGCCAAGCAAACTAAAGCTGTGAACAATCTCAATCTCTTCACCATCCATCCGTGGAGCCCCCAAGGCCACGCGGGATCCCTTCTACGGCTGCATAGAGAGAGAAAAAAAGAAATCCCAACAGGCAGAGAGGAGGGACACCAAGGGACCTTGAAATCCCCGCCCACATCTCAGGTAAACGTGGATTTTACTATTAGGTATCTTAAAACTTTCAGTTTCTCCCCCTTACCCAACTTCAAAACTTCTACATTTTAAGTATCTGTAAGAACAGCACCCAACTCCTTCCTGGTACTTAATTCTGTCTTAGTTATCTATTAGTATTCATATAACAGAAATACCACAATGATTGGCTTTAACAAAGAGAAATGTCTTTTCTCATAGTTCAGGAGGCCAGAATTCTGAATGTGGGCACCAGTTCTAGGAAAGGTTTTCTCTCTCTGTTGACTTTGGAGAAAAGTCCTCATCTCTTCAGGCTCTGCTTCCTGGTTCTTTGGTGATCCCTATGTACTTTGGCATCTCTCTCGCACCATCTATTCTCCTTTTATTTCCTTTTCAAAAAATTTGGTTTTCATTTCATCACTCATATGTATTTTGTTTTATAGCAGTAATTACAATTGGATACTGCCATTATTTACAATATACTATTGAAACCTCACTATACCTTCCCTTTCCCTTCACCTACCCATGCATTTCCTAATCTCTGCTCCCGTGTTCTGCCTTCCCTTCCTCCTGTCAGACCCCCACAATTGTGTCTTATCTATGTGTAGATCTTTCCATAGACACATTCCCCCCCTCCAGTTCCTCCCATTTGATCAGTTAAGCATATGCTGTTCCAGATTGTTGACTGAAATAAAATATACTTATTATCTGATAGTCCATTCACTTCAGGTTGACCTTCCTTTTCTCTATTCCATTAGTGCTCATTGTCTATCCATTCTGTTCCTGTTCTTCCCACCCCTCCCCAGCAATATCTTATTTTATAGCATTTGCCCTTTTGTACCTGAGTTCTTTCCCTTTGTGTAGTGTACTTTATACTTCTTTCCTTTTAACTGTGTAATTGTAAGCTCATTTGATAATTTATTCATACTTTCTTTTATAACATTAATCACAGAAACTATAGACTTCCTGCTTCTTCTTAGCACCTAACTGTGCTCATATGAAAACTATACCTAGAATAAGAACGATATCTGAACCGAACAAGGAAACATTGCATAGTTCAAAATCAAGAAAGGCATGCGTCAGTTTTATATGTTCTCTATACCCATGCATTGCAAATACATTTTATAAGAGACACAAATGCAGGTTATACACATGGATTTCACCTGATGATATGCATAGGAATCAGATCGATTACATCTATGGAAGGAACCGCTGGAGAAGCTCAATATCAGCTGTGAAAACTAGGCCAGGGGCTGATTGTGGAACAGACCACCAACTACTCATATGCAAGTTCAAGCTAAAGCTGAGGAAAATTAAACCAAATCCACAGGAGCCAAAATATGACATTTATTTCATCCCACGAGGCAGTAGTCAGAACAGAGCAGGGTAGCACTGCATGGTTCA
>NW_006399934.1:1758125-1760377 GCF_000299155.1 Elephantulus edwardii | reverse complement strand
AGGCAAGGATTCTGGGGCTTCGTCTGATATACTTTGGACATGTTGCCAGGAGGGACGGTTCCTTGGAGAGGGACATCATGCTTGGGAGGGTGGAGGGACAGCACAGGAGAGGAAGGCCCTCTATGAGGTGGATTGATTCGGTGACTGGGGTAATTGGGATAGGTGTGTCAGAGGCAATGCGGTTGGCGCAGGATAGAGCAGGGTTTAGGGCTGTTGTGCATAGGGTCGCTATGAGTCGCAAACAACTCGACAGGACATAACAACAACAACAACATACCCATTCAATCTGTATACTGAGTGAATCATTTGAGAAGCTGGAATCATGAATGGAGGAAAATTCATCAAACAATCTGTGTTATGGAGATGACAGAATCTTGCTTGCAGAAAGTGAACAGGACTTGAAACACTTGATGCAGAAGATCATAGGTTATGTTAAAGCCTTCAGTATGGACTGTATCTCAACAAGAAGCCTCACCACTAGACCTCAATAAGCACCAAAATAGTTAAAATTAGAGCAGGGACAATGTGTAGAAGATTGAGTCTACCTTCTACTAACTCTACAAGTGGGAACTTCCCTCCTCAATAGCATCTACAACACAAAATTAATTTCCATGAGGTCAGACATGTTCTTTTATGCTCCTCCACCTATTTATTGGGTCCAAAATTCATTGCAGTGGCTGCACAGACTTCACAGAATAACACTCATCGTTATGAGGTTTATTGGGGAAGTTAAACAGACTATAACTCAAGTTAACAGCAAAATATAATCCCTCAATTCAGAAAGCTTCTAAAATACAATCTCTAAAAGATTGAACCCAAAGAAATTCCTTTTAGCTGACACTATTCTGTCTCTGTGTACCAAGAAATAGTAAGTAATCTGATTAATGTTTACCTCTAAACAGTTTTATGACCCACCCTAGAACAATGTCAGTCTAGAAACTACGATACCTGACCCAGGCCATAGTCTTTGCAATTAATTGCTATGCATCAGAGAGCTGGACAATAGCTAAGAATAATAGAAGAAGAATAGATGTCTTTGAGTTGTGGTGCTAGAGAAGAGTATTGAATACACCATCAACTGGTAGGAGAAGAAACAGGTTCATCTTGGAGAGGGTCAAACCAAGCTTTGTGTGACATATTTTGGGCATGTTGCAAAGAGGGACTAGTCCTTGGAGAGGTACATCATGCTTGGGAGGATGGAAGGGCAGCATAGGTAAGGAGGACCCTGGATGAGATGGATTGGCTGGAGTCATGAAAGTAGATCTGTCAGAGACAATGAGGTTGGGTCAGGATAGAGCAGGTTTTAGAACTGGTACCTAGGGTTGCTATGAATCACAAATGACTCCAGGACACATAACAACAACGAAGCAAGGAGTACTAAAATAATGGAAAATGGCCCCAGGCCCTTGAAACTTTGGTGAAACCCCCAAACAACAGCTTGGTGTTGTAATGTGCCCCCTCTCCCTGGAGTGAACTCCAATCATAGTGACCCTATTTACAACAGCCCTGAACCCTGCAATTTTACTGTCTCTGACACACCTACTGCCTTTACCCCAGTCACTGAGTCAATTCATCTCATCCAGAGTCTTCCTATCTTGGGCTGTTTCTCCACTCTTCCAAGCATGATGTCCCTCTCCAAGGGCTTCTCCTGGCAACATGCCAAAAGTATGTAGGATGGAGCTTCAAAATCTTTGCTTCCAAACAGCAGCCTGGTTCCACCATATTCAAGATGGACTTGTGTGTTCTCTTAGCAATTCATGAGTATATTCAATACTTCAGCATCACAACTCAAAGTCATCTATTCTAGAATAGATAAATATCTTAATCTTCTTTTTGTTCAGTGTTGATGCTGGTTGAGCTCAATCAGCTTTCACCAAAGCATGCATTTTAAATAAAGCATATTTACCATACACATGGCTAAAGTTGCTTCTGGACTTTGGAGTTTGGACCTTTCATCTATAATTCAGGGAATAGCCAAATACAATTAGAGAAAGAGAGGAAGATCACCAGTAAAATGGATTGACACAGTGACAGTAACAATGGGCTTTAGCTTATTCGAGAAAGTGAAGATGGCGCAGGATAGAACAAGCTTCAGATCTGTTATTTATGTTGTTGTTGTTGTTATGTGCCGTTGAGTTGCTTGTGACTCATAGTGATCCTATGTACAATAGCCCTAAACTCTGCTCTGTCTTGTGCCAATCGCACTGTCTCCAACACACCCACCCTGATTACCCCAGTCACTGAATCAATCC
>NW_006399934.1:1755678-1756965 GCF_000299155.1 Elephantulus edwardii | reverse complement strand
ATTTCTTGGCACAACTTGGTGAGCACATCCAGGGCAGCATCTGTTAGCTGAAATATGTCAATTGGTATACCATCTATTCCTGGGACCTTGTTTTTTTAAGCACTATAAATCCTTAGTCCACTCAATAACCCACAAGAACAGCTACAGAAAGTTCCAGGTAAAATGGAAGAGACAAGAGCCAATTCAGTCCCTCTACATCAAAGACATCAGAAAACAAATATAATCTTGGAATGCTGTGACTATAAAGGAAGAATGAAAGAAAAACATAGAATGAGAAGACAAATGGAGAACAGTACCTCAAGAGGCATATTTTGGCTATTTTGAACAGTTGTTTATTTGTGACAAGAGCCCACGGTAGTGGTGTCCAAATAAGCAGCTTCTAGACAGGAGAGGTGTGATATTCTTCCTTGTGCTCTATGACCCTCTGGAAATTGCCTTAGTAACTTTCCCCTAAAACCAACCACAGGATGGACGGTGGCATTTTCCAGCTTTTCACGACTCTGCTGACACCAGATCCACATCATTTTGCTTTTGGTGCAGAGAGCAGCTTGAACAGTTCTAATCTCTGTCTCTTTCTCCAGGAACCAGTAGATTGCATTCTGTATGCCTGCCTGCAGCTATCCCCGAGATTTGCAGGGGTACCACCTTGTTATAGTGCATCCTTCAATGAGCATACCATCCTTGGGGAATTCAAGTCCGAAGTCATGATCAGCCATGTCTCACTGACCACCTGCAACCACCAGCCCTAGATTGGCAAAGGCATGATTCTCTAGCCAGATGCACTCTGAATTTAGCAGAAGCTCAATTACAGGCTGGTTGCCCGACCACAGGACAGGCACTTCCAGGCCATCTTGGTTTCCAGGAAACCTAGTCTCCACTCACAAAGATAACACCACAATGTCTAGGAGGCAACAGATAACCACAAACTAGTAATAAAGCATAAGATGGAACAAAAAAAAGAGACCAAAATGCAAAACAAGAAAATGTTTTAGAGGAACAAATGAATTTCTGACAAGGAATTCAAAAGAATGTTGCTTAAGTCTCCTTTACAGATTGAGAAAACATTGAAAAATTTAAAAACAACAACAAAACAAAAACCCTAAGCAAGATCAAATAGATAAAATAAATGGAAAATTAGAAGCAATACAAAATCAAACTCAGAATATTAAGATTAAAATTACAGAAGTAGATATTGCAATATGGATTGAGGCTCAATGTCAAGAAGACAAAGATTCTCACCACTGGACCAATCGGCAGCATCAGGATGGATGGTGAAGAGATTGAGAT
>NW_006399934.1:1739518-1752383 GCF_000299155.1 Elephantulus edwardii | reverse complement strand
CCAACTTTTGCATTCCAGTCACCCGTTATTATTAATGCATCTTGTTTGCATATTTGATCAATCATTGACTGCAAAAGTTGGTAGAAAGCTTCTATTTCCTCCTCTTTGGCTCTGGTTTTTGGTGCATATATTTGAATGATAGTGGTATTCATTGGACCCTTTGCATGTGTATGGGTATTATCCTGTCACACACAACATTATATTTCAAGATGGATCTAGAAATGACTTTTTTAACTATGCAAGCAACCCCATTTTTCCTCACCTTTTCTTCTCCTGACTCAAATGTGCCATGCCAGTCTATCTCGTTTCACCAATACCTGTATGTCAATATTTATGCATTCCATTTCCTTCTTAACAATATGCAATTTTCCTATATTCATGGTTCTTACATTCCATATTCCAGTCACTAGTGTCTGCTTACAGTTGTTCCTCCTCCTATGTGTTTCCATGCTTAAGGGCTCCCACCACAAAGAGGAATAAAAATTAATACAGAAAGCAGCTCATGAAGAGGAGTTGCCTACAAAGGAGAACCAATAAGATGAATCTGATTGCTCAGTAGAAATTAGATAGGAAGGCAATAGGATGATATACATAAAACTTTGATAGAAAAACATTGCCAACCAAGAACCCTTTGTCCAGGAAAGTCGTCCATCAAATATGAAGGTGAAATTAGGATATTTTCAAATAAACAGAAACAAGGGAATTTGTGAAAACTAGAACAACTCAACAATAAATCCTAAAGGGGAATTCTTGGCACAGAGAACTGACAACAGACAAAAAACCACAATCAACATAAATGACAACATCATCTATAAAGTGACATGGACACAGAAATAAAAATGTGACATAAAAGTATATTAAACTTATGATCCTAAAAGGTACAAAATTGGAGGTGGTGGTTGTTAGGTGCCTCTGGGCTGAGTACAACTCACAGCTACTCTATGAACAGCTGACCTGAACTCTGCCCTATCCTGTGCCTTCCTCATCATCTCTGACAAACTACAGTCCATTGCTGAAATCACTGTATCAGTCCTTCTCATTGGGAGTATTCCTCTCCTTTGCTGACCCTCCATCTTTCCAAGCATGCTGTCCCTTTTCAAGGAATAACCTCTCCTAGCAACATGTCCAAAGTATGTGAGATGAAACGTCATTATCTTTATCTCCAAGGAGAGTTCTAGAGGAACTGGAAGTATCATTATTTAAGTGAGGATAAATATAGTTAAAAAAGAAAGGGTATAAAAAAGTTGTTACAAAACGTCTAAGTGGAGAAATGAATATCTCAAAATAAAGTTAGTTGTCCTCGATTTAGGAACAAAATAGAAACTTAAACAATAACCTATATGAAAATCAGTGAACCTTCTTACCAAAATGAAAAAGAAGTAGAAATATTTAGTAAACACCAAGACGACAGTAACAAAGAAGTTACAAACAAAATGATAAGTAAAATTAACTCAGTCCAGAAAAGCTGATGGAATAGATATCTGAAATAACACAAAAAAGAATATAATAAAATGACAGCAATAAAACTGTACTTGTTGATCATTACACTGAATGTGAATGGACTAAATGCGTAAGTCAAGAGAAAAAGAACAGCAGAATAGAGAAGGAAACATGATCCATCAATGTACTGTCTACAAGAAACCACCTTAGACACAAGGACAGAGGCAGACTAAAAGTCAAAGGGTGGGGGGAAAATGTGTTAAGCAGATGACAATCAAAAAAGAGCAGGAAAAGAATGGATAGATAAACAACACTGCACTGGAATGAATGAAAGAAAGGACATTCTGAAAGGAATAGATAATTAGAAATGAGGGAGGAAAATGTACCTAACTGAGCAAATAATAATAGAAGAAAATATGAATACAGAATTTAAGTACATAATTACAAATAAATGGATTTAAAAATTTTTTTAAAAGAGCAGGAGTAGCAATACTTATCGCTAGTAAAATAGACTTCAACAAATAAGAAAAAAAAATAGACTTCAAAACAAATACAAAGAAAAAAAACACCCCAAAAACAAAAAAACACCCCAAACCCAAAAACTACCATAAGAGACAAGGAAGGACATTACATAATGATCAAAGGTTCATTTGAACAAGAGGATATAACTATAATATTTAAATACCAATGACAGAGCTGCAAGATACATAAAGAAAACTTTTATATATTTGAAGAAAGAAGTGGCCAACTCCACATTAACAGTGGGAAACCATCTCAGTGAAGAACAGAATGACTGGGGGGGGGGAATAATCAACAAAGATGCAGAAGTAATAACCAGTACAATTAATCAACTTGATCTCTCAGACATACATAAAGCATACCACCCAACAAAATCATAATATACATTCTTCTGCAGTGATATGGATGGATCATTCTCCAGAGCAGACCATATATTAGATCATAAAGTAAGCCTCAGATGTCAGACCAGACCAAGGTCAAGGGGGAGAATGAAGGATTCAAAGACTATCAACATGTCAAAAGGAGTGAACAGCCTCACCCACCTGGCTAAACCACGATGGAAAGCCCCTGCCTTCCCTCCTTAAAGACCCTTACTTGCCCAACCCACCTTAGGGCATGGGTTTTCCTCTGGTCAGTCTTTCTTTCCAGACCAAGGAATCGTGCTTGGGAGCTCCCTTAATAAAGCTTCTTTGAGCTTTCTGTCTGGTCTTTTCCTTGAGTCCTTGGCCTTGCGTCCAGTGAGAAGACCTAACATTAATAAATGAAAAAACATAGAAATATTACAAAATATTTTCTAAGATCACAATGTTATAAAATTAGAAACCAACAAGGAGATTATGAAGGGGGGGGGGTGGAATGAAACACATAGAAAATAACTAATGCCCTACTTGAGCCATATTAGGTCAGTTTAAAGACTAAGACGCACTTGATCCAAGCTATGCTCTTTTCAGTTACTTCCTATGCATCTGAAAATTGAACAGTGAGTGCTCCTTGTAGGTACAGATGGTGAATCTACATCTCACAAACTTTGAGTATGTTGTTGGGAGGGACCTGGCCTTGGAAAAGGACATTATGCTTGGAAAGGTGGAAGGTCAGCATAAGAGAAGACCCTCAACAACACAGTGACTGTAACAATTAATTCAAGTATATCGGATAAAGAGGACTGCACAAGATAGGGCAAGGCTCAAATCCATTTATAGAGTCACTATGAGTCATTGCTGATCTGATGGCACATAACAAAAACAACAAGGCAGAAAAAGTCCTGGGCCAGGTAGCTTCAATGGCAAGTTCTACCAAACATTTAGAGATGAGCTATTTCAGAATGTAGAAAAAGATGGAAGCCTGAAAATCATTTTATGAAGCAACTACAACCTTTATGAAGCAACTACAACCATAATACCAAAGCCAGGCAAAGAATACTGGAAGAAAAAATTATTGACCAATATCCATTATTGTTGTTGTTGTCATGTGCCATCGAGTCATTTGCGACTCAGTGACCCTATGTACAACAGCCCTAAACCCTTCTCTATCCTGTGCCAATCACATAGCCTCTGACACACCCATCCCAATTACCCAGTCACTGAATCAATTCACCTCATACAAGGTCTTCCCCTCCTGCGCTGTCCCTCCACCCTACCAAGCATGATGTCCCTGTCCAAGGACCCGTCTCTCCTTACAACATGTCTAAAATATGTCAGATGAAGCCTCAGCATCCTTGCCTCCAAGGAGCAGCCTGATTTAACCCTCTCTAGGATGAATCTGTTTGTTTTCTTGGCAGTCCATGGTACATTCAATACTCTTCTCCAGCACCACAGCTCAAAGGCGTCAATTCTCCTTCTATCCTCCCTAGCCATTGTCCAACTTTCTGATGCATAACGAGTGATTGCAAAGACCATGGCCTGTATCAGGCACACCTTAGTCTCCAGAGAGACACCGTTGCTCTTAAGTACTTTAGAGAGGTCCCTAACAGCAGACTTTCCCATCACGATACTTTTTTTACTTCCTGGCTGCTGGTGCCAAGAGTGTTGACCGTGGAGCCAAGCAAACTGAAGCTGTGAACAATCTCAATCTCTTCACCATCCATCCTGATGCTACCAATTGGTCCAGTGGTGAGAATCTTTGTCTTCTTGACATTGAGCCTCAGCCCATACTGAAGGCTGCAGTCCTTGACCCTCTGCAGCAAGTGCAAGAGGTTCTCCTCAGTTTCAGCAAGCAGGGTTGTGTCATCTGCATAACACAGATTGTTAATAGATCTTCCACCAATCCTGATGCCACACTTCTCATAGAGCTCAGCCTCTTGGATAATCTGCTCTGCATACAGGTTGAAAAGGTATGGAGATAGGACACATCCCTGGCGTACACCCTTCCCAATTTTGAACCATGCGGTGTTATCCTGCTCTGTTCTGACAACTGCCTCTTGGTCCAAGTATAGGTTTCACATTAGCACGATTAAATGTTCTGGGATTCCCATTCTTCTCAGAGTCAGCCACAGTTTGTTATGATCCACACAGTCAAATGCCTTTGCATAATCAATGAAACACAGATAGACATTCTTCTGGTATTCCCTGCTTTCAGCTAAGATCCATCTAACACCAGCTACAATATCCCTAGTACCACGACCCCTTCTAAACCAAGCCTGGACTTATGGTAGTTCTCTGCTGATGTGCTGTTCCAGTCGTTTTTGGATAATCTTCAGTTTCCGCACTCAATGGGGTCACCCTTCTTTGGAATGGGAACAAATATAGATCTCTTCCAGTCAGTTGGCCAAGTGGTTGTTCTCCAGATTTCTTGGCACAACTTGGTGAGCACATCCAGGGCAGCATCTGTTAGCTGATAGAAATATGTCAATTATGAACGTAGGTGAAAATTTTCAACAGAATCCTGTTGTTGTTGTTAAGTGCTGTCAAGTTGTAGATAACTTATTGCTACCCAAAGAGTGAAAGACTTGGACTCTTGTATAACTTTCATTGTTTCTCCAAGTTCATAGGGTTTCCAGAGGCAAGCTATTTTGGAAGTGGATGCCACCCCTGCTTCCAAGCTTGTTTTAATTGTAGAGCTTCACCAAACACTGTCCACCATGAGTAACCGTTATTGCATTTGACACATCAGTGTCACAGTGTTCAGCATCACAGCAACCACGAGTTACCTCTGTCCAGCAAATGGACAGACCAGTGCTATACCACTTTGAAGAATGTTTGACTAAAAACAGTTAAAAGCAGGCCTGAGTGCCGCAGATTAAAATCACCCACCTTGGGCTTTGAACGAAAGACCTGAACACTTCTATAACTGTCATCGTTTCTCCAAGTTAATAGGGATTCTGGAGGCAAGCTATTTCAGAAGTGGATGCCACTCCTGCTTCCAATTTGTTTTATTTGAGGGCCCAACTGAATTTAAGAACCAAGGCAAGGTTCAAACTCCATGAGCTCCATCATTCCACATTCCTCCATAATCAAGCATTCTCACTGGCTCTCACCACCCAAAAATGCCTGTCTGAAAGCATTTTGCTGTTTCCTCAATCATGTGGTTTAGGAAGTGGATGTCACTCCTGCTTCCCAACCTATCTTAAAACTGGGAGCTCTACCAAATACCATCCATCATGGGCAGCCTTATGGCTTTTGAGAACCCAATGGTAAAAGGTTGAGCATCACAGCAAACCCCAGATTACCTCAGCACAGCAAATTGACAGAAGAATGCTGTACGACTTAGAATGTTCCTCCAAAAGATAGTATCAAAGGATTAAAAAATAATGCCTCAGACCCGACTTAATAAAAATAAGGGCCCTCCAGGTGAGCTCTAGTGGCCTAGCGGCAAGAAGCTGCACTGCAATCCCAGAGATGTGAGGTTCGAATCCATCAGATGCTTTGCTGAAGAAAGAGGGACAATCTCCTCCTGTACCAGTCAGATCTGATTTGACGGTACACACACTTAAAAAAAAAGGGCCCTCCAGAAGGTTTTGTTGACTCCAAACAAGAGGCTTTAATAATAAATTAAAAAAATTTTAAAATTCCACAATGCTCCTCAACCAAAACAAGAGAGCCCATCTGACAGAGTCCAGTTGTGTCACCCAGTTTCCAAAATGGAGACAAGAACTTGGCCTTAAATGCAAGTGTCCTCCTGGAGGTCTTGTTGACTCTTAACAAGAGGCTTAAGCAAAGATACAATCTGCACAGACCCTCAACCAAAACAAGAGCACCACCATACAGAGTCAAGCCAATGTAAGTCCAAAATGGAAGAAAAGGGCTTGGCAATATATATTGTTGTTGTTATTAAGTGCCATCTATTACTGACTCCATAAACAAAAGACTTTAACGTTGTTCTGTAACCATTGTCTTTTCTCTAAGTTCATAGAGTTTCCACAGGCATGTTTAGGAAGTGGATGCTTGCTTCCAAGCCTGTCTTAATTTGTTAGCTAACCAGATACTGTCAACCATGTGTAACCCTTATGGCACTTCATTGATCAATGGCACAACTTTCAGTATCACAGCAATCCATAGTTACCTCAATACAGGGAAATGACAGAAGAGTGCTGTACCACTTAGGAGTGTTTATATAAAAAAATGAGAACAAACAGCCCTTCAGGCCCAGATGAATTTTAAAAGGCCGCAGGTCCGCCCATGCTTCAGGTTCCCCTCAGTTCCCAGGAAAAGGCCTCTGGCCAGCCAAACAGAACCCAGAGAGACCTCCCCCGCCAACACAGAAAGAGTGCACCTCTAGCTAAAGCCACAAACAAAAACAAAATCCTAGCTAATTGAATAGCTCATATTAAAAAAAATCATTCATCATTCATCATAATTAAGTGATTCATACCAAATATGTAAGAATTGGTACTAAATATGCAAGGATTCATACCATGTATGTATACTAGGTATTCAAGGAACTCTGAGAAGGAAATAAGGGGGGAAATGAAGGAACAATGTCACAGCTATCCCCAAGCCTGACTCTTCTTTGAAAAAACCTGTTAATTTATGTGTCCTGAGAAGGAGATTAGAAGACTGCATCCTGATAAGGTCTGATCATATGTTGAGACTCCTGCTCCCAGATTTCAGAGCAAACTAACACCCTCCCTGGGTGTCCTTGAAAACCCCTATAAAACTAAACTCTTAGCCTGTGCACCACTCTGATCCTTTCTGTGAGTGGTCACCTGGCGTCCCTCTCAGGTCTACTAAAAAAGGCCTGTTGGCTACTTGGAATCAGCTTCTTTCTCTCTCTCTGTCTCAGTCTCTCTTGCTCTGTCTCTTTCTCTCTCTCTCAATTTTTTTTTCTATCTAACATATGGTTTCCTGACTGGGAAAAATGCCCAGTCATAGTCCAAAATCTTCTCTCCATTTCCCTACAACTTGCCAACCCAAAGAGTAACTCTGCCTGTCAAAGCAGGGCCATCCTCTCTGCCTTATCTTCCTCTTCTCCCAATTTTCTTTCTGGTCTCAAAGGTGGAAGGACATTTAAGATTTGATTAATCATACAACACAGGCCTCAATTCCTAACAGCCTAAGGCTATCCCTCCAGTTGAGGTCACTCCCTGAAGTACCAGGGACTCATCACGCCCCTTTCTCTATTATCCCTCGCTCTCCTGCCACCCAATGAGAAGAATCTGAGCTGTAAGTTTCTGGCAATCAGAGATGGCCCTAGATTCTACATGCCCAGAGACTAATTTAACTCAGTGTAGGGGCCAGACTTTCCTGTCCCAGGGAAAGTCCTTTGTTCTGCCTCCTTTAAAAGTGCACCTTTGATGTTACACCTAACATTCTGAAATGCTGTACCCTAAATTTGATTAGTCCATCCATCATTCGAAACATAGACACTGAAATGGCAAATGGACAGGTTTCCTATACACAAACTTTCTTTACTCTCCACTTTCACGTCCCTCTCTGCTCATGCTGCTCAGCTTTTTTTTTAACCTCCCAGTTAAAAAGAAAATCTTGGGAAGAAATCTTCTGCAATTAAAATATCACCCTCTTCCTTTCCCAACTCTGAGTAGCAGATGAAAACATCACTCCCTTCCTGTTCTGACTTCACCCAACAGATAATCCTCATGATAATACCCCCAATGCTCCAGACCAAAACACACACACAAATCCACTGAGCTCCTCTGCCCCTCTCCTCTCCCCAAAACCTTTTCCCTCGCAGCACATTGTTGTTGTTGTTATTAGTTACTATTAAGTCCAGTACGACTCATAGCAACCCTATGAATAAAAAATCTGAACTGTTCTATCCTGTGCCATCCTCACACTTACTGACACACAAGAGCTGGCCAATTGCAGCAGTCACTATGTCAGTCCACGTGATTGAGGTCTTCCTCTCCTTTACCGACCTCTACCCTTCCAAGCATCATGTCCCATTCTAGCACCATGCCCAAAGTATGTGAAGCAAAGCCTCATCATTGTTGCCTCTAAATTTAGAGCACTCTGGCTGCACCCTTTCCAAGACATATTTTCTCCATGCATATTGTTGTTGTTGATTGCTGTCGAGTTGAACGCGACTCATAGCAACTCTACGAATAAAAGACCTAATGCCTTTCCATAACTGTAGTCATTTCATCAAGTTCATAGAGTTTCCAGAGACAAATGGTTTAGAAAGTGGATGCCACTCCTGCTTCTAAACTTGTTTTACAACTGGGAGCTCGAACAAACACTGTCCATATTGGAAAGCCATTCTGGTATTTGATACCCCATTGGCACAAGGTTCAGCATCACAGCAACCCAGGTTACTTCATACTGAACATTGGCAATGAGTGATGTACAAAGTGGAAGAGTGCTCCTCCAGATATAACAACACTAGTTTCACTTAGCAGTGGTTAAGTATCGTCAAGTCAAATGACTGAGAGTAAGTTTTACACAAAAGACTAAAACTCTGTTCTGTGAGTGACATAATTTCTGTACAGAACTTTGTTCTGTAACTACCATAATTTCTGTACATTTAAAGAGTAGAGGTTTGTTTAGAGTTTATCCTCCAAAACATGTCAATAAACAAATGAGTTAATATGCATGATAAAAAAACCCCTACCATGCATATTAACTTACTTATTTATCGACATATTTTGGAGGATAAACCTCTAAAAACCAGTCAATATTTATAGTTGGTTTTTTTTTGTTTTTTTTTTTAATATTCAACACTATGTTTTTTTTTAAATATTTATAGTTAAGCAGAAAATAAGAGTGGTACTAAGTTGTTTCAGAAAGAGAACTCTCTTGTTTTAAAGTAACAAGTTGAACTTCATCAGAATTTGAGACCAAAGAAAAGATATATTGTTAGAAAGATAAATAGTAAAATGTTTCTTATGATCTTTAGTGAAGGTGACTCAAACTAAAAAAACATTTTAGCTAAGTTGTTTTAACAAACTCAGTCCAATAAAATGATCCTATTGCTGATAGCCCTATTGTATGTTAGAACAGTTCTTCAACAAATATCCAAATTGTCAGCGTATGAGATCTTGTATAACAAACTTTTGTCTAAACTTGTTCTTCACACTCAAACAGAAGCAAGTTATCTTTAAAAACATGCCATAACCTTGATGTAAAAGTTTGAAAAAGTTATACAGATCTATAGGGAGAGCTCTATAGGGAGTAGGTGGCCTAATGGCAAGGAACTGCAACTACAATCCCAGAGGCTCACGGTTCGAACCCACCAGATGCTCTGCCGGGGAAGGAGGGACAATCTCCTCCTGTACCAGTCAGATCTGATTTGACGGTAAGCGCGCGTGCACACACACACATACACACACACACACACACAAAGTTATACAGATCTATAGTAGCCGAGCATGTTTAATTATGACCCAAGTGTACTTAAACTGTACACTAAAAATAATGACCCCAGAAAAACCAATTCTAGTATATAGAGATTTAACTCTCAAGACTTCTTCAAATATAATTAAAGCTTTTGCCCCTCCTCAAGACCCCATCCACGGCCGTATTTCTTATGGCCACATACACACACCTATGTCTGTCCAGACAACCTCTTCCTCCTTGAGGAATTGCTCAAAGGTCATATTTTTCCTACACTGTTGTTATCCAAATCCCTTCCCCTTTTCTAACTAACTTGTACTCCACAACTACCAGGAAACAAAGCCTGTGGAGAGCTTCCATCACCCCAACCTACTTCAAACATCAAACTCTTTTACTCAGCCTAATATCAAGAGACTCATTCTGCCTTCTACTTAGGAAAAGCCCACATCTTTCCCTTCCTTTTAATATAAACTCCTTGTAACATCAAAACTAGCACTGCGTTCTGTTACAAACGGCCCCATCTGTCTGTTTCTTTCTACATCACCCCTCTAAAAGTACTTAGCTACCTCTTTCAGGTCTTATGAATGGAAGTCAATGCAGACTGGCTTCTGCTTCTGTTCTCTTCAGAGTCAACTTTTAGGAATGCCTCAAAGTAGAGATTCTTCTTCTCCTGCGTAAACAATGTTTCCTCCTGCCTGCAAACCAATTGGACAGGAACATGCCCACTAGCCTGCCTACTTATGCCTATTCCATTCACAACCTATTCCTCTAACCCAGAACCTTAAATGCAAATGGACCATCGTAGAACTCCTCTTTTTAGTGTCCTGCCTGGGAATAATGGCAATGATAGTCACCAGCACTGTAGGCCTAGGCACCCTCTGTGGAAAAATTTCGGTATCTCTCAAAAGCTCTTCAAGAATCACTAGAAGAAACTGCAGCTCAGTTTATTGCAGTCCAAGTCCAAATTGACTCCCTAGTGGCAATGTGTTATAAAACAGGAGCGGACTTAATCTATTAACTATGGAAATTAGTGATCTCTGCCTGTTTGTAGGAGAAGACTGTGGTTTCTATACCAATAAATCAGGAATAGTTAGATAAGGCATAAAGAAATGAAAAGACAAAGCTAACGTCTTAAATAAAGAATCAAACGGAGTGGCAATTAGAAATTCTCCTGTGGCTACTCCCCATCCTAACTCCCTTTCTTGCTCCCTGTTTTATAAGTCTCTTTCAGAAATTTTTAGTAGACCGCCTCATACCATCTCTCCAGTGAGCACCCAGGAACATGTGAACAAAACCCAGCCCCTAGCCTTGCCTCAGTGCAGCAGGAAGTAGCTAGAGATAACTCTTAGAGATAGCTCCAGCTCTCTCACAACCCTTTAAGGTCTGGAATGAAGGAAGAATGTCACAGCTACCCTCAGGCCTTACCCCCAGGCCTGACTATTCTTTGAAAAAACTGATAATTTACATGTCCTGATGAGGCCTGGACCTGGTCACATAATGACAAGACCCCTGTCCCCAAATTTCAAAGCAAACTAACACCCTCTCTGGGTATCCCTGAAAACCCCTATAAAAGGAAACTCTTTGTCTGCCTGAGCACCACGTTGATCTTTTCTGTGGGTCCCTCTCCGGTCTACTAATAAAGGCCTGTTGGCTGCTAGGGGACCAGCTTCTTTCTCTCTCAATTCTTTTTTCTATCTAACAACCACAAAAAAGCCACTAATAAGGAGGGGGGATAGCCACCAATAAGATGAAACATTTAGGAATAAATATAACCAAAGATACAAAAATACAAAAGACTTCTACAAAGAAAACTATCTGGCGAGCTCTGGTGGCCTAGTGGCAGGAAACTGCACTGCAATCCCAGACGTGCTCAGTTCAAATCCACCAGATGCTCTGCTGAAGAAGGAGGAACAATCGCCTCCTGTACCAGTCAGATCCAATTTGACGGTACACAAATAAAATAAATAAATATAAATTAAAAAAAAAGAAAACTATCTTTGTTTCATTCATAGAATGGCAGAGTTTAGTGGGTGGAGGGACAGGGTGAAAAAAAAACAACACAAAAGAAGCAAAATACATGAATGAAGCACAATTTAAAAATATTTTTAAAAACCACTACTATAAGAAAATAAAGAGATCGACATAAATGGAAATATAACATTCTTTAAATTGGAAGACTTAGCTTTGTGAAGATGGCAGTATTGCCAAAATCAGTCTACAAACAACATCTTTTTAAAAATTTTCTATTGGGGGAGCTCTGATGGCCTAGTGGCAAGAAGCTGCACTGCAATCCATCAGATGCTCTGCCTGGGAAGGAGGGACAATCTCCTCCTGTACCAGTCAGATCTGATTTGACGGTACACTCACACACAGACACACACACAGACACACACACACACACACACACACACACATAATAAAATTTAAAAAAAATTTATATTGGTTTGTTTAATAAATTGGTTTGACTAAATTCAGGATTATTCAAACAGATGGTATAGTTGTAAAACTGATTATCAGTTGCCTCCAGCTTGCCAAACTGGTTGTTTGCCCTAAAACTCTATTTTTTGTTTTTTCTTTAAGTCACGTAAAGTACTTTAAATTGTTTGTTTACCAGAAAAGGAAATATATCTTTCCTAGGTTAGCATTCACTTTCTTGAAGATGTTTTTAACAGTAATATATAATTGAATTAGCATGGGGAGGCATTTTTAGAGAAGATTCTCTCTGCACTCCCAGATCTGCAATAAAGCAATTCATCTGCCTTATTGGCAAACTACTACAGAAAGAACTCCTTGCATTCAGTAACATTTTTGTTACTGAACTCAAGGGGTTCTTTCTGTAGTCAATTGCCAATAAGACAAATGGATTGCAATATCCATAAGCACTTTATTACACAGATCTGGGAGACAGCCAGTCACCTCCAAAACTGCCTCTCTGTCTGGGAGTGGTCATGGGCTTTTATAGGAGGGTGAGACACCAATTTACTTAACAATAAACTTTTGTTAGTAAAATAAAAGAATTTGTATATCTGAAAGAAAATAATTTACACCCAGATACTCCATTTCCAGGCAAATAGGCAGACTAATTTACTGTTTACAAAGAGATAACAGCTAATCTAGGAGATGCTACTCCTCTTCTGATAAACAGACAGATCAAAGAAAGGACACTAAGAACTCCAAGGTCA
>NW_006399934.1:1729737-1738098 GCF_000299155.1 Elephantulus edwardii | reverse complement strand
GATTGGCACAGGACAGAGCGGAGTTTAGGGCTGTTGTACATAGGGTCGCTATGAGTCGCAGGCGACTCGACGGCACATAACAACAACAACAACAGCCTATAGAGAGAATTCTGAACTTATTAATACCACCCTATCATTTTGATGACCATGAAAAGAATGCATTCTTTATCCACATAATATAATTTTTCAAAGACATGGGAAAAGCAATCACTACCTTTATATGGACCTGATGGTATGGTAAGTTTGTCTTATAGATATAAGTCTTTAGTCATGTAAAGTAGTTTGATCTCTCTGTGAAGCTGGTTCTCCAGTCATATGTAAATTGTATCTTAATCTGCCTGTTTACCAGCAAGAGAACTAGAGCCTTCCTGAATTACTGCTACTTAAATGGGGACTGTTCTTTTCAGATGTAGAAATTACCTTTTTTTACTAATAAATATACATTGTTAAATGAGCTAGAGTTTCACCCTAGTATAAAACCTGTTGGCCACTCCCAGACAGGAAAGCAGTCTTGGAGGTGACTGTTGTCTCCCAGATCTGTGTAATAAAGTGCATTTATGGATATTGCAATCCATTTGCTTTATTGGCAATTGACTATGGAAAGAACCCCTTGTGTTCAGTAACAGACCTTGAATAAGCAAAGAGGTACTGACGAAGAAAAACAAAGTAGGAAACTTCACACTCCTTGATTTCAAAACCTGTTACTCAGCCATGGTAAACAAAAAATATGGTAGTGGTATGATGATAGATATGTTGACCAAAAAAATAAAATTGAGAACCAGAAAGAAATTCATCTGCCTAGGAACACCTAATTTTTTACAATGGGATGAAATCCTTTCAGTG
The DNA here is from genome assembly GCF_000299155.1 of Elephantulus edwardii. NCBI lineage: Eukaryota > Metazoa > Chordata > Mammalia > Macroscelidea > Macroscelididae > Elephantulus > Elephantulus edwardii. Next base: position 1,737,255 of record NW_006399934.1, on the reverse strand, counting down.
ATAGGAAAATAGGGGTTTTTTTAAACAAATGATCTCAGTAAAATTGGCAAGGCACTGGTAGAAAATCAATACAAGATCCATACTTGATGCTATATACAAAAACTAACTGAAGGGCCTCAGAATAAAATCTAAAACTATAAAGGTCTCCAAAGAAAAATTTGAGACAAACATAGAAGCTCACTGGTATGGCTTAAGTAAAATATAGAATATAACTGATATCCAATTAGATGATTCCAAACTCCTAAAAGTGAAATCTTTATGTAATTCAAAAGAATCCTCCAGAAGAGTAAAAGAAGAATCTACAGACTAGGGGAAAAATATTAACTAATATCACAGCTGATAAGGGATGTATATCCAAAATTTCCAGAAAACTCCAATACATCAATTAGAAAAAGACAACCCAATCACAAAATGGGTAGAGGACATGAAGAGGCATTTTATCAAAGAAGACATTCAGACAGCCAACAAAAATATGAAGAACTGCTCAAGATCACTATCTGTGGAGTTTATCTTTCAACATAACTTTTCTGGTGTGCAAGTAACTTGTGGTTGCCGTGAGGCTGAACACTGTGACATTGATGTGTCAAATGCGTTAATGGCTGGTTACCCAATGTGGACAGAGAGTGGGGTGGAGCTCCCCTATTTAAACAAGCATGGAAGGAGGAGTGGCATCCACTTCCGTAATAGCTTGCCTCCGAAAACCCTATGAACCTGGAGAGAGGATGAAAGACACCCAGGCATTGAGGACTCTCCTTCATAGGGTCGCTATGAGTCGCCTGCGACTCGACGGCACTTAACAACAACACAACAGCCATCTGAATCTGACCTTATCATGTAGATGGATTGGACAACGTGAATAGGACTTTTCTTACAATTCTACAATGGGATTGGCCAGTTTCAACAATCTATAAGTGGATTGGCTAGTTTCATCAAGGATTGGTAGTTGAAAAACATGGTGTCATATTAGAAATTAGACCAGAGGTAAAGTGATTGATATTTGTACACTTACTCCATGAGAATAAAAATATGATGTTGAGTGTATTTCTCTCCCAAATTTAGAGACCATCACAAGAATAGATTTAGTACATTGAACACTAATGAATGCCCAAAGACTAGAAGACTTGTGGAATGAAATTAAGAAAATCAGATATGAAGAAAGCAAAACATCATTAGAAAGACAGGAAAAAGAGAGAAAAACCAAAGAAGAAGTTAGGAGAGACTCTGAAACTAGCTCTTTCATGTTAAAAGATAAAGTGAAAGGAAGAAATGATGAAGTGAGAGAGCTGAATGGGACATTTCTTTTTTAAAAAATTATTATTATTATTATCAATTTTAATTGAAATTTACAGATATTTTGGATTTCCATTCATTCATCATTGCACTTTTCTCCCTGTCCAGTCCAGTTTGTTCTTCTCTTTGAAAAAGAAAAGAAAAATTCTTTATTCTTTCATTGTTACACAATCCCTCTCCCCAAGTCCACTCCACTGTGGAGACCTCGTTCTGGACTCCTGTCATGACAATAATGCCTAATCATACATACCTTTTAAACAGTTCTGTCTGTTTCAATGCAGAATACACAATTTATCTTATCTTTCTCAGTCTCCGAGCCCCCAACTCCTATGTTAGTCGAGTGGGACATTTCGAAGGTCAACTACAGAAGACAAAGTATCTCATGAAATGAGAATACAAGTATTCTCATGACATGTGCAAAGATTTGGAACGAGAAACCCAAAAGGGAAGAACTTGGTCACCATTTACTAAATGCAAAGAAAAGAAGAAAATACTTAAGCTTCAAGTTGCAATACTGAAGGGTTCAATGAGTAAAATATTGAACGACACAGGAAATATTAAAAGAAGAGAGAAGGAATACGCAGTCAGTGTGATGACAGCAGGAGCTCAGGCATAACTTATAAATATGACACAGTAGTAAAAGCCACCTTTGTAAAGTCCTTCAAGCTATGTTGGCTCAGACATTGTTGCCTAAGTTTAAGATGATAGTATTAGTGGCAAGAAGCTGCACTGCAATCCCAGAGGTGTGTGGTTCGAATCCACCAGATGCTCTGCTGGAGAACGAGGGACAATTTCCTCCTGTACCAATCAGATCTGATTTGGTGGTACATGTACAAAAATAATAATAATAAAAAAAGACAATAGTGAAAGTTGTCTGTGTAATGCTCTTAACCTTATTACTCAGAAAATAGTGAAAATTGCCTATACAAGGCTGATAAACTGGTTGTGAGACTGTTATTCCAGGAATTAAAGATTTCAGATTAAATCATCCTGACAGATTAAATGTCATCCTGACATTTAAAAAGCCTGAGAAATTCCTTGAAGAATGTGTCATCAGGAAGGAAGCCTGATAAACTACCTACCTCAAACATCAAATACAGGTCATCTGGCAACCATCATAGAAGAGATGACACCATGGAACAAACAACCTTACTATGGCCCTTCCCACATTCCTTTCCCCTTACCTTTGGCTGATCTTTGGTGTCAGAAAATACTCACTAAGAGACATCCATGTCACTTTTTCTCTCACATGTCTCAGTATCTGAAAAAAGTACATTTAAAACATTCAATGCTGAGGGAGCTCTGGTGGCCTAGTGACAAGAAGCTGTACTGCAATCCTGTAGGCATGCAGTTCAAATCCACTGGAGAAAGGTGGGGACAATCTCCTCCTGTACCAGTCAGATCTGACTTGGTACACAATAAGAAAAAAAGATATATAAGATTCACTTTTTTTCTCTACTCAGTTGGCTCAGAGTGACAGGCAGCCAAATGCTTTCTCCAATTATAACTGTAACAAAAAAAGTGGTTGATTTTCAGCCAATTTGTGAAATAGCATACAATCAAGAGCACATAGTGTTGAAGGTAGAAGTCTAGGCTGCACTGACATCATTGGCAAAAAGTAAAGATCCAGGAATTGACAAAGTACCAACTGAGGTGTTTCAGCAAATAGATTCAGCCCTATATGTGCTCACTCATCTATGCCAAGAAATTTGGGAGATAGCTACCTGGCCAGCCTCTTGGAGAAGATCCTTATTTTGTGCCTAATTTTCAAAAAGATTATTTGAAAAAAAAAGATTATTTGACAGAATGCCAAAATTATAAAACAATACCGTTACTATCTTACAGAGATTAAATCTTGCTGAATATAATGACAATTGGCTGGAGCTCAAACTACCAGAAACTCAAACTTCATTCACAAGAGTCTGTAGGATGATGTTAGATGGATCTTGATTTAAATATATATATAAAATTTGTTGTTGTTATGAGCTGTTGAGTTGCCTGCAACTCATAGTGGCCCCATGTACAACAGCCCTAAACCCCCTACTCTATCCCTTGCCAATCTTATTGTCTCCAACACACCTATCCCCATTACCCCACTAACTGAATCAATCCATCTCATCAAGGGTCTTCCTCTCCTGTGCTGTCCCTCCACCCTCCCAAGCATGATGTCACTCTCCAAGGACTGATCCTGCCTTGCAACGTGTCCAAAGTATGTCAGACGAAGCTTCAGAATCATTGCTTCCAAGGAGCAGCCTGGCTTCACCTTCTCCAGAAAGAACGTGTTTGTTCTCCTAGCAAGCAGTTGATGGTGTATTCAATACTCTTCTCTAGCACCACAGCTCAAAGGCATCAACTCTCTTTTATCCCCCATAGTCATTGTCCAGCTTTCTGATGCATAGCAAGTAATTGCAAAGGTATGGCCTGTATCAGGTGCACCTTAGTCTCCAGACTGACATTGTTCCTCCTCAGTTCTTTGGAGAGGTTTCTTGACAGCAGACTTTCCAAATCCAATTAATTTTTTAATTTCCTGGATGCTGGTACCAAGAATGTTGATTGTAGAACCAAGCAAACTGAAGCTGTGAACAATCTCAATCTCTTCATCATCTATCATGATGCTGCCAATTGGCCCAGTGATGAGAATCTTTGTTTTCTTGGTGTTGAGCTTCAATCCATATTGAAGGCTGCAGTCCTTGACCTTCTGCAGCAAATGCTTCAGGTCCTCCTCAGTTTCAGCAAGCAATGTTGGGTCATCTGCATAAAGCAGATTGTTGATACACACACACACACACACACACACACAAGGATTCTGAGGCTCCGTCTGACATCCTCCTTTGGGCATGTAGCAAGGAGGGACCAGTCCTTGGAGAGAGACGTCATGCTTGAGTGGATAGAGGGACAGCGCAGGAGGGAAAGACCCTCAATGAGATGGATTGCCTCAGTGACTGGAATAATGGGGGTAGGTGTATCAGAGACAGTAGGGTAGGCTCAGAGTAGAGCAGAATTCAGAGCTGTTGTACATAGGTCACTCTGATTTGGCACATAACAACAATATATGTAAAGTCTATTTGTGTTTTAATGGTAAGCAAAAGCCTTCAACTATGTGGATCACAGTTGAAATTATGGACAATATGAGAAGAATGGAAGTTCCAAAGCACTCAATTGTTGTAATAAAATACCTATATTTAGACCAAAAAGCAACAGTTTGAAGAAAACAGGGAACATTGCAAGGTTTAAAATCAGGAAAGGCATGTATCAGGGTTGCAACCTTTCGTTATACCTATTCAATCTGTATACTGAACAAATAATCTGACAATCGGGACTATATGAAGAAGAATGTGGTATCAGGATTAAAGAAAGACTCGTCAAAAGCCTGTGACATGAAGATGACACAACTTGCCTTTAGAAACTAAGACTTGAAACATATACTGCTAAAACTCAAACACATAATCTTCAGTATGAATAACTCTTCAACATCAAGAAAATAAAAATCCTCACTAGGCCCATAATTCAATAAAGAATAAAAAAAGATAGAAGTTGTCAAGGATTTAATTTTACTTGAATCCCTGATAAATACCTATAGAAACAAGAGTCAAGGACCTTTTTTTTCCTCAAGAAGCAAATTTGCTGTCTAGGACTGCTTAAAGGGCTAAAGATCAAGGATGTAATTTCACAGATTAGAATGCAGAGGACCCAAGCTGTGCTCTTTTTAAATTTCTTCATGTGCATGTTGGATAATGAAGAAAAAGACTGAAGAATTGATACTTTGGAGTTGTGTTATTGAAGAAGAATGTGGAGTATACCAGAGTGTGGCAATTAATGAACAATATCACATGCAGGCAAAATACTACTGAGGATTATTTTTTAAAAAAAGTGACTGGGACAATACATTGACAGAGACCTTCCACAAATACAATCTGGATTTAGAAGAGAACATGGCACTAGGGATGTCATTACCAATGTCAGATTTATCTTGGCTGAAAGCAGAGAGTACCAGAAGAATGTCTATTTGTGTTTTATTAATTATGCAAAGGCATTTGACTGTGTGGATGACAACAAATTGTGGCTAATATTGACAAGACAGGGCATCTCAGAACACTTGGTTGTGTTCATGCAAAACCTCTACTTACACCAGGAAGCTGTCATCCTAATAGAACAAGGAAACATTGCATGGTTCAAAATTAGGAAAGGAGTGAGTCAGGGATTATCTTCTCTCCATATCTTTTCAATCTATATGCAGAACATATCATTCAGGAGGCTGGACTGTATGAAGAAGAATGTGGCATCATGATGGAGGAAGAGTCATCAACAACCTGCGTTATGCAGATGACATAACTTTCTTATTGAAAATAAGGAAGACTTGAGGCATTTGTTGCTGAAAATCGAGAACTACACACTTCGATATGGATTCATCTCAACTTCACGAAAACAAAGATTCTCACTGCTGGGTGATTTGGCTGCATTATGATAGATGAGGAAGAAATTGAGATTGCTAACAATTTCAGCTTGCTTGGTTCCACAGTCAACACTCTTGGCACCAGCAGTCAAGAAAGAAAACGACGAGTTGCTTTGGGAAAGTCTGCTGTCAGGGACCTCTCCAGAGTGCAGAGGAGCAACTATATCAGTCTAGAGACTAAGGCGTGTCTGTCTCTTCCAAGCCATGGACTTCACAATTACTTGCTATGCATCTGAGAGATGGACAGTGACTGAGGATGACAGAAAAAGAATCAATGCCTTTGAGCTGTGGTACTGGAGAAGAGTATCTCATGGACTGCCAAGAGAACAAACAGGTCTGTCTTGGAGAGGGAGAAACCAAGCTGTTCCTTGGGGGCAGGGATTTTGAAGCTCTGTCTCATGCTTTGGGCATGTTATCAGGAGTGACTCATCCTTGGAGAAGGACATAGTGCTGAAAATGGTGGAGAGTCAGCACAGGAGAGGAAGATCCCAGATGAGATGTGATGACACAATGGCTCTGGCAATGGGAGCAGATGTGTCAGAGACAGATTGGCTCAAGATAGTGCAGGAGTCAGAGCTATTGCTCATAGAGTCACTATGAGTCGTAGTTGACTAAATACTACGTAACAACAACAACCAAAACAATAATTCCATTTAGGAAGAAGTGCAAAAATAATTTTTCTTGCAAGGGAGGTTGGTGAGTCTTTGTCTCATGATCCAGTCCAGGAGAAAGATGTTATGGTAAAATATGGGGGTCATCAAAAAAGAGGAAGAACCGTAATGAGATGGATTGACAAAACATGGGTTTCAGAACAGCAGCAATTGGCCTTCCCTCTGTATCTCCTTTCAGGGAGGGAGGTCCATCCCTTTGAGGATGTAACTTTCTTCCTTTTTTTTTTTTAAAGATTTTAATAGGTTTTATTGTTACAAGTTAGGGCCCCCCAAGCAGGGCATTCTATCTGTGTTCCCAGGATATCACCATGGAGACATTAAGAGGTCATGATTGCAGAAGAGGTAACTGAAGGACATGATTCAGGGCTGACCAGCCAGGCATGCAGGAACATGATTAGAGGGTCCAGGGATGGTCAGGACCCAGGGCGGGAGAGGACAATCCCCTTCATTCCCACTTCTTGTAGCTCTCCAGGTGTGACAGGACCCAGGCCAGCGGCACAAGGAAACAGATGAAGTAGGCAATGAGCCTGATGACGGACTCCATGACCCCGACCTTCTCCCATTCCAGCTTCCAGAGGACTTGGGCGCGCCTCACCAGGACCCACCGGGCCTGGCCCAGCAGACCCCTCAGCAGCAGCGAACTCAGTGCAGACATAACGGCGCGGTGTGGACTGGGATGTAACTTTCTAATAGAGGGATGAAGGCAGGGGGAACTAACAGGGTAGCACAATTTGATGGAGGTAGGGAGGTGTGGGAAAAGGATATGGGAAAGATCCAGTGTTTGTTGTTATGTGCCATTGAGTTGCTTGCGACTCATAGCAACCCCATGTACAACAGCCCTAAATCCTTCTCAGTCCTGTGCCAATCTCACTGTCTCCAACACACCTACTCCCATTATTCCAATCACTGAATCGATCCATCTCACTGAGGGTCTTCCTCTCTTGTGCTATCCCTCCACTCTCCCAAACATGATGTCCCTCTCCAAAGAATAGTCCCGCCTTGCAACATGCCCAAAGTATGTCAGATGATGCTTCAGAATCCTTGTCTCCAAGAAGCAGCCTGATTTCCTCCTCTCTAGGACAAACCTGTTTATTCTCCTAGCAG
>NW_006399934.1:1719630-1725792 GCF_000299155.1 Elephantulus edwardii | reverse complement strand
GGTGGGAATAGGTGTGTTTGAGATGGCTAGGTTGGCACAGGGTAGAACAGCATTTAGAGCTCTTGTACATAGGGTCGCTATGAGTCGCAAGCAACTCGATGGCACACAACAACAACAACAACAACAACAACCAATGGAATGTAAGAAGACAAGTTGGGTGAAATTTCTAAGTCATTTTCTCAAGAAAAAACAAAAACCAAACACTGCTGTTGAGCTGTTTCTGACTCAAATTGACCCCATGTCCTACAGAGTCTGTCAGCAGCTTCATCTTGCTTGGATCCACAGTTAACACCCGTTATACCAGCAGTCAGGAAATAAGGAGATGCATTGCACTGAGAAATTCTGCAGTTAATTACCTTTCCAAATTATTGAGGAGTAGTGATGTCAGCTTTAGGACTAAGGTGCGTTTGATTCAGGCCATGGTCTTTCTGATGCATCTGAGAACTGGACAATAAGTAAAGATGACAGGAAAAGAATTGATACCTTTGAGCTGTGGTGTTGGAGAAGAGCACTGAACATCCCATGGACTGCCAAGAGAACAAACAGTATGTCTTGGAGAGGGTGCAGACAGAGTGCTCTTTGGAGGTAAGAATGATGAGGCTTCACTTCACTTCACTTCACATACATTAGACATGTTGCTAGGAAGGGCTATTCCTTGGAGAAGGACATGATGGAGGGTGGAGGGTTGGTGAAAGAGAGGAAGATCCCAGGTGGATTGACACAGTGACTGCTGTAGTGGACTCTTGTGTGTCAGGAAGTGTGAAGATGGCACAGGATAGAACAGGGTTTAGATCTTTTGTTCACAGGGTCGCTATCAGTCATGCTTGACTCGATAGCACATAACAACAACAACCACAGAGTAGTACTGTCCTTTAAGTTTGCTTATGGAGCCTTTTATGGTGGTACAATAGTTAAGGGCTTGATTGCAAACCAAAAGATTGGCGGTTTGAATCCACAAGATGCTTCTCAGAAAGAAGATGTGATAATCAACTTCTGTAAAATGTACAGCCTTGAAAACTCAATGAGGCAGCTCTACTCTGTCCTGTAGGGCCCCAGAGAGAAAGAGAGTTTAGTAAAAGTTATATTGGCTTTTAAATGTTCCAATTGGAAGTGATACATATCACTCATATCCACACTTACCTCCATTACCCTAGTTACTGAACCAATCAATCTCATCCGGGGTCTTCCTTTCCTGTGCTGTCCTTTCACCCTTCCAAGTATAGTATCCTTCTCCAAGGACCAGTCCTTCCTGGCCACGTGCCCCAAATATGTGAGACGGAGCTTCAAAATCCTGGCCTTCAAGGAGAAATTTGGTTTCACCGTTCCAAGAGAGACCTATTTGTTTTCTCAGTGGTTCAAGTGTGTTCAGAATTCTTCTCCAGCACCACAATTCAAAGTCATCAATTCTTCTATCATCTTTAGTCATTGTCCAGCTCTCTGATGCATTACAAGTAACTGTGAAGACCATGGACTTGATCAGGTGCATCTTAGTCTCTAGACTGACATCACTGCTTCTCAGCACTCTGGAAAAGTCCCCGACAGCAGATTTTCTCAGTGCAATTAGTCTTTTGATTTTCTGACTGTGGGTGCCAAGAGTGCTGATTGTGGAGTAGAGCGAGTTGTAATTGTTAACGACCTCAATCTCTTCTCCATTTATCATGGTGCTGCCAATATTGTTTCAAAAACTGTTAAACTCTTAAAAAGACTTCCAATAGGTTTTGGGATGTGATGAATACATTGGTTTCAAGTTTCTTTGCTTCCTATCTTTCATGGGAGTTTGTTGTTGTTGTTGTGAAGTGTCTAAAGAAGCAAACCATAGCTCACCCTCCCATGGGTGTTTCAAAGGCAATTAATTGCACTGAAAGAAATTGCCCATCCTTCTGCTGAGGAGTTGGTAGATTCAAACTGCATGCATTAGGATTGTAGCACAGTTTCTTCCTACTAGGTCCTACAGACTCCCCTTTCTCTTATCATAGGAGAACAGTTTGTAATTTTAAGGTACATCACAACTCCAAAATAGTTCATTGCTTTGTTTCTATTGTGCCAAATGGCTAGGTAATAAAACATTTGCCATTTCAATAATGCACAGCTCAATGACATTAATCATGCTAGTTAGTCAGCATCCTTATCTGTTCCCAAATTTTCCATCCTAAAATATTTTTGTTACAAGACTAGCTGGCCATAAATGGATTTATTTTGTAAGTTGGGAATTTTAGTGGATTTTTGTAAAAATATTGTAAGTCTTTTCCTGGTCCCCAGAATGAATCGCTGGCTTCACTTTTACCCATAAACTCTCCCTGGGGGAGATGTGCAGAGGAGAAAATGATTGTGAATTTTTCTACTTGTCAAAAAGCTCTTAATGAAAATTAAGTCTTAGGTTCAAGAAAACAGCACTGTCCTGGGCTTTCAGGAACCAAAATTGATTTGGAACAACCCAGAAGAACACTGAAACTTTACTTAAATAAAGTATTTTGCAATCTTGGATGGTTTGTTGGTGTGTGTGCTTTAGACTGCTAATACAAAAGTTTGTGTGTATATGTGTGTGTGTGTGAGAGAGAGTGAGTGAGCGAGAGCGCGCGCATGTGTGTTTGCATGAGAGTGTGTGAATATATGTGTGTGTGTGTAGCAATAAAATCAAAGCTGTGGTGGACCTTATGGACATAGTGGATTAAGGGCACAGGGCAAAGACCTCTCTAACCCTTGATTATTTTTTTCTCCACCAGCAGACCTTTCTACTGCCACTCCCTAGTTTCTCTTTTCTGGAAGTGGCAGCTGCTGAGCCAGCTCTGGTTTTCGGGAAGTCAGATGACCTCTCTCTGGCTATCTGCCTTTCCCTGGCCCAAGGTGGACATCATGGACCTTCTGGTGGCTCTCCTTTGCCTTCTGGCCTTGTACCCAGGTAGGAGGTAGGGGAGGGGTGGTGTCAGGGCGCTGTAAGGAAAGCCGGTGATACTCAGATTGAGTTCCATGTGTGAAATGGATGATTTCTTTGGTTTTACTTCTCTCACCAATGCCTTTCTTCTTTCCCTGTTTCTGTTTCCCTGTCTCCATACCCACAGGCTTGGCTGCAGCCGCTCCCTCCTGCCCTCGGAATGTGAACATTACCAGAGGCACTTTCACCCTCAGCAATGGCTGGGCACCTGGGAGCCTCCTCATCTACTCCTGCCCCTTGGGTTATTACCCGTTCCCAGCATCTCGCCTGTGCAAGAGCAACGGACAATGGCAGACCCCTCGAGCCTCCCATCTGACAAAGGCAGTCTGCAAACGTGAGGCTTTCTCAGGCCTTGTTTCAGATGTCCCATGAATGGCCACTCCAGAACTTCTGTTAGACTAGAATTGCTCAGAATTGTGCTTGACCAGGCTGGAGGAGTATACAGAGGTCAAGGCTGCTTTTGCAGAGGATTTTAAAAAAAAAAATAATGAGCCTTAGAGGGCATAACTTGTTTTTGGTAGGTTATTAACATAAAGATTGATAGTTCAAATCCACCCAGAGGTCCCTCAGAAGAAGACTTGGCAATCTATTCTGTAAAGGTTTCAGCTAAGAAAACCCTGTAGAGCAGTTCCATTCTATAACACATGGGGTCTTGCTGAGTCAGAATGACTTAATGGCAATGGGATTTCTTCTCCCCCAAATACTTGGAATTGTAGATTGTCCTTAACATAGGATTAGAGGGCTCTCATGGCAGGAAATGAAAGTCAGGAATAATGCAGTTATACGTCACACTTAATGTCCACAATATGCTGTATGAAATAGGATGTTGTGATTTCGACAACATGTGGACACCAATTATATACAGGTAGCTGCTGGATTAGGAGCAAGTTCCATTTCTAAGTCTGTCTTTCAGTTGACTTTGTACTTAAGTTGGAACAGCTAGTTAGGACATGTATCTAAAGTTAGTCAAATGTTTGCCTTATTATATAGCATATTGTCTGCCTTTCTATGCATTAAAGAAACATTAAAGAAACACTTGCATATACACTAAAGCATCTTTAGCATAAAAAAGCAATGATAATATGTTTGATCCACATTCCAGAGTAGCATCTAGTTATTACTATGAACCATTATGTGGCTGTTGTTGTTTGCCACCAAGTCAGAACCAACCTATAGTTGCTCAGAAGGAGACTGGCTATCTTTTCCCCACAGATCATCTGGTGGATTCAAACTTCATGTCTTTGGGACTGTAGCACAGTTTCTTACCACTAGCCCACCAGAGCTCTCTATTATAAGTACCTCTATTATAATCTCAGGGAGCTCTGGTAACCTAGTGGTGAGAAACTGTGCTGATGTCCCAAAGGCATGAGGTTCAAATCCACCAGTTTCTCCAAGGGATAAAGATGGGCAATCTCCTCCCATGGGATTAACTGCCTCTGAAAATCCTCAGGTAGGTCAGCTATGGGTTGATTCTGACTCAATGTCACTGAGACTCAACATTATAACCTTATGGGACCATGGGTGTACATGCCTACATGGGCATAATATGATAACTGAGCAGACAATACTGGCCATTTAGAACTGGGACTGAGAAGGCCATGGCCCTAAGGAGACTGTTGTTAAATGCCATCAAGTTGATTATGACTCATTGCAGCCGTCAGAAAAATAGATCTGAACACCGTCCTATTCTGCACCAAGGTAGGTTCAGTTAGGTTTGAACTGGGTGAAATGGCCAACGTTCAACAAATTGCCAAAAACAGAATTTCACGTGTTCTAGCCCATTATTTCAATAGTCTGACAGTCAGGTGGCCATTGCCATGTAGCTCTGCTGAACTCCACCCATTTGGTGCCCAGCTCAGGAGTTAAGTGCACATACCCGACTCTTCTTTCCTTCCAGCTGTTCGTTGTCCTGCTCCTGTTTCCTTTGGGAATGGCATGTACACCCCACGCCTGGCATCCCATCCGGTGGGGGGCAACATCAGCTTTGAGTGTGAAGATGGCTTCACACTTAGGGGTTCGGCTGTGCGGCAGTGTCGCCCCAATGGCATGTGGGATGGAGAGACAGCTGTGTGTGACAGAGGTGGTGAGTACCCACACGGAGGGGCTGCCCTGTGCCGAGGTGAGACAGGCAGCCCCAGTGTTACCATTGTTGTTGTTATGTACTGTTGAGTTGGAATTGACTCAGAGCTGATTGAGTGGGTTTTCAGAGACAATAAATTGTCCAGGAGGAGACTGCACCTCTTTCTCTCTTGAACTGCCTGCCTTTGGGTTGACAGCACAACTCCTTACCACTAGGCCATTAGAACTCCCTTGAATTTCCATTGAGAACTTGGAATTTTGGTAAATAGAAGTCTAACAGGTCATGCACTCACAGGTCTGCAGTTTGTGGTAAGCTTCAGATACAACACAAAGTGCAAAACATTCTGTCTAGCTTTTCAAAATGCCTCAAAGTAAAATATAACCTTGAGATCCCATAGATTATTCTAAGGAAGATATATTGAGAGTGGGTTGAATATTGTGCCCAAGTGTCTTGCCTTTGAGGTCTGGTTTAGATGTGAAGCCTCATCTTGCCCTTTATTACCTATGAATAGGTTACTTTACTTCTCTAAGCTTCAGTCTTGGCATCTGTAAAATGAGCACAGTTACAGTGCTGTCCTTATGTGCATGGATCTTTGTTTATTTTTTCTTTTTAAATTTATTATTAATTTAAATGAAAATTTACAGAGACTTTAGATTTCCATTCCTTCATTGTTGCACTTTTCTCCCCTCCTAATCCTCCTCCTCAGTACACTACCCTCTTGGAAAAGTAAAATTCTTTCATTGTTTTACAATCCCTCCCCCCAGGTCCACTCCACTATGCTGCCTTCGCTTTAGACTCCTGACAAAAATACCTAATCACATATCCCTTTTAAACCATTTTCTCCCTCATCTGTTTCAATGCACTATTCATTATTGAATCCATCTTTCTCAGTCTTCCCCCAACCCCAGTCTTTTTTTACAACAGTGGCACCATGCAGTACTTGTCCTTTTGTGACTCAGCATAATGTCCTCCAGGGTCACCCGTTTTGAATAATATTACATGAGGTCCTTGTTTTTCAATGTAGCGTAGTATTCCATTGTGTGAATATACCACAGCTTCTCTATCCATTCATTTGTTGATGGGCACTTAGGCTGTTTCCAGCTCCTTGCTATTGTGAACAAAGCCGCGACAAACATGAGTGTGCATATAT
>NW_006399934.1:1712181-1718800 GCF_000299155.1 Elephantulus edwardii | reverse complement strand
CAATTCATTAAGGGTCTTCCTCTTATTCGCTGACCTTTCTTTACCCAGCAAGGTGTCCTTCTCCAGGCACAGGCTTCTGCAGATACTGTGCCCAAAGGATGGATGTGAGATGAAGTTTCATCAACTTCTTTTTTTCTTTTTTCAGCTTCATTTCTAAGGAACATTCTGTCTGCAGTCTTTCCAAGACACCTTGGTGTGTTCTTTGGGTAGCCTGTGATATATTCAATACTCACTGCCAGCACAATTCACAGGCATCAACTCTTCTTTAATCCTAAAGGAGTCAACATTAGCAAGCATTGAGAACAGCTCCTCGGCTCTGGGAAGGGGGACACCGCAAGTACACGGTCCTGTCTGTCACCAACCCCCCCAACCCCAACACCCCCCCAACACCCCACCCCCACCCCCGTCAAAGATCAGAGCTTGCTCTGCCCAAGTGGAGGCCCCGGGATTCCCAGAGCCGTATTTACATGTGGACTTTGAGTGGGATTTAGGCCTTGAGTGGAAGTTTACAAAGCAGGTTGTTTTTCCATTCAACCATTCATACACATTTTGTTTCCTATTATTCATCTTTTTCCGTTTCGATGTCCTGATGTGTGTGTGGTGATGTCCCTCTGTGGCTTTATGAAGGGAGTGTTGTGGGTGGAGGTGGGCTCATGAGCGGGACTATTTTAGGACGCGGGCTCTAAGACAATGTGCTTCCCTGGAGTTAGGGCTGAGGTTGAGGTGTTTCTGCTCCAACTGGCAACCTAGGCTGCTGAGTTCTAGGATTTTTGCATCTTTACTTCTGGAAAACATATTTCTGATGTCTCCCATAGGCCGGGCACGAGACCCTCAGAGACTTTGGGCGGGGGTCTAGAAAAGAGGAAGAACTTAGAATGAGAGAGCAGTGAGCAGAGCAGAGAGGCTGAGACTGGGGTATTCAGTTTAGTTTTCTCTTCTTCGTTTACTCACAGATGGTCACTGCCCGGACCCGGGTATTTCTGTGGGCGCTGTGAGAACAGGATCCCGCTTTGACCTTGGAGACAAAGTCAGTTACCGCTGCTCCTCCAACCTGGTGCTGACAGGGTCAGCGGAGCGGGAGTGCCAGGACAACGGGGCCTGGAGCGGCGCAGAGCCCACCTGCCGCCGTGAGTAGCTGCCCCGCCTTTCTCTAGACTCTGGGCTCCAGCCTCAGCTGCCCCACGGACCCCACCGCGCCTCTTTCCACAGAACTCTACTCTTATGACTTCCCTGAAGATGTAGCCCCTGCCCTGGGTTCCTCCTTGTCCCACGTGCTTGGATCCACCAATCCAGCCCAGAAGAAGAACAGTGAGCACCACAGACTGGGGCACAGAGTTAAAGGGAGGAGGGAGCCTTCTAGGGGATGGGGACCCTCAGGGGCTGAGGCGACTGGAGAAGAAAGGAGGTGGAAGGCGGTGGAGATCTGAAACTTTCCCTTCTGTATTTCTCTCAGGAGATCTAGGTCGTAAAATCCAAATCCAGCGCTCTGGTCACCTGAACCTCTACCTGCTCCTGGATGCCTCTCAGAGTGTGTCAGAAGAGGACTTCTGCATCTTCAAGGATAGTGCTAGCATCATGGTGAACAGGGTGAGAAATTAGGAGCATGCATACATGCGTGGGAGGTCTTTCCACATGCAACCTTTCTGTTTCTTCTCTCCCTCCAGATCCTACCCAGTCCATTCCCTCCAAGAAGTCTTTCTAGATTATTTGCGTACCTGGACTAATAGACATTCTGATAAGTGTGTCATTTTGATAAGTGTGTGATCCCTATTCTGACACAAACCATAGATTCACGGTTTATAGTTTTGTTGTTCAATCCACATATCAAGGCACCTACTGTGTGTTAGCCACTTTCCCGGGTGTTGGAAGAGAATTCACTGGCTGGTAAAATCATTAACGTGAACTGAAAGGTGGATAGTTCCAACTCACCTAGAGATGCTTTGAAAGAAGGGCCTGATGATCCAAAGGTCACAGCCATGAAAACAGTGTGGAGCACAGTTGAACGCTGACACACGTGGGGTCACCATGCGTCAGAATTGACGTGGTGGCAGCTTGATGGTTGGTTTGAGTGTGAGGGACACCAAAGATAAACAATCCCAGTGTTCTCCACAGAAGGGGACACAAGATGATCCACTGAGATGTTAGAGCAGCTGTAGGTTAACAGTAACTCCATTTAGAGACACTTATTTCTTCCTTTAAAAATGTTTAATATTTTGTATCTGTTTTAACATGCCTGTATCTGAGGGGGCTCTGCTGGCCTAGTGATGTTACATTGCCAACACAGAGGCACATAGAATCTACCAGTTGCTGTGCATGAGAAATATGGCCAGCCTCCTCCTGTGAGAGCTGGTTCTGATTAGACAGCACGTAACAATAATAATATACCTGGGGGAGAAATAATACTACATGAGTAGTACTTGCGTAGTGACCAACTTTGTTGTTATGTGCCGTCAAGTTGTTTGCGACTCATAGCGACCATATGTACAACAGCCCTAAACTCTGCTCTGTCCTGTGCCAATCTCACTGTCTCCAACACACCCACCCCAATTACCCCAGTCACTAAATCAATCCACCTCATAGAGGGCCTTCCCCTCCACGCTGTCCCTCCACCCTACCAAGAATGACGTCCCTCTCCAAGGACCAGTCCCCCTTAGAACATGTCCAAAATATATCAGACAAAGCCTCAAAATTCTTGCCTCTAAGGAGCAGCCTGGTTAGCCCTCTCCAGGGTGAATCTGTTTGTTTTCTTAGCAGTCTATGGTACATTCAATACTCTTCTCCAGCACCACAGCTCAAAGGCATCAATTCTCCTTCTATCCTCCCTAGTCCTTGTCCAACTCTCTGATGCATAGCAAGTGATTGCAAAGACCATGGCCTGTGTCAGGCGCACCTTAGTCTTTAGAGTGACACCATTGCTCTTCAGTACTTTGGAGAGGTCCCTAACAGCAGACTTTCCCATCACAATATAATTTATATGCAAATGTGCCTTTATTGTGGTATATGTTCAAATGGTTTTTATCAATGAGATGCACCAACAGAAGAGTTTGGAGGTCACTGACTGAAATTCTTTGCTGGCACTTTGCTTTGGAATTATGCTGTAATCATTTATATAGACATGTATTTTTCTCACCAGCTGCATTTTATTTTATTTTTTTTTTTTGGGGGGGTTGGCGGGGACAGGGGCACGCGCGGTGTGCGTCGAGGGGAACCTGGGCTAGCACGCCAAGCCAGTCGGCCAAGAGTGCTGAAGGTCGCGCGCAGAACGCCACCGCCTCGCCACCCCTCCAGCTGCATTTTAAAGACGCAACAACAGGCTTAGGCATAGCTGAGATTGTGAAGATGGCACAGGATAGGGCAATGCTCCTATTTGTTATATGTAAGGCTGGCATGAGTCAATGTTGGCTCAGTGGCACTTAACAACTAAAGATAGCCCTGCTTCTGTTAAGATTATAGTCAACAAAATCCTAGCAAGCAATTCTACTGTGTAATGGAGTTGACCATGCACCATCATCAATTTGATAGCAATTAATGACATTTTTGAGAAAGCAGTGTTTATGCACCTTAAAGTCTCTCTTGGGATTTATAGTTAAGTAACTCACTAGGATTATAAAGCTGCAAAACACAACGGAGATATGGCGTCAAAAGTGCACCTGAGATTCACATTCTTTTTCTATGTCTTACTAGCTGTGAGATTGGAGACAGGGTAACCAGCTTGGGTTTCCTCATTTGTAGGAATAGGGACCATCATCCTCACTTCACAGATTTTATATGAGGATTAAATGAACTGAGAGTAGATGCTTATGTTCGTGTCTGGCCTTTGTTTCTTAGCGAGTACCCACCCATAGACATACCTCTGTCAGCCTTGGTCCAGGTTCTCTACCTTCTCATGTGTCTTTTGCTTAATCTCTTACCATCTCTTCTCTGGTTTTGAAGTCCTTCATCTTGTTTCTTATTTACACTTCACAGCTCTTTAGCTTTGAGATCAAGGTCAGTGTTGCCATCATCACCTTTGCCTCACAGCCTAAAGTCATCATGAACATTTTGGACAAAAACTCTGAAGATATAACCGAAGTCCTCGGTAGTCTGGAACAAGTCAATTACAAAGGTATGGATGCCATCAAATGAGATGACAGATTCTGTACAAGAGAGAAGGAGGCCCCTTGGTGGAGTGCAAGACCCTGAGCTCTGAGGCTTTGGTTCCTCAAGTGAGGATTGACTTCTAAATCCAGGATCTGGTTAGGAAATCCCAAATCCTATCTACTTATGGCTTACTTGGAGTTCAAGTGCTTCATGTAGGTCTTCAGTTCCATCCTGATGCCAGGATCATCTGGTGCTGAGTGCTCTAAGAAATAGATCTGGTTTTCATGGTGCCACGTTACTCTTGTTACTCACCTGTACACTGTACAAAACCACGAAATGTTTAGGTAGCAAATTACTGGGTGTGGGCAGAATCCAAGTTCTTTGGAAACCTGTCTTCAGATCTTGGCATTTTAGAGTGCGGGAGCGGGGTTATGCAATGGACATATTTAAGATGCAATGACTTTTTTTAAAAAATTAAAGGTTTTTACTTTATTCTCAAGGTATAATTAATCTTACTTGCACATTAGTTTATGAAATAGAAATTATCAGTTCACAGACAATTATGTTTAAGTAACAAATCATTCCATTGTCCCATGTGTATTTTTATATTCATGTTTTCCTTTAATTTATAGTTAATATATTCCTGGTTTTGTTAGTTATTACTTCCTTTATACATATTTTTTCCTTTTATACTGAGTTGCACACAAAATTTGTATACATTGTATTTCATTTATATACACTGTGTTTCACACATTCATTTACATTGTTTGATATGAACATTCCCATGTGCTGTGTTTTATAAAATCAATCACCACTATCACCCTAGTCTTCTCAGGTCCCAAGTGGCTCTTTCCTAATTACTTCACTCCCTCTTCCTGCCCACCAAGTTGTGTGACCCTGTGATTTCCTTCCCTTGCCGCCCTCAGCCTCTCAGCAACTTCCCCTGCCTGATTTGAACTTTTATATGTATCTCACTGGTTATCCTTCTATTTTTACAATAATGGTCTTATACAGTATTAAGATGCAATGACTTTTGATGTTTAAGGAGGGCAATGATGTCCAAGTTTTATCTGGATGGCAAAGGTCTGATTTGATCAGAACAGATGATTAAAAATACTTCCAATAGTTGGGGAGTAGAGTGGGTCTGTTCAGTAGGGTGATAAGAAGTTTCTAAGAGAATCCTTGACATATTTTAGACCATGAAAATGGAACTGGAACCAACATCTACCAGGCCCTGCGCAGTGTCTATATCATGATGAATAACCAGATGCAGCGCCTTGGGCTTAGCTCAATGGCCTGGCAGGAGATCCGGCATGCCATCATTCTTCTGACAGATGGTGAGTATCATCTCTGAATGAGTCTAGCGCAGTGGGAAGAGTGCCATTATGGGACAGACCTAGACTTTGATTCTCCCCCTGCCACATTTGGCCTCAGTTTCTTGGTTATAAGATACAAGTTATGGTGATGACATTGATAACAATGGCAAGGATGATCATTGCTCTCTTTGAGCATTTTTTTATGAAGAGCAATTTAAGTTGTTAGTGTATACATGCGTTCCAATTAGTAAATGTTAGTGATGATTGCTACCGGGAAGGTAACTTTGAGATGGAGGGGAAGACGCGGCTAGAGAGCAGTGATGTGGATGTGTTTAGATGGAAGGAGCCGTCTGGGTAGTCCATCCAGGCTCTGTTATTTTTACATTTATTTCTTGATTTTGTACACATTGCTTTCCAAGGCTCATTTTTCTTATCTGTAGAATAAAAATTGATAATGAAGATTAGACAAAATAAAGTACATGAAGCTCTTCACCCAATGTCTAGAATATGGAAAATTCCAGTACATGGTATATTTAAAAATTCACATAGGAAGTGTAAGTGTTTAGGGATTTCCTTAGCGCGGCCCAGCTGAACTCACTGAAGTTGAGTTGGAACTGATTCACGGTTGACTGTGCAGCAAGTTTGCAGAGGCTGTAAACTGCACTGGAGAAGACTGTGCATCATTCTCCCAAGGAGCCGCTGGAGGAGTGGAATTGCCAGAGACGCTCCCTTTGCACTAACATTGCAGCTTCCTATGGCCTGCACCATCAGGGCTCCCTCCTTAGCGATCTAGTGCTGCGGTAGCAGAAATATCCCAAATGGCTGGCTTTAACAAACACAATTTATTTCATGCTGGTTCTGGAAAGGACTTTCTCTCAAGGCTTCCTCCCACTCTCTGATCTAGAGGAAGGTCCTTGTCTCCTCAGCTTCTGTTTCCTGAGTCTTTGGGGATCTCCATCTGTTCTGACATCTATTTTATCCCATCTGTCTCCTGCTTGTTTAATCTCTTTCATGTCAGAAAGATATGGAAGATATAAGAGTTTCTATTAGTTTGTTCACTTCATCTACACTATCTGTTGACTCTTAGAAAGCTTGTTATTCTTAATGGGATTAACGGTTAATACATTCTCATCAAACTGTTTTAATAATGAATTTAATTTCTAGAATTCGGAAGGAAAAAAAGGTTGATGTTAGCACTTTTTTTTTTACTCTATTAATTTTTT
>NW_006399934.1:1709902-1710698 GCF_000299155.1 Elephantulus edwardii | reverse complement strand
AAGAATTTATTAGATTATATATTCCACAAGTATATATGAATAAGAAAATAAGAGTATTAACATAAAGGAGATTGACCCTACAATCTATAGTAATCCTCCATGATTTATGTTAACAAAGGCAATCCATTTCCAAATGGGATTTTCTTCACAGTCATAGAGGTTAATAGTCACATTTTTTTGGGGTAGGATACTTTATTCAATCCTTAAAAGAATCTCAAAATGGACTCAAACCATCTCCCCCATTCTTGCAGGGCTCTTGGGAATATTGACATCCTTCCACTTCAATTACTTTCTTGCCTTTTCTATTTTAGGAAAGTCCAACATGGGAGGCTCCCCTAAACCAGCTGTTGATGATATCAAAGAAGTTCTGAACATCAGACAGAAGAGGAATGACTATCTAGGTGAGTCTTCACCTCTCCGCTCATCTGTACTCTCCTTGCAGGGGTATTACATCCTCAGCTAGCGGTCCCAGTACCTTGGTTCTGGTGCCAAACAGGACAGCATACCACATTGAAGAGTGTTAAGTCTAGAGTCAAACTGCTCAGGGTTTGTTTAAAGTTTGGTTTTTGTCTATGATCCTGGACAATTTCTTCATCTGTAAGAAGATCACAGCATTAGGACCTATTCATAAAGTGAATGGGAAAATCTTCAGGCAAACATTGCCTGGCACAGATAAACTCAGTGTATGTTAACAGACATTTCCACCATGATTTCATGTTCCAAGAATTTACTAGGAAGAATAGTCCTGGTTTCCTTGTAGGGTCTATACCTGGAATTTCCCATTTTAGTAGTTGTT
>NW_006399934.1:1704308-1706182 GCF_000299155.1 Elephantulus edwardii | reverse complement strand
AACAACAACAACAACAACAATTCTTTCAGAGCAACTTGAACTTCTTCCTTCATCACCACAGGCTCTTGCTCATACGTTGTTTCATGAAATTCTTCTGTGTCAGCCAATTCCTTTTGGTACGGTAACTCTGTATACTCCTTCCATCTTCTTCTAATGCCTCTTGGATCATTTAACACTCTGCCCAAAGCATCCTTAAGTATTGCCACTCATGGCTTGAATTTACTCTTCAATTCCTTCAGTTTAAGAAATGCTGAGCAAGTTTGGGCCTTTTTGATTTTCTGACTCCAGCTTTTTTGCACATTTCATTATAATACCTTGCTTTGTCTTCCTGAGCTGCCCTTTGACATTTTCTGTTCAGCTCTTTAATTTCTTGATTTCTTCCTTTAGCTTTAGCTTCTCGGTACTCCAATGTAATCTTCAGAGCCTCATCTGACATCTATCTTGGTCTTTCCTTACTCTTCTTCCTTTGTAATGATCTTTTGCATTCTTCATGGATGATATTCTTGATATCCTCCCACAGTTCATTTGGTCTGCACTCATTGGTGTTCAGGACCTCAAACCTGTTCCTGAGATGGTTTTGAAATTCAAGTGTGATAGTCTTAAGGTCAAATTTCAGTTTCTGTTTACTTAATTTTATTTTCTTCAACTTCATTTCAGCAGTAGAGATAACCAATTGAGGCTTTGGCAGTTGCAGCCTCTCAAGGAAGGTCAAGTTCAAACAAAAGATTGTGAACCAATAACCTAACTTAAAACTTAAGAAATTAGAAAGAGAAGAGCAAAGCAACAAGAAGGAAAAAGGTAGCAAAGTTGAGAGCAAAAATAAATCAAATAGAAAAACAATAGAATTAATGAAACGAATAGATATTTTTCTTAAAAGATTAATGAAATAGACAATCTTTAGCTAGACTGGCAAAGGAAAAAAAGACAAGATGCTAATGTCTAAAACCAGAAATTAAATTGGAGATATTATGACTGATATTACAGAAATAAAAAGATCATAAGAGAGTGTATTATGAGCAATTGTGTGCCCCCAAATTAGATAATGTAGATGAAGTGGACAAATTAATAGAAACTCCTTATATTGACCCAAGAAGTAATAGAAGGGTTTGGGTACAAAACAAATGAAAAGATTGAATCAGTAGCCAGAAATTTTCCAAGAAGAAATATCCTTGACCAGAAGGAGAATTCACCAAAGCATTTATAGACAAGATGACCTCAATCCTCCTAAACGTAAAATTTAAAAAAAAAAAAGCAGCAGAAGAGACAACACTTACCACCTCTTCTGAAGCTAGCATTACTCTGATACTAAAGCCAGGCAAAGGTAACGCTGGAAAATGGCAGACCAGTATCCCTTTTGAATATAGTTGCAAAAATCCTTAACAAAATACTAGCTAATTGAATCAAAAAGCACACTAAGAGGATTATACATCACAATCAGATTGGATTCACTCCAAAATAAAAGACTGGTCCAGAATTAG
Source organism: Elephantulus edwardii (assembly GCF_000299155.1). NCBI lineage: Eukaryota > Metazoa > Chordata > Mammalia > Macroscelidea > Macroscelididae > Elephantulus > Elephantulus edwardii. The sequence goes on along the minus strand of NW_006399934.1, from coordinate 1,704,704 downwards.
GAAATCACTCAATGTCATGCACCATATTAACAAATAAAGGAGAAATAGGAACACTCATCCATTGATGGGGAGAATGCAGAATGGTAGAGATTTTGTGGGAAATAATTTGGTGGTTCCTCAAAAAGTTAAACATGGGATTACCATATGATCCAGTAATTCTACTCCTGGGTGTACCCAAAAAGAAATGAAAGCAGACATGTGTACCAGTGTTTATTCAGCACTGTGTACAATAGACAAATGTGTCTATCAACAGATTAATGTAGTACATACATACAACAGAATATTACTTAGTTATAAAAAGAAGTGAAATCCTGGTACTTACCACCACATGGATATACTTTGAAACAACATGTTAATATAAGACCAGTCACAAAATGGAAGATATTCTAGAACTCT
>NW_006399934.1:1666937-1703733 GCF_000299155.1 Elephantulus edwardii | reverse complement strand
ATGTTGCTAGGAGAGGTTATTCCTTGGAGAGTGACATCAGGCTTGGAAAGGTAGAGGAACAGGGAAAGAGAAGAAGACACTTAACCAGGTGGATTGATAACAGTGACTGTAGCAATGGGCTCAAGTATGTCAAAGACTCTGAGGATGGCACAGGATCTGGACAGAACTGGGTTCAGATCTGTTGATCATAAGGTTGCTATACATCATACTCTAACTGATAGCATCTAACAACATTGAATACACCATGGACTGCTAGAAGAACAAACAGGTTTGTCCTGGAGAGGGTGAAACAAGGCTTCTCCTTGGAGGCAAGGATTTAAAGCTCCGTCTGACATATTTTGGACATATTTGAGAGGGACATCCTGCTTGGGAGAGTGGAGGGATAGTGCAGGAGAGGAAGACCCTGGATGAGATGGATTGACACAGTGACTGGGGTAATGAGGGTAGGTGTGCCAGAGACAATGAGATTGGCTCAAAATAGAGCAGGTTCAGAGCTGTTGTTCATACGGTTGTTATGCATCACAACTGATTCGATGGCATTTAACAACATACCTGTGAAGATTGTTGAAATGGAAAATGCTTTCTTATGTATCTATTACCATTTAAACATATACATACAGATATGTTGTTGTTGTTGTTGTTAAGTGCTGTCGAGTCACAGGTGACTCATAGTGACCCTATGAAGGAGAGTCTTCGACGCTTGGGTGCCTTTCATCCTCTCTCCAGGTTCATAGGGTTTCCGGAGGCAAGCTATTACAGAAGTGGATGCCACTCCTCCTTCCACGCTTGTTTTAATCTGGGAGCTCCACCCCACTCTCTGTCCGCATTGCGTGTTGTTGTTGTTATGTGCCGTCGAGTCGCTTGCGACTCATAGCGACCTGCTCTGTCCTGTGCCAATCGCAATGTCTCTGACACTCCCATCCCGATTATCCCAGTGACTGAATCAATCCACCTCAGCCAACCATTAATGCATTTGACACATCTGTGTCACAGTGTTCAGCCTCACAGCAACCACAAGTGACTGCGGGATGGCAACTTGTACACCAGGGCTATATGACCTAGAGGAATGTCTGAACAAAAACAATGAAAGGAAGATATGTAGGAAACAAAAAAATAATTAAAAGCAAACCAAAATAAACAAACAAACAATCCAGGCACAATAATTGTCTGGCTTTTATTGTAGTTGTTTCTGTCCCTGGCTTTGGTCAAATTGCTTTGCTTACAGTCCTTTAAACACCTAGTTCTTTACACACAACGCAGGGTCTTCTGAGGGCAAAATGGTGGGAGGAAAGCGGACGCTGTGGGCCACCTGAGGAAAGTTCTGACAGCATGTAGGGACTGGGCATGGATGATTGTGTGGACCCAGGCTCTCCAGCAGAAAGAACGTTCTTCCAGACGCTATGTTTTACAGAGGATGACCACGTCTGAAGTCTTGCCATCATGCTATGTTTACAGAAACCCTGGAGATAGATGCACCAAATACAAAGGCCAAAAATGAAGAAATTGAGAATACCTACTTGCCTAGTGGCAAGAAGCTCCACTGCAATCCCCAAGGCACGCAGTTCGAGGCCCCCAGCTGCTCCATGGGAGGGTGGGCAATCTCTGGTGCGATTAACTGCCTCTGAAAACCTGCCAGAGGATCAGTTATGACTGTACGATACTCAAGAACAACAGCCAGTGCTCGCTTTGGCAGAATATATACTAAAGTTGGAACGCTGCAGAGAAAATTAGCATGGCCTCTGCACAAGAAAGAACCACCACCACCATCTGCAGTTTGAAATGAATCAAATATGCAATAAAGATGTATTAATAATAATTAATGATCTGAATGCAAAAGTTGGAAACAAAAAGGAAGGATTGACAGTTGGAAAACAGGCCTTGATGACAGAAATGAGGCTGCAAATATCATAACAGAATTTTGTATAGTACTAAAATGGCTACTATACACATGGACTTCATCTAATGGAACACATTGGAACCCAATTCTCTATATCTGTGGAAAGAAGAGGTGGGAAGTCTCAATATCTCCAGCCAGAACAAGGCCAGAGGTTGATTGTGAAATCATCAATTTCTAGTTTGCAAGTTCAAATTAAAGTTGGAGAATATTAGCACAAATCTGAAAAATCGAAAATATGACCTTGGCTTTATCCCCCTTGAATTGAAAAACTATCTCCAGAGTAAACTTAATGCACTAATGACCAAAAGACCAGAGGAGTTGTAGGAGGAAATCATCCATGAAGAGGCCATTACACATGCAGTGGAGAAAGAAAAGACCAAAATATTTGTCAGAAGAGACTCTGAAACTAGTCCTTTAGTGTAGAAAGGCTAATGTGAAGGGAAGAATGACGAAGTAAGAGAGCTCAACAGAAATGTCAAAAGGCAGCTCCAGAAGACAAAGCAAAGTATTCCCATGAAATATGCAAAGATCTGGAGTTAAAAATCCAAAAAGGAAGAGCATGCTTAGCATTTCTCAAGCTGAAAGAAGGGAAGGGGGGAAAAAAATTAAGCCTTAAGTTACAATACTCAAGAGTTGTAGGGCTGAAATATTCAATGACACAGGAAACATGAGCAGAAAACAAAAGGAATACAAATAATCAACATACCAAAAAAAACTCTTCGATTTTCAGCCATAAGACAAACAATGGCATCGAAGGAAGAAGTACAAGCTGCAGCGAAGGCTTTGGGAAAAAAACAAGCCTCCAGGAATTAACAGAATATCAATTAAAGTATTTCAGTAAACAGATCCAATCCTAAACATGCTTGATTGTTGTTGTTGTTGTTGTGTACTGTCGAGTTGGAACCAACCCAAAGCTGACCCTCCAGTGGGTTTTCAGAGGCAGTTATTTGCACGGGAGAAGATTGCCCATTTTTTTCTCATGGAACTGCTGGTAGATAGAAAATGCCAAAAAGGCCTTTGTAGTAGTGTAAGTGTCTAGGCCATCAGAGCTTCCTTGTACAACTTTATTGTTACGTGTTGTCAAGTCAGAACTGACTCACAACTGACCCTCCAGCAGGTTTTCAGAGGCCGTCAATTGCGTGGGAGTTGATTGCCCATCTTCCTTCTGTAAAGCAGAACTGTGTGCCTTTGAGTTGGCAGTACAGCAACTCCTTACCACTAGGTCATCAGAGCTTCCTTGTAGAACATGGTGTTGTTGTTAAGTGCTGGCAAGTAGAGTATGACTCATAGCAACCCTATGAACAACAGTGAGTTTCAAATAACAGGTTCTGCCGCACCCTCCACTCCCCCCTCCCGTCCCCCCGTCCCCCAGCTCACAAGTAACTGCTCAGTTATAGGATTCTGTGTCTTTTTTTCCTTTTCCCCACCAGATATCTATGCTATTGGGGTGGGCAAGCTAGATGTGGACTGGAAAGAACTGAACGAGCTGGGGTCCAAGAAGGATGGGGAGCGGCATGCCTTCATCCTGCAGGACGCAGAGGCTCTGCGCCAGGTCTTTGAGCACATGCTGGGTGAGTGAGCTCTGCCAGACAGGAACTAGCTGGGCGGGAGGCAGCCAGCTGGGGGCCCAGGCTGGGAACCTGGCCACACACAGGATCCTTCACCTGCCACCTTCTCCATCTGCTCCTTATACTGACAGATGTTTCCCAGCTCACAGACACCATCTGCGGGGTAGGGAACATGTCAGCCAATGCCTCAGACCAGGAGAGGACACCTTGGCATGTCACTATTAAGGTACCAAGAGGGAGAGGCATAATTGGGATCTTGAAAGTATGATGGCTGTGGGTGGCCTAAAGTCTGCCTGTCTCTCTGCAGCCAAAGGGCCTGGAGACCTGCCGAGGGGCTCTCATCTCAGACCAGTGGGTCCTGACGGCTGCTCACTGCTTCCGCAATGCTGAGGAGCTCTCCCTGTGGAGGGTCTTTGTGGGTAAGGCTGAGATTCTGACCTTGGAGCTTGATGTTCCTCAGTGCCTGCCCTTCAGGACACCAGGTCTAACCTGATCTGCCATGTTGTTCCAGGGGACCCCAATTCCTTATGGGGCAAAGAGTTCAGTATTGAGAAGGCAGTGATCTCCCCAGGGTTTGATGTCTATTCCAAGAAGGACCAAGGGATCCAAGAGTTCTATGGAGATGACATTGCCCTGCTGAAGTTGGCCCAGAGAGTGAAGATGTCCACTCATGCCAGGTGCCAGGAGTTGGTGGATGGGCATCCTGTGGGGAAGAGTGCTCCGGGGATACTGGGGAGAAGGGGCACCAAGAACAATCTATGAGGCCCTTGCCCCTCTCCCCAGGCCCATCTGCCTTCCCTGCACAGAGGAGGCCAATCTGGCTCTGCGAAGACCCAAAGGCAGCACCTGCCGGGACCATGGTGAGCGACGTGCTGAGCTGGACTAGGGCAGAGGGGGGGCAACCTGGCATGGGACTGACTGGAAGGCCCCAGTGGGATTCAACTTGACCATGGCACCAGCACCAACAATTTCTTTTCTTGGCTGCAGAGAACGAACTCCTGAACACACAGAGCGTTCCTGCACATTTTGTCGCCTTGAATGGGAAGAAATTGAATATTAACCTCAAGATGGGGACAGAGGTGAGGGCCCCAAGTCTAGGATACCACGGTGGGGTGAGTTCCCCAGGGGCAGCTCTTGGGACATCTCTCGTCCTCTGCCAGCTCTGGTTGCTGTCTCCATCTGCGCTAGATCAGCTTCTGCCCACCCCTAGCTCACCTGCCATGTGTCCTGGGCCTGCTCATTCCATCCCTCTCTCCCGCTCCACCCTTCCTGCAGTGGACACGCTGTATCCAGGTTGTCTCTCAAGACAAAGCCATGTTCCCCAACCTGACGGATATCAAAGAGGTGGTGACAGACCAGTTCCTATGCAGCGGGATGAAGGAGGATGACAACCCCTGCAAAGGTTCGTCCTCCGCTCGCTCCATGCTTGTGCCCCTGGAGCCTGTGTTTCTGCCCAGACACCTCTCTGCACTATCCCCTTACTATGGAGAGTGGGGTTGGGAGAATTGGGGGTAACACTGTCTCCTTTTCCTCCTTTCTGACAGGAGAATCTGGGGGAGCAGTGTTCCTTGAGCGAAGATTCAGGTTTTTTCAGGTAAGAGAGAAGAGCTCAAGGGATGGGATTATAAGTTCATGATCTTGGTGGAGGAAGAGGAAGAGCTCTGAGGGATTTTGGAGCCGGGGCTGGGTAGCCTCTTACTCTCTACCCCGCTTTCTTCCAGGTGGGCCTGGTGAGCTGGGGTCTCTACAACCCCTGTTATAACTCTGACAAAAACACTCGCAAAAAGGCCCCCCTTAATTGGGTGCCACCTCCAAGAGACTTTCACATCAATCTCTTCCGCCTGCAGCCATGGCTGAGGGAGCACCTGCAGGGGGTCCTGCAATTCTTACCCCTCTAATACTTGGCCAGCCCCTTGGCTGTCCTGCCAAGACCTGCCACCATCCCCCACTTTCCCCTACCTTTGACCTTTTATCCCAGACACAGTAAATTTGCCTCACTCTTAGCTCTGCATCCTGTGTTCAGGATCCTGGCCAAGCTGGGGAATCCCCAGGCTCTTGCCAGGACTTTGCAGTAGATCCTCATCTCCCCTCCCTGTCAGCTCAAAAGAAAAAAAAAATCCCTTCTCCATTGTAATGGATTTGCTTCCCCTTTCACATTTACATGGAATTTCCCACTTAGGAAATGAATAAAAGTCAACGATTTCTACATCCATGTGTTCTCTGCCTGGTATTGGGAGGAGGGCAAAGAGGGAGGCCAGAATGGTTCCAGGAACTTTGGGGAAGCAGGTCAGAGATTCTGCAGGATAAACAGCCCTTGGACTCTGCCCTGTGCACACAGTCCACAGAAGAGAGAATCAGAACGATGTGGGCTTATTTCTCGTCCCCCAGCAGGTGGTCTGGGTTTGTTGAGGGAGGAAGGAGGGGCAAGGGGGTTGTTGGCTGTCAGGTCTGGAGTTTGGGCAGCAAAGGGTGGGATTTGTACAGTTTCTATTTCCTTGGCTGGGCGCTCAGAGGGGCCCTCCCGCTTGGACATTCCGGAAAGTGATGTGGGTGGGGCGGGCAGCATTACACTGTAGGTGCCAGAAGAATATTGCATAAAAGGATGGGGGCTGCTGGGGGCAGGGAAAGGAGAGTGGCCAAACCGAGGGCTGAAGTTTCAGCTTGGATACCAAGCAAACAGATCTTTAGCACAAACCCAGGTAGCCCAGGCCAGGATAGGTCACCTTGCCCCAGCACACTCCTCTCCTGCCTTCCATCACCATGGGGCAGGATCTCAGCCCCCTACTCTCCCTGGTTATCTCGTTCCTGGGTCTCTTATCTGGAGGTAAGTGAGGGTCACTCCCCCCAACCGCCAGCATCCATTCTCAGCCTTGGTTTGGCCCTCTTGGTGCTACATACAATACTTTCTCTTCAGGTGTGCACACCACCCCATTGCCTGAGGCCCAGCCCAAAACCCCCTGCTCCCTGGAGGGGATAGAGATCAAAGGGGGCTCCTTCCAACTCCTCCAGGAGGGCCAGGCGCTGGAGTACCTGTGTCCCTCTGGCTTCTACCCTTACCCTGTGCAGTTAAGAGTCTGCAAAGCCTCAGGGTCCTGGAGTGCACTGAAAACGCGAGAGGAAAAGATTGTCAAGACAGCAGAGTGCAGAGGTTGGAGGTCGTGAGGGTTGGGGTGGTCTGGTGGAGGAATGGGGCTGAGTGACCAAGGCTGGGTCTAGATGGGAATAGAATCTTGTTGAACCGAGGTAGGTTCACAAGTTGGGTTGAGCAGAAGTCGGTCTATTCTAGGGTTGGTGAGAAGGGGTGAGGACGAAGAGAAGCAAACATTTGCTAAGCACTCACTCACTCTGTACCTGGTAACTCTCAAGTTAAAGGATCACTCAGAAAATGGGGAGAGAGATGGGCAAGCTCCTGTCATGTGCTTAACTCCCTCTGAAAACCCTCCGGAGGGTCAGTTTTGACTTGATGGCACACAACAACAGAAATGGAGGTGGTGGAGCAGCTAAACCTCTCCCCTCTCCCATGAGTTTAAGGGGGATTGATGCTGCTCTTGCTGGGTTGGGAAAGCTCTGTTTTTCATTGTCAGGGACTAGATTAAGATGCCTGTCTTTCTGTCTCAGTGACTTCCATTTACCTCCCTCTCCAAAGCAATTCGCTGCCCAAGACCACAGGACTTCGAGAACGGGTCATTCTGGCCCCGGGCTCCCTATTACAACTTAAGTGATGAACTCTCTTTCCAATGCTATGATGGGTATACCCTTCGGGGCTCTGCCAACCGTACCTGCCAAGTGACTGGACGATGGGATGGACAAACAGCTATCTGTGACAATGGAGGTGAGAAGGGTTCCCTTTTCTCACATTACCTGATACTTCTCCAGCCTAAGAAACTAGCATCCAAACACTCAGTCCCCAGACCCCAATCTTTGGCCCTGACCTCTACGTCTTGCATTTCTGCAGCGGGATACTGCCCCAACCCAGGCATTCCCATTGGCACAAGAAAAGTGGGCAGCCAGTATCGACTTGGAGACACCATCACCTACCAGTGCAACCGCGGGCTAGTCTTGCGAGGCTCCCAGCAGCGCAAGTGCCTGGAAGGTGGCTCCTGGAGTGGAACTGAGCCTTCCTGCCAAGGTGACCCTTGGCCCTTGTCCCCAGGCCAGATTCTATTCTCCTGTTCTAATGTCCCTATGCCAAGGCACCATCTTCAACCTCTCTGTCAAACCAACTACTTTCTTATTTCTTCCAAAACTCTGTAGAAATGTCTCACTTTGGATTCTTTCCCATCCTAGAAATCCACCATCCTGTCTCTGGACTCTTTCAGGAATTTGACCTGCTTTCTGATCTTTCCTCAGACTCCTTCATGTATGATTCTCCTGAAGAGGTGGCCGAAGCTTTCCTGTCTTCCCTCACTGAGGCCATAGAAGGAGCTGATGCTGAGGATGGGCACAGCCCAGGTTTGAAGGCCAGGATGGGAATGGGAGAGGATGGAGAAAGGGCAGGAGAACAGGGCAGGCTAACCCTGACTCTCTGTGGGGCACCTAGGAGAACAACAGAAGCGGAGGATTGTGTTAGACCCCTCGGGCTCCATGAACATCTACCTGGTGTTGGATAGCTCTGACAGCATTGGAGCCAAAAACTTCTCAGGGGCCAAGAGATGTCTCAGCAGTCTTATTGAGAAGGTAGCTTTCTCTCCCGCATGTAATCAATCAGTAAGTGTTTGGTGCTCAATTTTCTCTGCCTTACAGGGACCTCACGTGTCAGAGGACAACTGGGGGGTTCTATAGGGTTTTCAATGGCTGATTTTTCAGAAGACACCCTGTTCCCTCAGCCACCTGGTTCTATTCTGTCCTCCTTCCCTTTTACTGGTTTTCAGACTTTTAACCTCTTGCTATGACCTTGCCTGTACCAGGGCAGTTGCTTTCTGCCGATCATGACCTCTTGTTACCCTCACTCACAGGTGGCCAGCTATGGGGTAAAGCCGAAATACGGTCTTGTGACATACGCAACATACCCCAATACTTTGATCAGAGTGTCACAGCCAGAGAGCAGTGATGCAGAGTGGGTCAAGGAGCAGCTCGACAAAATCAGCTATAAAGGTCAGAAACTGAGGAAGAGAATGTGGGAGGTTCACGTTGGGGCCAGAAGCCTGAGGGAAGGTAGGGATGGGTAATTTGCTCAGGCAAGGCGACAAGGAAGAGCACTCTAAGTGGGACCAGTGGGAACTGGTGAGAATCTCTTAGGGGTAGAGAGGGAGAGGACCCCTTTGGTTAGCACTGTAACTCGCTGCCAGCTATACATCAGAACTTGAGACCACTTCGGGTCAAAGAGCAGTCAGTAGGGTGGTAACAAGCTGAAAAAGTTGAAAGATGTGAGATCCCAGGGCTCATGGACCTCTGAGGTTCAAGAATGGCTAGGGAGACCAAGTGAGATGGTGACCTCTTTCTTCTCCACAGACCACAAGCTGAAGGCAGGGACCAACACCAAGAGGGCCCTCCAGGCAGTGTTTAATATGATGAGCTTTCCAGGGGATGTTCCCCCTCCAGGGTGGAACCGAACCCGCCACGTCATCATCCTCATGACTGACGGTTAGACAGGACCTCTCTGTTGCCCTCAATTCTACTCTTGGATCCCAGCGTGCTTGTTTCTATGCTAGTAGCGTATTTGGGTCCCTGAGTGCTGGCTGTTGGGGTTTCCTGTGACCCTTTCTAAGAGTTTCCTCTGTTCAACATCTTCTATCATCTTCACCCTCTGTCCAACTGATGCCACCATGCACGACACTGCCTATAGCTGATTAATATCCCTTGAGTCTTCATCTCCCACCATCATAGTCTCTCTCCTTCAGGTCTGCATAACATGGGCGGGAACCCAGTCTCAGTCATTGATGAGATCCGGGCCTTACTGAACATTGGTACAAACATCAAAAACCCAAGGGAGGATTATCTGGGTGAGTGACCTTGCCAAAAAGCAGCATTCTGTTTCCTCAGCTACTGCTCCCAGTCTTATCCTCACCCGCTCTCCTTTCCTCAGGCATTCTTTCTCAAGCTCCTCTTTTCCCTCCAGATGTCTATGTATTTGGGATTGGCCCCTTGGTGGACCAAGCAAACATCAATGCTTTGGCTTCCAAGAAGGATAAAGAGCAGCATGTGTTCAAGGTCAAGGATATGGAACACCTGGAGGATGTTTTTTACCAAATGATTGGTAGGAAGATGCCAGAATGGCATTAAGATAATCAAGAAACTGTGTTCTCCAGTCCCCATGAAGCCACTCATTTCTCTTTTGCCCTTGAGACTCTTAATAGTCTGTAAGGCCTTCCTTATTCTCTCAGTATAGTTTTCTCTATCACGTCTTAATCTTTGAATCAGAGCTCTGGGCAACTTCAGTGGTTTCTCTAAAGCTCATTTGACCAAACCGGAAATTGAGGCTGAGAGACCATGAGACAGCAAAACTGGGAACAGAATTAGGCTGGAAACAGCTACGCCTCTGATCTCTTAGGTCCAAGTTCTTAACCTTCTAAAATGAAGAATCAAAGGCTGCAGTCACTTTAGGAATGAAGAGTTACCACTTTCTGCATGTTCTCCTTTTCTGCCAGATGAAAGTCAGTCTCTGGGTCTCTGTGGCATGGTCTGGGAGCACAAGGAAGCTACGGACTCCCACAAGCAACCTTGGCATGCTAAGATCTCAATCATTGTAAGCACAGCATCTTAGTGTGGGGCTAATGGAGGGTGAGGTCAGGAGATGGGGTAAAGCAAAGCACTATGCATAAGGTTTTTATCAGCAAGTGGTGGTTGGGGAAATTGAACTTCCTGTCTTTATTGTTTCAGCGCCCTGGAAAGGGACTTGAGACTTGTATGGGAGCTATAGTGTCTGAGTACTTTGTACTGACAGCTGCACACTGCTTCACTGTGGAGGATGAGCCACATTCCATCAAGGTCAGCGTGGCTAAGGATGCAGGTAAGGGATGTAGCAAACATGGCCTGAGTACCACTCAGCCTTAATACAAGCCCCTTTCTTAGACTGAAGGCCAATCCAGGATAGGGAAGACTTTATGTCTGGGTGAGATGGGGCCAGAAGCCAAATGCCCACACAGAACTGAGTGGTCTAGGGGTAGCCACTTTTTTCTTATCTCAGCAGGAAGGAAGCAGGAATTTGAGATAGATGTTGTTCTATTCCATCCCAACTACAACATCAATGGAAAAAAAGCAGAAGGAATTCCTGAATTTTATGACTATGATGTGGCCCTGATAAAGCTTAAGAAAAAGCTGAAGTACAGCCAGACTCTTAGGTAAGAGCAATTGGATTCTAGCAACTGGAAGAAAAGGTTGGGGAAAGGCACGACTGGAGGATGAGAGTGTGGGGCCCGCAGCCCCAAAGCTCTCTATCCTTTCTTAACAGACCCATCTGCCTGCCCTGCACTGAGGGAACAACTCGCGCTCTGAGGCTCCCTCTATCAGCCACTTGCCAGCAACACAGTAAGTCAAGGTCAGGGACAGGGGCACAGAGTAGAGATCCTGAGATGAGGGGGCATGCAGAAGCTGCAGTAGGAGGCCATGGGGCCTAGTCAGTCCCTAGCTCAAAGGAAGGACTGTGATAAATAAGGAAATGGTAGGAGAGGGGGCATGGAGTGACCCAAAGTGTTCACTTGTCCAGAGGAAGTGTTGCTCCCTGCGAAGGATGTCAAAGGTCTGTTTGTAACTGAGGATGGGTACAAGAAGCAGCTGGTTCGGAAGGAGGTCTACATTAAGAATGGAGAAAAGGTGAGGAGAAAGCCTTCTAGATGCCAATCCTTCCAAAGACTAGGTCAGTTCGTCTCTTATCTTTCCCATCTCACCTACAGAAAGCCAGTTGTGAGAAAGATGCTCTAAAGGCCAAAGGTTACAGCAACGTTGAGGACGTCTCTGAAGTGGTCACTCCTAGGTTCCTTTGCACTGGAGGGGTAGATCCCTATGCTGACCCAAACACTTGCAAAGGTGGGAGAAGGCTCTTTGGTTGTGGAGCAAATTCCCGAGGCACAAAGTCCCTGTCCTTATAGCCTTTCTTTCTCTGCAGGTGATTCTGGTGGCCCTCTGATTATTCACAAGAAGAGTCGCTTCATTCAAGTGAGTTTTCTTCTGCCTATGGGGAGTAACCAAGTGGTCATCACAGGCTTCCAAAACAGGGAGGTTCAATGCATGAGATTAGTAGAGGATGAAAGGTAGGGTCTAGATCACCACATGACCAATCCTTGGACTGCTTCAAAGTCAGGTGTGTGCATGTGTGTTTCTGTTTAAGGGAGAACAGGACTAAACTATTTTTCTAGTCTAATATTTTTAGGTCAGCTCAGATGCATTCAGGAGTAGCCATACTTAGTAAGGTTAGGAAGGAATGCTACCAAATGACCCCTGGTATCCCCTTTCCCTCTTCAGGTTGGTGTGATCAGCTGGGGTGTAGTGGATGTCTGCCCAAACCGGCAGCGAAGCCAGCAACAGCAGACACCTGGTTATGCCCGAGACTTTCACATCAACATCTTCCAAGTGATGCCCTGGCTCAAAGAGAAACTCAAAGATGAGGACCTGGGTTTTCTATAAAGGTTTCTTGTGGGAAAGAGATGTGGGATATAATTAAAACAGCTACGACAATACCTGTGTTCAGATCCTTTTGGGGGAAAGGAGTGGTGAGTGTGCACCAGTTGTGTTGCTACAACTAAAATTAAATCTGGAAGCCGTTTTTAAAGGCTTATTCCCCAACCCAAGTGCTGAAAAACCAGAGGCTGAGGGCGCTTCCACCTCAGTGTTTTACTGAGACCAGCATTGGGGGCATGTGAGGCACAAGAAATTCAGCTCCACTTCCTAGAAGTCATCCACAAGGTTCTCTTTGTAGATGTCATCATTGTAGACAATTTGGGTCCTCTTGTCCCGGTGGCAACCCTTTGGGCTGTTCTGGACAGCTAGTGAGGGAGGAGAAGGACAGTTAAAATCTCAAGAGCACCTGTTAGACCTAAGGCCCAGAACCGGACTACCTCACTTAACACTAACCCTGACTCCTAGCTTCGGAAGTCCAGTCTTTATGCTGCCCTCTGGTGTCCAGGGCTGCTTGTCCCCCTCCCTGAGTCCTCTGGGTGCCACTCACAGCCACAGAAAGGAGTCTAGGTGTTACTGAGGTACTGTGGACACTGAAATGAATGCTAGTTCTCTGCAAAACTCAAAATGTTGCCACTGTTGACAAATGTGAATGATGTTAACCTACTAATTTCAGTCAGTATTTGAAAAATTAAAGATCAGAAAAACTTTGGCAGCCTTGTATTGATATTTGGTCAATTCTAAGTTGTTTAGAATCCTCTTTCTGCCTACTCTTCTAGGGGAAATACATTTTTGGCAAAAAGCTCTGTCAGCTTATTTCACACAGAGAAATACTCCTAGGCCCTTCAAAGGAAATCATTTGAGGTGCCACTTTGGCTGTAAGAATACTCCCTAGCTGCTTCTACCCTTGCTCTTTCCTCCTGAACCCACTATGTCCTCCTCTTCAGTCCATCCCCAAGGATTCTATCCCCACCATACCAGGATTGGAGTGAATTCCACTCACTGTCCCTTTTTCTCTCCTAGCCCAGTTTCCATTCTTTGATTTTAATTTCTTGTCACTGCTGACCCCTCTCCTCAGAGTTGTGCCCCTCACCTCCAGTGGTCCAGACCCTTCTTAGAGCTGCTTCCAGACCAGCTAACTCTTCCTTTTGCCTCCCTTGTTACACCCTCAATTTTAGGCTGATATGCCAGGCAGGCTGGAGACATGCAGGGCAAACCCTCAAGCTCTGATAAGGGCTATTTTTTCCCCCACCAAAATCTGCTTTCCCTATTAACATGATCATTTTGCAGCTACCCTGCATACAGTTAACTCTATTCTTTCAGTCCTCTGTGTTTCTTATTCTTAGTTTCAAATGCTTAGAAGATCACTGTACTCCCTCTCAAAACTAACAGGGGCACCTCTGGAGAGACCAATCTTCCTTGCCAACCTGATTCTGGTTGCCACTTTCTTCCCATTTCAATCACCCTTCAGAAGTCACCTGCAATCCTTTTCTCTACTTTCCCTACCTCTACCCAGCAAAGGGCCTGACAATTTTCCCTCTATCCACACAAATCTACATCTCTACTACCTCTTGGGAAACCCGGAATATGCAGAGAAACAAAATGAAGTGCTGAACTGTGAACAAAGGAGAGGACAAGGAAGAATACTGCTGCTGCTCTTACCGAGGGAGCCCCAGACAGACTTGCCAGTGGCAGCGTCCAGCATGGGCTGTTTGCGGGCAATGTTGACTTTGAGCTGTACTGATTCCACTTGGGTCCCATTAAGCTGAGGGAGAAGAGGGAAGGAAACAGAGGGAATATTATAGACAAACCAAAGGAAGACTTCTTTAAGTTACTATCCTATATACAGGCAGACTAAATGGGGTTCTGAAAAAATAATGCTCCTTGTGTGAATAGGAAGGGGCTTTCTCTGTCAAGAGGAACTAACTTCCTCATGGCTCCCAGTATCTTAAGAAGAAATCACAAAGATGGCTGGAAGGATGAAAAGAACAGATCTGGGAAGTTCCAACCTCAGCAACAGCCTGATCTGCTGACTCCATCTTTTCATAGGTGACGAAGGCACAGCTGAGATGAGAGAGAACAGAGTCAGTGAAAGGCCTATGACCTCTTCCCCTGACCCAACCTGATCCAGGGCTCACTGGCCACTGGAGACAGGCTGGCGTTGTCCCCCAGGACTCACCACCTTCTACCACCTTCTTGGATATTATCCTTACTTTCTGGGTGGGTCCATGGAGAGGTCAATAATGTTCCCAAAGGGAGAAAAGGCCCCACGGAGAAGGGTAGGTGTCATGTCTTCTCCGTACACATAGAGAGTATTTCCCTTCCGAGGGGCCCGGCGTTCAGGGAATGAGTCTGACCCTATGGGATCAAGAATAACAGTCAGAAGACATACCCCAACTCCCCTTTTATTTCCCCTCACACACTGTACCTAAATTAGAGCCAAGGCCACCTTCCTCACAGGTCACTTACTGCGGAAAGGGCCCTCTCGGTCTCGGTCTCGCTCCCGCTCTCTGTCTCGCTCTCGCTCCCGGTCCCGCTCTCGATCCTTGTCCCTGTCCCTGTCCCGATCCCGGTCCCGCTCTCGATCTCGCTCTCTGTCTCGGTCTCTTTCCCGCTCTCTGTCTCTGTCCCGGTTTCGCTCTCTACTGCGGTCCCGGCTGCGACTTCGGGGAGGGGAGGCTGAGGAGCGGGCACCACCACGATCTTCATAGCCCCAGTCAAAGCTCCGAGGGGGGCCATCACCAGCCCCTGGGCCTTCTGACTCTTCCCCATCTGGCCCCAGTTCCCGAAGTCGGTCACTGGAAGACACAAAGCTGAGGAGAGGCAAAAGAGAGGATCAAAGGGTACTTTTATTTCCTCCCCTAAGCCCTCGGGAGCCTCTAAGTCCCTCTGTGGCCCCAGTTCTTTACATTCCAGCCCCATACCTCCCATGGATCCAGGCAATTCCCCCCTTTACCACCCTGTGCCAAGTGGGACTACACTCTCTAACCTCTCATACAGAGACTTCCTCTGGGGACGTCTGGATGACTGAAAAAGAGTCCAAGAACAGTTAAGATGTTTCCTGGCTGGAGGCAGGGGTCTCTCATCTTCCTCGATCCCTATCCCCCGAGAGACAAAGAACTGGGAACCACTACCTCCTGCAGATCATCGTCGGCAGAGACACTCCTCTGGAACGGTTGGAAAGTGGGAGCTGGTCCCTTCTCGGGGTCCTGGAGAGGTGTTAAAGATCTACTTCAGTGGGAACAGGGGCCTACCAACTACCAGAGGACAAATTAGTTCCTCTTCTTAGCTTCTCTCAGTTTTTAATTCTGCTAGGTTTTTATTGACTATTAGTAGTTTCCTAAATGACCTGATATACTTGAAAATATTTCACATGTGAATGAACCTTTCTTAAACCTGAAACCATTTCAGCTGGGTCAAGCCCTTAGAGTAACATTTCCCAAGACTTACTCTACACCGATGATGCATGAGAGGCCACTATGTGTAGAATGAAGGCAATTTTAGATTCCATTCAGTTTCTTTCATTTTATCAAACTCAAAGCTCAGAACAGCAAAGTAACCAGTGTATGACTGAATGGACATTACATTTCCCCTAAATACACCTCCATTACAACCGAGAGAGATGGCTTCTGAAGCAAAGGGTTCTCTCTCGACAACTTGTTTCTTCTCACCTTTAATTTCCCCTCTAGGGTTCGAGATCGTTTGAAGCCTGAGTTCTTGGTCTCAGCCTTGATGGCACTGATAGCTCCTGATTTCACCAGCTGCTTTGCCTGTTCTGTTGCTGTAGCTGTGTCCACCACAGGTTGCTCAGACAGTGCTGGAGTATTGGGGAAGAAGGCATTACTTTGGCCAGGTTGTGACACAGGTCAACCCAATGCTGACTACTTCCAATCCATCCCCACACTTCATCACTCACAGCGTTTGACTCCGCCTTGGCTGGCTGTGCTGCTGCTACTTTGTTTCTTCAGAGCCAGCAGTGCCTTTTTCTGGGAATGAGGTTAAGAGAAGAGTTGGTGAGGACTAGTTCCTGGCCAGGTCCTCACTGAAAGCCCCAGGGCTATTACCCCTGCGAACAACCTCTCAGAGAAAATGATGCAAACAGTGTGCTGAGTGGAGCCCTCAGTGGTGCACTGAGGCAACCTGCCTTTCACACACAGTCTCCCAGATCTCCTACAATGCTAATTACACCTTACCTATTTAAACCATGACATCTGGAGCCATGCCAGACTCTTACTATTTTGAAGCCGGAGACAAGGAGTTCAATTTTTGATCAGAACCCTAGAGTATAAGCTACAAATATAAATATAAACCTCTAAGTCCTTCTTGGATGCTTTGACCATTTATTCCTTATAATCAGAAAGCTTTCAGTCTAAGAAACAGACCAATTAGATCAAACTACCAGGACTGCCTATAAGAAGTCCAGATCATGTGCAGGTGACAAGAAGGTTGTCTGGTGTCCCACGGCTAGTAAAACAGAGTCCAAATAGATGAGTAAGAAAAAGTTTAGATAAAGAAAACTTGAGTAGCAAAGCAGGGCTGTGGGAATGGATGTTTAGTGACAAGTGAATAGGTTCTTTTTACCTGGAAAAGGATGTGAAGCTAAGGCTTTGTGGCTATGTTCTACAACATGAAAACAGTATAGTTTGGTGCTCCCCCCCCCCGCCCCCGCCCCCTGTCCTTTGTCTCAGCACTTGAGAATACAACGGGTAGACAATAAGCCACTGGCACCGAAAATGTGACACCTAGGGGGCTGGAGCCCTTTTCCTTTGCCTCCATACATAATGGAGACCAGGATTGCACACCCAGCCCCTGCCAAGAAAAGGGTGTGAAACCAGTATAGTATTGTATTTCCAATGAATCATTCTGATAAAAGCAAAAAAATATATATAAAGACTAAGAAACTTTTTGAGACACCACCACCACAACTTAGGTGATTGTTGGCAGAGATCAAACCTAGAGAATAGAAATGAAAGAACAAATGCCAGAAATTATGTCAGGGGGTGTGTGTGTGTGTGTGGGGGGGGATCAAGAAGGCTTGGCAAATGTTCTGACTATGCAAATAATGGAGAAATCAGGGATGAGGTTTTGAATCTAAACACATGTATTTAGTTCCATACGGAAGGTCAAGAAAAAGAACTATATTAGGATGATGTTAAGTGCCATTGAGTCAAGGACGGAAAAGACAAGAAAAAGAAGTTTCTGCAAAGTATCAGTAAAATACTGGACGGAACTGGAAAAACCAAGCTTGGGGATGTTAGTTCTTGAGTAGTGCTAACAGGCATGGTAAAAGAAGACAACTCCATGAAGGCCTGTGGAAGAGAAAATATACACTGGAGAAAGACCATCTCTTGGATATACACTGCAAGGTGTTAAGTCTCCATGAGCCAGAAGCTTTACTCTCTTAACACTCACCCTAGGTGTTCTACTGCAGTCTGTGAAAGGCAGGGCCATGCCCCCCCACCCCTCAACGCTCACCTTTTTCTTGAGTTTGTTGAATTTCTTCTGCAGCGCCTCCTCCTCCTCGCTCAGTCCGGGGGGTATCACCAACATGGTGGCTCCTGGTTCAGGGGCATAGCTCAAGATATCTTTTTTCTAATGTCAGAGCCCAGGGTTCACACGTCGTCCATACTGTGCCCAATTACAACCCTCTGGACCTGCCCATTCCTGCCTTTGGCCTCTCCCTACTCTTTGCTTAAGCCCGGCAGCCGTCCAAGCCCCTGTTCGTTGGGATCAATCGACATTCCCGTCTTTCTTCAAAGATCTAAGACATCAGAGTCTTGGGGGCACCACGTGGCCCCGGGAGAGAGAAACACTCCCTCTGTCGCTATGACGCTCGGCCCCCCTGCCCCCCATTGGAGTTAGTATGGCAACTGCAGGGAGCGAACAGCAAAGGAGGCAGTGAAACCTGCGCAGCGCTCTCAGAGCAACAAAATTAGAACCAAGAAGAAGGGGCCCCGAAAAAGGGGTAAAGGATGAAGAAGAGAATGTCTTACCTGAGGGGGCGGCAACCGGGGGGGGGTGGGTTCACGGTCTCCCGCGGCGCCCGCGCGGGCCGCTGATAGCGGTCTCAGAGCGATGACGTAGAGGCGGGGCGGAGAACGCGGTAACCAAGGCGGCTGAAACACAGACACTTCCGCCCGGCCGCCTCTGTTGCTGACCTGCTTATAAGCCGCGACCATCTACGCCCCCAGCGGTGGGTGTGCCGGAAGTAGTGGCCACTTCCGCCCGTAGCGGGGCGGGACTTCTCGTGAAATTTTGAGCTGCATGGATGCTGCGTTGGCTCCAAGATGTTGGAGACCGAGCGATTAGGTGAGGACAGAGCAGAACAGGAGTAGAGAAGGATTGACCCCCTGACCTCTGACCTTTGCTCCTTTTTTTCCCCCCCTCGGTAGTGTTGCCTCCCCCAGGTCCTCTGGATCTGCCTCTTAGGGCTGTGGAGTTGGGATGCACTGGGCGCTGGGAGTTGCTGAACGTACCTGGAGCTCCAGACAGCACTGTGAGTGGCTTGACCCTAATCTTTGACATAGCATTGAGAAAATCACCTCCACCCTTTTACAGTAACCTGACATCACTCTCCAGTCCCTGGACACTTGTCACTCAGGCTCCTCGTGGTGCTGGACAGATCCCAGCTCAGTGGATCTATGGTGGCTTAGAGCCCATATAAGGATAGAACAGCGAGCACTAGTGGAAACTTGGTGCTGGCAGCCGCTCTTTCTTTTCATCCTCCTTGGAGTCCTTGCCCCGCCCCACCCCCCTTTCCAAGCATCAGGGGTGTGCTAGATGCTGGAGATGCTAGCATTTGAGTCCCTGGTTTTTCATCTTTAGACTCAGGATTCCTTTGTCTAAAACTGTTGCTATTCTTAAATGCTGTTGAGTCAACTACGACTCAGTGATACTGTGAACAACAGATCAGAACCTTACACTATCCTGTCCTGTTCTACATGCTGCAGCCCATTGTTACTCTCTGTCAGACTGTCTTGTTGAGGGGGCTTTCTCTGACTCTCCACCTTTCCCAGCATGATATTATTTTCCAAGGACTGGCTGAGTGTGATAACATTCCCAGGATTTATGAGATGAAGTTTCACCATTCTTGCCTATAAGGAACAATCTGATTACACTTCCTAGAAAATGAATGTTCTTTTGACAGTTCTTAGAGTATTTGATATTCTTGGCCAACACCACAATTCAAAGATATCAATACTTCTTCTAGCATGTTTATTCACTGTACCACTTTCAGATGCATAGGAAGCAAGTGAAACTACCATGGCTTGGATCAGGGCACCTTAGCCTTTAAACTGACATGATTTCTCTTTTGCACTTTGAAAAAGTCCTTGACAGAAGATTTTCCCAGTGCAATGTGTCTTGATTTCTTGGTTGCCACAACCATGGGTGTTAGATGTGGATCCAAGTAAAATTTTAGTGTGCCTCAGAATTACTGGGCATAAGTTTTTAAAAATGTACATTTCCAGATTGTCCCCAGAGATTATAGATAATATAACAAAAATCTATATTATCAACCAGTACTCAGGGTAGTTCAGTAGCAAGTCGCTTTTTTATAATCTTCAGAAAAAACCGTTCAGACTCATTGAGAAAACTAGTTTTCTGGAACATTTACCATTACTTATATAACTAAGAATCCTGTCACTTTTTTTTTCTATATTTTGTTATCCCCTTTATTTCTTAACTTCTCTCATCTCACCCTTGTTCCAGCTTCCCCATGGACTTCCTCCCTGTGCCCCAGATCTGCAGCAAGAAGCAGAACAGTTGTTTCTGTCCTCCCCAGCCTGGCTGCCTCTGCATGGCGTGGAGCACTCAGCCTGGTAAGGGGTCTTCATGGGCCAGGACTAGGGACATGGGATCCTGAAGGAAATAAGACTTGGAAATGACTTTTCTTTTCTCTAGGAAATGGCAGAGGAAGACTGATCCCTGGTCTCTCCTGGCTGCTCCGGGGTCACCAGTTCCCTCTGACCTACAAGCCCAAAGACATTCAACCACGGGCCAGATACTGGGCTACAAAGAGGTAATAGGTTAGGGACCATAGGAAACAGAGTCAGGAGAAAAGAGGTCAGAGGCAAGCTCAGCTTCAATGGGAATCTGGTCTTTTGCTTTTAGGTCCTTCTGGAGAACACCAACCTCTCAGCCACAACCTCCTTGTCTCTTCGCCGGCCCCCTGGGCCCTTATCACAGGCCTTATGGGGAAATCCAACACAGTACCCTTTCTGGCCAGGTGACACTTTTAGCAAGAGGACAGTAGAAGGAGGGAGGGTTTAGTTTCTTGGGAAGAGACCTATCTCTAGTCACCCCTACTCCGTGAATCCCTGTCTGTCCACCTCTCCCCAGGTGGAATGGATGAGCCCACAATAACAGATATGAACACTCGTGAGGAGGCCGAGGAGGAAATTGACTTTGAGAAAGGTGAGGTGCCCACATTGACTCTTAGGAGGTAAGGCTCTGAGTCTAGGCTCTGAAAAAAAGGTCTTCAAACTTATCATGGAACTGCTAGTAGTCCTTTCATGCCTTTGAGGGAATTAGGAAAAGGTACCTTTGCTATAACAACTGTCACTGTTGTCTGTTAGAAAACTATTGTGTCAAATACCCCTAAATAATCCTATTGATGATGTTTATTCTGTGAATGGTATCCCTTAGGCTTGTGAAATTACAGCTTGTAGAGTAGTGTATGGTGGCCCTGATTACTCTCTCTCCTTGTACTTCAGATCTTCTTACTGTTCCTCCTGGCTTCAAGAAGGGTGTGGATTTTGCACCAAAGAGTAAGCTTCCATTTTGAGATGGAGACACGAGAGAAGGGGTGCCCTTCTGCCATGGAATAGAGTCAGAAATAAGTCTTTCCTCTTGGTCTTCAGATCACCCAGCTTCAGCTCCTGGGTTACTCAGCCTCAGTCGTCTCCTGGAACCCCTTTATTTGGGTGGGGGCGATGAGGATGAGAGCGAGACAGTGGGAAAACCAGGAAGTACAAGAGAAGACACCGTTTCAGCTTCTCCAGCTTCTTGCAGTGCTCCCCTAGTTCGAGCAAGCAGCTTAGAGGACTTAGTGTTAAAGGTTGGTGGTTCTAGGCAGTGGAGGTGGGAAAGGGAGGGAGTGCTGGTCTGGGAAGGTCTCGGGACAGAACTTCTTTGGGAAGGAGAGGGAAGGAAGAGCACTCTGACTGGATCTTTATCATCCCTACTCCGTATTTTCCAGGAAGCATCTACAGTGGTATCCTCCCCAGAGGCTCCCAAGCCCCCACCTCAGGAACAGTGGGCCATTCCTGTGGATGTCACCTCCCCTGTTGGGGATTTCTACCGCCTCATTCCCCAGCCAGCTTTCCAGGTAGAATGGTCCCAGTTCTTCTCTCCTTGTCTCCTCTCTCTACTTTCCAAGCCCGACTTGGGCCTCAGGCAGAACCTTTGCTTGCTACGACTTCCTCTTGCCATTCTCTGAGTGGGAGCCTGGAAGTCCTTTCTTTCTTCTTCAGCGCCGTCTCTCTCTGTTTCTCCCTCAGTGGGCATTTGAGCCTGATGTGTTTCAGAAACAAGCCATCCTGCATTTAGAACGGCACAACTCTGTCTTCGTCGCAGCTCATACATCTGCAGGGAAGACGGTTGTGGCTGAATATGCCATTGCCTTGGCCCAGAAACACATGACTCGGTATATGTCTCCCCTGCTCCCCAACTCTCTCTTCACCTGTCAGCACTGTTTTCCCCCTGTATCCCTTTCACATATCCTCCCTGCCCTTCACCTGCTTCTTTAGATGAAGTGGGGGAATTAAGACAGAGGCTCAGAGAGAGAGACAAAAATGCACAAGTGGAGAGAGAAGGTAGAAGAATGACTTGTGTTCATTTAGCAAGAGGTTGGGGAACTGAACGACTTTGGAGTTACACTGTAAAGGAAAATATGAGGGCATTTGGGGTGAAGAAGGGGTCACTTGACCTCTGAAATACTGGACCTCATATTTCTGGGTGGGCTCAGAGGGGCAGGAGTCTTGATCATTGGTCTCTGTGATGGGACTGGCTAAATCTTTGCCTCTCCCTAGTACTATCTACACATCACCCATCAAAGCCTTGAGCAACCAGAAGTTCCGAGACTTCCGGAACACATTTGGGGATGTGGGGCTGCTCACTGGGGACGTGCAATTGCACCCAGAAGCTTCCTGCCTTATCATGACGACAGAGATCCTCCGGTGAGAGATGGTGCTCTGCAGAGGTGGAGTTGGGATGCGGTGTGGTTCTGGGAAGATGCTGTTGCTCCAGAGATCGTGTTGGCTGAGGAGAGGAGCCCCTGGGATGTCAGCTTTGGCTCTTCTCTCCAGCTCCATGCTGTACAGTGGTTCAGATGTCATTCGGGACCTAGAGTGGGTCATCTTTGATGAAGTTCACTATATCAATGACGCTGAGGTAAGAGGCATGGGATTCCCAGACACTGGCAGCTTTCTCCTTTGGGAGCAGTTCAGCAGTCCCCCCTGCCTTTCTGGCAAATGGAACCTTATGCCACTTCTCTGGGGGGCAAAAGGGAAGTCGTCCTTAATCCTGCTTGGTCCTCTGTGATCCATCTTCCCTCTCTGTGCCCAGCGTGGGGTCGTGTGGGAGGAAGTGCTTATCATGCTCCCTGACCATGTCTCCATCATCCTGCTGAGTGCCACCGTCCCCAATGCCCTGGAATTTGCTGACTGGATTGGGTAAGCTGTGTGTCCTGGAGTTCTTGGAGGGATACAGTATTCCTTGATCCAAGGGCATTAAGATGACAACAGCAAGTAGAGTGGGGAGGCCTCAGAGTGGGAAGGACAGTGTGGCAGGGAAACCTGTCTGAATTGGCTGATTTTTATCATTCTTATCATGCATTTGGGCCCAGATTAAGATCACTTTCCATCTTGAGAGATGGATGGTAGGAGGCAGCCCCAGTTCTGGCTCTCAAGAAGTGACGTCTGAGGGCATAGGGAAAGATGAGGGATGTAGTTTCCTTTCTACTCATACCCCTGACTTAACGGTCATTTCCCCGCTTCACTCCAGGCGACTGAAGCGTCGTCAAATCTATGTGATCAGCACGGTCGCCCGCCCTGTCCCTCTGGAGCATTACCTCTTCACAGGGAACAGCCCCAAGACCCAGGGGGAGCTCTTCCTCCTGCTAGACTCCCGAGGAGCCTTCCATACGAAGGGGTAAGCCTAGAGATTGTGGGGGAAGGGGAAGGCTGGGCTCTGGCTGAGTGTCACCGCCATCCTCCTTTGCACCCCAGATACTATGCAGCAGTGGAGGCCAAGAAGGAGAGAATGAGCAAGCATGCCCAAACCTTTGGGGCCAAACAACCCACCCACCAGGGGGGGCCTGCTCAGGTGAGACTGGAAGGGTAATACCTGTTTCCCTGGCTATTCTTCCCTTCAAGGTCTGGTGTTGAGCTTTGCACCCTTTGACACAGCTTTGCATCTCCCGTTCTTCAGCTCCACTAGCTTAGGCCCTCAACATCTGTTCCTTTTTCCTTCTTCACCAGGACCGAGGTGTGTACCTGTCCCTGCTGGCTTCTCTCCGAACTCGTGCTCAACTGCCTGTGGTGGTGTTCACCTTCTCTCGGGGCCGCTGTGATGAACAGGCCTCCAGCCTCACCTCCCTTGACCTCACTACAAGTTCAGAGAAGAGTGAGATTCACCTTTTCCTGCAGCGCTGTCTCGCCCGCCTCCGTGGCTCTGATCGCCAGCTGCCCCAGGTGTGGAGAGGTGGGCCTGCGAGACTGAAGGGGGCTGGGTGCCCCGCGACCTCATCACTGACCATGGGTTTGGCCTTTTGCAGGTCCTGCACATGTCAGAGCTCCTGCACCGTGGCCTGGGTGTGCACCACAGTGGTATCCTGCCCATCCTTAAGGAAATTGTGGAGATGCTTTTCAGTCGAGGCCTGGTCAAGGTACACAGGGTGGTGGGAGGAGGATGCTCAGGACACATCCCCGTAGGGCCTGCTCAGAGGGCAGAGAGGTAGATGTTGAAGCAGGACAGTGTAGTGGCTAGGAGCTTGAGCTCTGGATCCATACTATCTGCCTGGATTTGAACCCATGGGAAAATGATTTAACCTCTCTGAGCTTTAGGTTTCCCATCTCAAAGTGGATACTTAAAAGATAGGAACAGGCAATTTTCAGGAGAGAAAGCCAAAAAGTTGATAAGCATGTGAAAAATCATTAGTAACCAGAGAAATGAAAATTGAAATACTCATAAATTGTAACTATACTGCTATGACACTGACAGATGTTAGGAAGCTGGCTAATGTTAAGGGTTGAAAGAGACATGGGATTATGGGACCACTCTTCCACTGTGCGTAAGTGCAACCAGTATTGAGTGTGCTCTGGCTCTATTTAAGCAAAGTAAGCATAACATAGCATAGTCTTTGATCCTGTGATTCGACTCCTGGGGATATTCTGCAAAGAACTGTCACCCTGGTCCATGAGAAAACACTCAGCTTCTTAGCTTGTTTGATGTATAATCTGTTTTGTGGTAGTGGGGCATTGATGGGACCGGGGACCCTTCACTGGGAAAAAGGTAGGTGAAATATGGGGACTGTACACGGTATACAAAGTGCTCCAGCAGCTCGAAACCATACATTAGATGGAACCACAGGAACATAGGTGGATATTGAAAACACTTTGTGGTGAAAAAGCAGTAAAGCCAGGTAAAATATTGAACAGTATCTTTTATGTAAGTTGTGAGTGACATGCTAAGAAAATAAGACATGATTGGCAAAAATACAGTTACTTAAAAAGATAACTACACGTTGCCACACACTTTTAAATTGACGGCTGTGCTTAGAAATACATTTCGCTGTTATTTGCGGCAACATGTTAAACATGTTGAAGGCGTCCCTTGGTGGAGTTGTGTGTGTGCATACAGATAAGGTACTCAGCTGTTGACTGAAAGGTTGGAGGTTCAAACCCACTCAGAGGCACTTAAGTTGGATGACAAGTGGCAACAGATACTGGTAAACACATTAACATGGTTGCCAGTGAGAGTGAGGAGTGGGATATGAGAGTGAAAAAGAGGAAATAAGTAGCTGTATAAATAGAGAATAATGATGGCATTTACCCATAGAGTTGCCTGGAGAATGAAATGAAATCTTCTGAGTTTACAAGCTGGTACTATGCCTGGCTACAAAGTAAGGTGGCTTAGCCGGAGCAAGGGTGTGCGTGCAGCCCCTTTGCTGATCCTCTTTATTGCCCTTTGCCCCAGGTCTTGTTTGCCACAGAGACCTTTGCCATGGGTGTAAACATGCCCGCCCGAACAGTGGTGTTCGACTCTATGCGTAAGCATGATGGCTCCACCTTCCGGGACCTGCTCCCTGGGGAGTACGTGCAGATGGCAGGCCGGGCTGGCCGGCGGGGCCTGGATCCCACTGGCACTGTCATCCTGCTTTGCAAGGGCCGTGTGCCTGAGATGGCAGATCTGCACCGTATGATGATGGTGAGTGGGCCACACGAGACTACCAAACACGCTCCAGCTCTGGGGAACCTACTGGATTCTCGTTTTTCCAACCTTCTTTCATTTCTCCCCTTTTCCTACTTTTTCTTTTGCCTGAGTTTGCAAAGCTGTTGTTGTTATGAAAAAACTCAAACTCACTCTTTTTGAGTCAGAACTGACTCAAAGCTGATCCTCCTCTGGATTTTCGAAGCTCTAAGTTGCGCGGGAAGAGATTGCCCTTCTTTTTCCTAAAGAGCCACTTAAGAATCACCAGAAACGTTTGCCTTCTGGGTTAGCATACAATTCCCTACAAACTACTCCACCACAGTTCTCTTTTAGGTACTAGGCCACCAAGACTCCTTGTTACCATCATGAGGTATCATCAAGTGGATTTTGACTCATAGCATCCTCACGTGACAGAGTAGAACAGAACTGCCTCATAGGATTTCCTAAGCTGTAGTCTTTACATGGGAGCAGATTACTAGGTCTTTCTCTTTACCTGTTACACTGCCAGGGCTTCTTGAGGCCAGAGTTCCCACTACTGACATTAAGCTGACTCCCTCCCACAGTAGCCATGCAGGACAGAGTACAACTGCCCCATCGGGTTTCCAAGGCTGTAAATGTACAGAAGCAGACTGCTCTGTCTTTTTCTTGCAGAGCAGTTGGTGGGTTCAAACTACCAGCCATTTGGTGAAGCCAAATGCCTGAACCACAGCACCATTGGAGTTGCTGAAGTTACGCTTTTGTTGTTGTTAGGTGCCATGGAGCCAAGTATGACTTGGAGTACCTCTATAAACAATAGATCTGAACCCTGTCCTATTGTGCCATCCTCATCATCTCTGACACACTCGAGCCAATTGTTACAGTCTTTGTGTTAGTCTGTCTCATTGAGGGTCTTCTTTTCTTTCATTGACTGTCTCTGCTTTTCCAAGCATGATGTCTCCTTCCCAAAAAATAGCCTGTCCTAACAATATGCCCAAAGTATGTGAGATAAAGTTTTGCCATCCTTGCTTCCAAGGAGCACTCTAGCTGCACTTTGTCCAACACATCTGTTCATTCTTTTTGCAGACCATGAGATATTTGGGGTAGGAGTGAGAAAATCCATGAATGATACTGAAACTAAGAGATCACGTCTTCTGTAGTTTTTCTCATTGTGAATATGGAGCATGACAGGGCCTTTAGAAGCCTATTTATGATGTAGTTTAGCAACTTTATCTTGCAGAGGAGGGCAAACAGTTTGGTTTTTTTTTATTATTATTAAATTTTATTAGTTTTAATGAACATTTACAGGGATTTTGGGTTTCCATTCCTTCATTGCTGCACCATTCTCTCTACCCTCCTCCCCAGTTTGTTGTTCTTCTCCGCCATCTGAATGTCTGTTTTAATTGTCCAATTGCCACAGTGCTTGTCAAAGTCAGTTCTGATTAATCTCCTTTGTCGGTGTGTCCTTTGCCATTCCCTATCACTCCTCCCTGAGAGAGACTTCACCCTGATTCATAAGGAAAAGGGGATGGCGTATTCTCTTAGCTACTTCCTGCTGAAAAGGGACGCTGTGGGTTTCAGGGTGAAGATATTCTCTCACTACTCTAAAGGGCCCCTTTGGCAGTAGGAAACACATAGACTATTATGGAGATTGATTTTGGAATTTAGATGCACTCTTATTGATTGTGCTTGGCTGTACATGTTCATATCCTTGAAGATGTATCATGGGGGTGTTGCAACCTAGAAGACACAAATTTGACTAACAAGTTATAAGTACATGAGTCAAAAATTATGGAAAAGTAAAAGAAAGGATTCTTTCATTGTTTTACAAACCCTCCCCCAGGTCCCCTCCACCATGTAGCCCTCGCTCTAGACTCCTGTGATGACAGAAGTACCTAGTCATATATCTCTTTTAAACAGTTTTCTCCCTCCTCTGTTTCAGTGCAGTATACATTATTGAGCCCATCTTACTCAGTCTCTCCCCAACCTCAAGGACAGTCCCATTCTACAGCAGTGGCATCACTGGGATATTTCACTCAGCATAATGTTCTCCAGAGTCAACCATTTTGAATAATATTGCATGAGTTCCTTGTTTTTTAATGCAGCATAGTATTCCATTGTGCGAATATACCACAGCTTCTCTAGCCATTCGTTTGTTGATGGGCACTTAGGTTGTTTCCAACTCCTTGCTATTGTGAACAAAGCTGCAATAAACATGGGTGTGCATGGGCAAACAGTTTTTATAGGACCCTCTAGTTGCAGAGTTGGGTCTTGGTCTACTAGATAAAATCCCAACCTGAGCTGCCTGACTTGGCCCCAGGGGAAGCCGTCCCAGCTGCAGTCCCAGTTCCGCCTCACGTACACCATGATTCTCAACCTGCTGCGTGTGGACGCACTCAGGGTGGAGGACATGATGAAGAGGAGCTTCTCTGAGTTTCCGTCTCGAAAGGACAGCAAGGTAAGGAGGTTGAGTGACGAGTGTGCTGGGCAGAAGGTCAGAGAAGGGAAACTGCTGTACATAAGTGGCCATCTAGGAGAGGTGGAAGTGAGCGGTGGGTGGCAGACTGGGCTTGAGACTCATTTGATAACCCACCCATGCCCCCCCCCCCAACCCTCAGGCACATGAACAGTCTCTGGCTGAGCTGACCAAGAAATTAGGGGCTCTAGAAGAGCCTGATGTGAGTGGCCAGTTGGTTGACTTGCCTGAGTATTACAGCTGGGGGGAGGAATTGACAGAGATTCGGAGCCTGATCCAGGTATGTATGTTGGAGCAATAATGAAGGCAGGGAGGAAGAGAACTCTTCACCCTGGGTGCCTCGAACCTGGGTCCAAGCATTTCCTCTTTTATCCTCGGTGCTCGTCTCTGTTCTCCAGCGGCGCATCATGGAGTCCGTAAACGGGCTGAAATCTCTCTCAGTGGGAAGGGTGGTGGTCGTGAAGAATCAGGAGCATCATAATGCCTTGGGGGTGATTCTGCAGGTGAGGGGGATGAGGCCTTGTCTCCATTTACCCCACTGGGTTGCAGAAGGTGGTGGTCACTGCAGTGTCCATTTCCCCCTCTCCTCTCTTCACCCTAAAATCTGCTCTGAGTGTTTTGACTCGATGCCCCTTTATGTGACTCTGCATGGCTGCTTGCAGGGTCCCTGCCTGAGAATAGGCATTTGGTCTTCAGCTTTGATGTCCACTTCTCACACCCCCTCTTGGCCTTTCTGCCCGCCAGGTCTCCTCAAACTCCACCAGCAGAGTATTCACAACTCTTGTCTTGTGTGATAAGCCCAGTGAGGACCTGAAAGACCGTGGGCCAACCACCCCACATGTACCCTTTCCAGATGACCTCGTGGGATTTAAGCTGTTCCTGCCTGAAGGTGATAGTGAGGCAGGTGCCAGGTTCTGAAGGCAGCGCAGGTGGGATGTGTGGTCTGTGTGTGGCCTAAGCCTGCTTCCTCCTCCACAGGGCCCTGTGATCATGTTGTGGCCAAGCTCCAGCCAGGAGATGTGGCTGCCATCACCACTAAGGTGCTCCGAGTGCACGGGGAGAAGATCTTGGAGGATTTCAACAAGAGGCAGCAACCGAAATTCAAGTCAGATATACTGGGGAGACCCTTTGACTGGGGAGGGCTCAGGTGGCATGAGGTGGGTGTGGGTGTGGTGGGGTGCTTCCCCGCGGGAGTGTCTCCATGAGGTCGGGTGGAGAGTGTGGGTGGTAAGGGCACTTCCACAGTCTGAGGGATCGTATATGGGTGAGAATCCTCCTGTCCTTGTCTCAAGACCTGTTCCTTTCTCAGGAAGGACCCTCCTTTTGCAGCTGTAACCACTGCTGTCCAGGAACTGTTACGCCTGGCTCAGGCCCACCCAGCAGGACCTGCTACCCTTGACCCTGTCAATGACCTGCAGCTCAAGGATGTATCAGTGGTGGAGGGTGGTCTCCGGGCCCGCAAGCTCGAAGAGCTGATCCAGGGGGCTCAGTGTGTGCACAGCCCCCGGTTCCCTGCCCAGGTAGGGCCCCAGATGCCAGCTCCCAGCCCGTGAAGCAGGAGACTTTAACTTGTACTCTGGCCATGCTCATCTCTGCCCTTGCCCTCAGTGGAGCCTTGCTGAGGGGTGAAGGGCTGACTCAGGGGTTCCTCCCGGGGTTTCCTGCAGTACCTGAAGCTACATGAGCGAGTGCAGATACAGAAGGAGATGGAACGGCTGCGTTTCCTGCTGTCAGACCAGTCACTGCTGCTGCTTCCCGAGTACCACCAGCGAGTAGAGGTGGGAGGGGCAAAGGAAGGGGCTGGGGAACTGTGAGAGAGAACACAGGCTCCCCAACACTTACCCACTTCCTTCCAGGTGCTCCGAACCCTGGGCTATGTGGATGAAGCAAGCACTGTGAAGCTGGCGGGGCGGGTGGCTTGTGCTATGAGCAGCCATGAGCTGCTCCTCACTGAGCTCATGTTTGACAATGCACTAAGCGCCCTGCGGCCTGAGGAGATTGCAGCCCTACTCTCTGGCCTGGTCTGCCAAAGTGCTGGAGACCCTGGGGACCAGCTCCCGAGTACCCTCAAACAGGTAGGGGGGACCCTGTTCCCTAGGCTGCGGCATTCCCACCCTGTACCCTAAGTACCCCAACAGTCCTCTTCAGCCTTGCTACCTAACTCATTAGGTTATAAGTGCTGCAAAGGCTTTTTCTTGCTTTGGGCCTCTCTATTCTGGGACAGGAAGTAGGGCTTAACCTCTCCTTCCCCATCTGCAGGGAGTGGAGCGGGTTCGTGCTGTGGCCAAACGGATTGGTGAAGTCCAGGTAGCCTGTGGCCTGAACCAGACAGTGGAGGAGTTTGTTGGAGAGCTGAACTTTGGGCTGGTTGAGGTTGTGTACGAGTGGGCCCGGGGTATGGTAAGTGGCTAGCCCTTGGGATTTTGTGGATGGCTTTTTGGGAAGCACTGCCCAGGTCTCCCAAATTTGCCCTCATTCTGCTCTCCCCACAGCCGTTTTCTGAGTTGGCAGGGCTCTCAGGGACCCCTGAAGGCCTGGTGGTCCGTTGCATCCAGCGCCTGGCTGAGATGTGTCGCTCGCTGCGTGGGGCAGCCCGCCTGGTAGGAGAGCCTGTGCTAGGTGCCAAGATGGAGACAGCCGCTACACTGCTAAGGCGGGACATCGTCTTTGCAGCCAGCCTCTACACCCAGTGAGCCACCTAGGGAATGACCCCTGCGTAAAAATGTAATAAAATAGCAAACCTTCATATATGCTTGACGTTCCAGGCATGCATGGTGCCGCTCAGAAGACATAGAAGGAAGAACCACTTAGAAATATGCCTTTATTTTATATATATATACAAAATGGGACCAGCCCCTCTAAAACATCAGTCCTGGGGGGAGGGATTCCTGGGGGGTGATGGGAGGTCCTGTCTCATGGCTTCCACGTACCATGTAGGCAGGAAGGCATAGGGTGCATCTCGATGTACAGACACAGTGACTGGGCCACCAGGCTCCCAGGAGAAGAGGTGGATGAGCCTAGGGCCAGACAAAGGCAGGGGTGTGGGCTGAAAGCCCAGCTGCTAGGACTGAAATAGGAGGGGTAGTGCTGAGTGACTCACCTGGGGTCATCCTGGACAACTGTGCTCTGGGCAAACTTAAGGAAGGCAGCACAGAAGTTCATGCACACAGAGGGGTTCCAGCCATCACGGTCATACTAAAGAGGGCAGAGAAGTCAAAAGATTGACAGTGAGGGGGGGTGTGGGGTGTGGGGATGAGGACGGCAGCCCTGAATGCTGGTCTCAGAGTTGGGGATGTAGGTGGGTATTGCAACACCACCGCCTTACCCTGACATTTTCAAACATCTTCATAGTGGGAAAGGTCTTGAGGGAACAGATGAAACCCTCTGAGTTACGGAAGCCAGCAACTACCTTTGGGACTCCAGGCAGGAAAGATTGAGCCCACCATTTCAGGAGCTTGTGTCTGTCAGGAAAAAAGGCAAGGAGGTCATTGGAGAACTTCTCCCTCTGTTCTACCCTCACCCTGAAGCTTCTGCTTCTACCTTAAGTCCCTTTCCCAGCAGCACCTCTTGTCTTGCCGACCCCCACCCTGAAACCTGTAGAAGCTCTTCCAGTGGCCAGGAGTGTGCATCTCTTTGGAGGTCTTGAGTTCCACATAGCAAGCGGGGGGCTGTTTGGGTGAGGCCTGGGGGTCTGTGCAGTCTACTTCCGCTGAGAAGAGCAGAGGGTGGTCCCCCAGACGGCTTCGTATCACAGAGCAGAAGGCCACATTGGTGTTGACCTCGCCAGAAGGATCTGGGGAGGCTCCAGGCTTGTCTGTGCAAGAAAGAAGCAAATATAAGGTAGACACAGTCTATGGGGAAGCCAGACAGCTCCATACAAAGCAGGGACAACTCTCACCTGCACACATGTACTGCTCGAACTTATACCCCATGTACTTAAGCTCCTGGAGGAGGGGTGACTGAGCAAGCCTCTGAGCTCGAGCAGCTGGTGTCTCCACCTCACTCAGGTACAGTGTTCCCTGGAACCGGGAGGCTGCAAACTGCCAGCCCTCCTTCTGCTCATACGGCGTGGTCAGCAGTTTTGTCAGGTGTCCCCGCAATGTCACTATGGCTCCTGCCAGCCAACCTGGGCCCCTGAGAGCGAGGCGTTAAGGGTTGGAAGACTGACACAAGTATTAGTGTGATGTGGCTCTCCCAAAGATAAGCCCAGTAATTTTCTTTAAGAAGGATTCTCACTTGCTCCACGTGTGACTCTCCTAATTTTAAGGGGAAGGAGCCCAGTTGGCAGTGATTAAGTACTCACCTGCTAACCGAAAGACGGACAATGTAAACCCACCCAGTGACTCCCTGCGAGAGAGACTTAGCAATGTTTCGGAAAAAAGGTAACCAGGAAAACACTATGGGATAGTTTTGCCACAGGAATTTGCTATGAGTGCTAATGACTGGAGGAACGTGAAAATTTTAAGGGAAGGTGCAGTTTTCTGGATTTCCTGACATGCTAAGTTTCGCTCACCCCTCTAGCTGTCCTCGATGTTCCAGCAACCAGCGTAGCAGGTGGTCCAGGCCCTCTCGGATTTCCTCATCTCGAGGCTGGTACCGATCAGGGTACCCATCTCGGAGGTCAAAGTTGGGGCCTGTACCATTGGTAGGGGGCGGACTGTAGTAGCGCAGGGCTCGGGCATCTCCATGGTACTGGCGTTGAGCATCCAGGGAGAAGCAGCCCAATTCGGAAGGGCGCCGGTAGAAAGGAAAGGACCCAGAATAGAGGGCAGGATTCGTGGACAGTGAGGGTGTTGAATGCGGGAGTTTGCTCTGAGGCTCATCTACTTCTAGCTTCTCAGCTTCTCTCTTGGTCCTTTTGCGCTCCATATATTTCTGAGCATGAAAAACAATTTCCGTTTTACAGAGGAGGCTACTAGAAGAGTGATTTCAGGTCAGAACTAAGTGATCCTCCCAATGGCCAGGCTCTAAACATCCAGGTAGTTTATACTCCCATTCCCCGGACATTCACTTCCAAACGTGATGTGGGGAAGTTTGGGTTCAGATCCAGGCTCTACAGTTATCTCAATGTGCCCCTACCTCGACTTCCAGCTCCACAGGGCTATGATGACGTCATGGCAGGCACGTAAGAAACCGAAGTGGGTTGCAATTATGGTTTTCCTGCTTTTAATGATGCAATCATTCAGCGACAATGGGAAGCAAAAGCCCACAAGGGCGTTACACCGAGCGGCAGCCCCTCTGCTCCACCTGTGTGTCTGTCACTGGACGAGATTGCTCTCAGCGGGAGCCAATCAGCGGCCCCCAGCGATGACGAGGGACGTCTTTCGTCATCACGTAGTCTTTCTTCACGCCCGCAGCACGGTGTCCCAGGAGAGACGCCCAGGGAACCCTATGTCACTTCTCGGCGCCGGAAGATCCTATTTGAATGCTCTCTTCCCTCGGTTCCTGCCCCCTTCCCAGCGCCAACAAGGCAGAAGTTTCAGGAAATGAGCCGGAAGAGACATCGCCTAGTGTCAGACACCTTTGGGCTGAAAAGGCGGCGACGAGATGGAAAAGTGGATCCTTTGAGGGGCGAGTCAGGTAATTATGGCAACCTTGGGCCCCCTAAGCTCCTATCCGGGTGAGGCCTCGCCTCCGGTAACCATGGATACTGCAGAAGCAGCGTCACCTGACCCGCAGTCTCAGCCGGGTCGAGCTCTGGCGGATCTTTCTGTGTAGGGTCGGCGCGCGCTGCGGTGCTGGAGCTTGTCAGTCTGTTTCCGCGAGGCCTGTTCGAGGATGCTCTCCCACCCATCGCGCTGAGAAGCCAGGTGTACAGCCTCGTGCCGGACCGCACCGTGGCCGACAGACAGCTGGTGAGTAGCCAGGCCCCTCGACGACCTCCCATGCCCCCTGCACTCACCCAGCTGGACTGTTGGCCGTTCAGCAAACTTTAGGACTTTTGGGGCCACGCATTATGCCAGCCACTTTTGTGCACTAAGAATGGAACATACTCTGTTAAAAGATCTCCAGTCAGTAGAGAGCATGACAAGTTATGGAGGTAGAAAAGTGAGACTTTGGGAGAAATGGAGTCATTGGTCATGGTGAACAGTGTCAAATTCTGAAGGACTTTGCACTTCAGTGCTGTTTCTATATTACATTGAAGGTGATCTGTCACCTCTTTGACAGAGAGGTTGTACTGCCAACCTTTTGTAGCAATCTAAGTCTTTACCAC
Source organism: Elephantulus edwardii (assembly GCF_000299155.1). Taxonomy (NCBI): domain Eukaryota; kingdom Metazoa; phylum Chordata; class Mammalia; order Macroscelidea; family Macroscelididae; genus Elephantulus; species Elephantulus edwardii. Next base: position 1,669,618 of record NW_006399934.1, on the reverse strand, counting down.
TGTGCCACCAAGCTCCTGAGTGTTAGATAGGAGGGAAAGTTGGGTGGATTGAGATGAGGCAAAGAAATTGGTTAGGAAGATGTTGCATCTGAGAGGTGCAAAAGGTCTAAATTAGGACCCTGTAGTCAGGAACATAGTAATGATTGTGAACGTGGCACAGGATCAGGGAGTATTTAATTTATTTGTACCTATGGTTGTTATAGATAGGAGCCAGCTAGGTGGAGAAGTAGAGTAGAAACAGACTGAGTTGTTGGAAACAGATGATATGCTCAGTTTTGTACAGACTGAGATGGAGGTACTTGTCGAGTATCTAAAGGCAAATGATGGTTATACAGGTTTGGTAAGAAATCTGGACCAGTGGTACAGGAAGTCATTGGGATGTGGCTGAGAACTGGAGGAGTGATTTCTAGCCATTTTACAAACTGTGGAAGGTACAAGCTATGACCATTACCAGAAAAATGTACACGTGTTACATATATACAAAGCCGATTGTTAAGGACCCTAGATTCAAAGTGAACAATTGTGGTTTTTATGTGCCATCAAGTTGAAACTGACTCATAGCTGGTCTGCCAACACTTTTATCAGAAGTAAATGCCACGAGAAGATACTGCCTAATTTCTGCCAAGCAGCTGGTGGATTTAAACCATGTACATTTGGGATTGCAGCTCAGCTTCTTACCACCAGACCACCAGAGTGAAAGATAATACAGCCAAGTTCAGGATGCTGGGAGTATTTCTCAGGTTAGTGTGAGTTCTGCTTGTATCAGAATTGTCTGGGCTGCTTATTAAGAAAATAGTTGTTCTTGGGGCTCACCCAAGACTTAATGAATTAAAATCTGGTGGAGAGAGAGAGACAGACAGACAGACACACCCGAGGTAGCTGTGTCAGAGCTCCACTAACTCCACAAGGGGGAACAGTCTCTATCAAGAATATCTGTAACAGCAACCCAGTTCTCATGAGTTAAGACACAGTCCCATACTCCCACGCCTACTTTGACAAATTCCAGCACTAATCATACCTATTGCTTGTTCTAATCATACTCATGTTTATGGTTTATTTGGAATGTTAACAGGTTATGACTCAGGTTGGCAACAGTATACAGTTTATTAATCAGGACACCTTCTTAAGTGTGCTTACAGGACTTTCAGCCCTGTGATACTAGGCCAGCATTACAAAGCTTTCTTGGCAATTATAGTGACCTTTCCTCACCCCACCCCTGCTCTATCTTGTGGCAAGCTTGTGAAAGGGCACGGGTTCTCTACTGCAGCTACTGCTGCTTTCATGTAGGTGTGACTAATGTAGGAATGAATCTCTGGCCCTGAAGTATGTATACTGCATTCTTTATTTTTTCTGTGCTGATAGTGAGATTCCCCATTTCTTCTACTGAACCTGCTCAGTTTAAATCTGATGGAATGGCCAAATTAGCCATTCCCCTTATGGATCTAGACTAACACACTCTATTTGCATGCACCCACTCAGCTAGGTGGTGAAAGTCAAGGGGAATAGCCTAGGAAAGCCATTTTGAACAGTTGACTCACCACACCACACCACTCCACTCCTAGGGTTTTTGTTGGTGCCATTGTATATACATAATGATCCTATGAACAACAGATTTGAACCCTGCACCATCCCTGACATACTTGAGCCCATTGCTACAGTCCTTGGGTCCGTCTGTCTTGCTGAAGGTCTCTCCTTCACTGATCTTCCACCTTTCCAAGCATGATGTCCCTTTTCAAAGAATAGCCTTTCCTAACAACATGCCTCAAGTATATGAGATGAAGCTTTGCCATTCTTGCCTTCAAGGAGCACTCTGCTTGCACCTTCTCCAAGACATTTTCATTTTGGTAGTCCATGAGATTTTCAGTACTCTTAGCCAACAACACAACATAAAGGCACTGATTCTTCTATCATCCTTATTCATGGTCCAGCTCTCAGATGCATAGCAGGTGATTGGAAAAACTATGCCATAATCAAGTGCACCTTAAGTCTTTAAACTGACTTGGAGGGGTCTCTTTGTGGATCATAACAAACTGTGGCTGACTCTGAGAAGAATGGAAATCCCAAAACATTTGATCATGCTGATGAGAAACCTATACTTGGACCAAGAGGCAGTCATCAGAACAGAGCAAGGAGATACTGCATGGTTCAAAATTGGGAAGGGTGCATGCCAGGGATGTATCCTGTCTCCATACCTTTTCAGTCTTTATGCAGAATAGGTTATCTGGGAGGCTGGGCTCTATGAGGAGAAGTGTGCCATCAGGATTGGAGGAAGAATCATCAACAATCTGCGTTATGCAGATGACACAACCCTGCTTGCTGAAACTGAGGAGGACCTAAAGCACTTGCTGTGGAAGGTCAGGGACAGCAGTCTTCAGTATGGATTGAGACTCAGTATCAAAATACAAAGATTCTCACCACTGGGCCAATTGGCAGCATCATAATGGATGGTGAAGAGATTGAGATTGTTCACAGTTTTGGTTTGCTTGGATCCACAGTGAACACTCTTAGCACCAGCAGCCAGGAAATTAAAAGACATACTGCGATGGGAAAGTCTGTGGTTAGAGACCTCTCTAAAGTGCTGAAGTGCAAGGATGTCAGTCTGGAAACTAAGGTGCACCTGATACATGCCATGGTCTTTGCAATCACTTGCTATGCATCAGAGAGCTGGACAATGACTAGGG